>NW_015505346.1:1075608-1094028 GCF_001515645.1 Sinocyclocheilus grahami | reverse complement strand
ATGTAATCTTACCATGTTTAGTATCTATGAATTTGTCTTCTGATGATCTAAACGAGAGTGTATATTATGTTGGTACATAGGCAATATATTAGTGTTCTAGGAATCTTTAGTAATTTTGCATCAACACCCAATCGAGTTCCATATGCAAATGACCATGCTCTCAGACAAAGGGTCATAAAACTCCCCAGTATTTCCAACCTCCCGCTTGGAATTTCAGCCTTTCTCATTGGACAAGCCCATCCTGAGAGGCGTGAGTCTTCTCAAACCTTAAAGGGCTCGCGCACAGTTCTGCCCAGGTCTTCTGCTAAGTCTTCTGCTAAATCTTCTGATTGCTGCCCGTGTGGAGAGCCTGAGCCAGTGCGGGCGTGCCCGGTGGCCTCCAACACAGCCTTTCAGTTGGCGGTTCTGTTAGATTCTGAGAAGATGAGGATGTGAGCTAGAATGCTTCTGCAACTCTTAAGTCTGCACCAGGCTTCGTCCTTGTCTTTACATTCACCAATGATCCTTGGATCTCAGCTGACGTCTCTCTTAGCTCTTCATCATCTTCATCTGGGAGAAAACTCTCCCGACCACCACAGAGTCAGAATAGCATCTTTTTGGAGTTCATCACTCTTCAAGCCCGGAAGAACGTGATCGCGACTCCTACACCACCGAACCTTTGAATGAAGTGAATAAGAGCAAACATACTGAGGAGAGATCAGCCGTGCCGCAACACTCTGGAGAGGCGGTCTGCCTCTGTCCTGTCTAAAAAACTCTCAGGCTCCCTCACCTGTCTCTCCCTCTCTCCGTTCCTTCAGCAGCTTTATAAACATTGACAGCTATGCTCCAGTGGTAATGAGTACGGTGGAACCGACTGGCTGGGAGCTCCGCATTCTTCCCCCGACTTCGCATGGCAACTGGAGGAAATGAAACCGCTGCCGTTTGACGCTTTTTCATCAAGTGTGAATTACATGCTAGTCACCACCCTCTTTAGCCCGTGACTCGTCGAGAAAAAGAGATGAACACACTACATATGCAGTCGTTAAGCTCAGATCATGAATGCATGTTCACCTACAGTTACTACTGGCAGCTGATATAAATAATTGTAATTAATCATAATTAATAATTGTAATTATTTATATGCATTTCCCTTTTGAGCTAATTTGCTACACCATAAAATTAGGCAATGTAATTCAAAGTCACAGGTCAGTGTCTGTCTCCTCACTCATTTTAAAAGAAAGTACGCTGGTCTCCATCACACCAAACGGTAATGGATACAGACGGCCATATTTGCATAGTTTGACACAGAGACTCAAACAAAGCAGATGAACAAAGAGAAAAAATGTAAATGTGCCGCACTTAAACCAACTCTTCAGACCACCAAAGTTAAAGCTCCGGCCTCATCTACACTTGACCAAAAGAGCTTGAGGATTTATTTATTTATTTAAAATCAGCCTGAATAAATGGACGCTCTCGATTCATGTCTATTGAGCCAAAAAGATAAAACGATGGAATTTGCTTGAAGCCATCTACAGACCGGATGTTTTATGCAAGGTTTAACAGTAAAATGTAAAAGGCTCATTAGGTGCTTCTTGGTGCCATGCGGCTCTTATGGGGCATATGCAATTCATATCTGAAGTGCCATGCGTCGTTCAAATAAGACAGAGGAAATTCTGCCAGGGACTCATTCAGTGGTGTTATTAGGCTGGTTCCAGAAAACTTTCTTTAAGTAGCAGAGGAGTCGAATACTAAAGAAGTCTCGCTAGCTGGAGACGAAGGAGGCTCAGCGCGCTCTCATGCCTTCAGCCCCAGGGCATACCGGGATGCCGAGGGTGACTGCAGGTAAACTGATAGGGCACATCATTACCATCCCCACACACACCCCTGTGGAAACCCAACCAAAGCAGGAGAAAAGGAGAGCTTCAGCTCCCCATCTGCAATTCAGATGACCCTGCTGCTGCCTGGTTTGTGGGCGCTGAGGGTTTGTGTTCGCGGTGGCACGTCTGTATCCCTCGCCCACGTGCCGCGAAGGTGAGTGACAGCAGGTGGGGATGTGGACCAATTAAACGCAGGCTGTTTGGTTTGATGAATGTCCCAGTCTGGTGGGCTTGGCGAGAAGCACAGGTGAGCAGAGGCAATGTGATGCCCACAGCTGTCGCAGTGAATAAGAGCAAACATACTGAGGAGAGATCAGCCGTGCCGCAACACTCTGGAGAGGCGGTCTGCCTCTGTCCTGTCTAAAAAACTCTCAGGCTCCCTCACCTGTCTCTCCCTCTCTCCGTTCCTTCAGCAGCTTTATAAACATTGACAGCTATGCTCCAGTGGTAATGAGTACGGTGGAACCGACTGGCTGGGAGCTCCACATTCTTCCCCCGACTTCGCATGGCAACTGGAGGAAATTAAACCGCTGCCGTTTGACGCTTTTTCATCAAGTGTGAATTACATGCTAGTCACCACCCTCTTTAGCCCGTGACTCGTCGAGAAAAAGAGATGAACACACTACATATGCAGTCGTTAAGCTCAGATCATGAATGCATGTTCACGTTTTTCCCCTTTCACCAGGCTCGACTGCTATGGATCTCTGCGCTGCCTAAAATAAAATTCCAGAAAACAGATTTTCATGCAAATGCAGGACATTAAAGCAAGCAACAAAGCAGTGAGGGAGATCTACTGCCAAAAAATCTTGTCAAGGTAACAAAACACTTTGCGAGTTTGGAAGATGCTTTCATGTTGAATGAACGTCAGATCTTAGAATGAAAGGATCGGGTATTCAAGTGCTATGAACATAACAACAGAACTAAAGAAGTCTCGCTAGCTGGAGACGAAGGAGGCTCAGCGCGCTCTCATGCCTTCAGCCCCAGGGCATACCGGGATGCCGAGGGTGACTGCAGGTAAACTGATAGGGCACATCATTACCATCCCCACACACACCCCTGTGGAAACCCAACCAAAGCAGGAGAAAAGGAGAGCTTCAGCTCCCCATCTGCAATTCAGATGACCCTGCTGCTGCCTGGTTTGTGGGCGCTGAGGGTTTGTGTTCGCGGTGGCACGTCTGTATCCCTCGCCCACGTGCCGTGAAGGTGAGTGACAGCAGGTGGGGATGTGGACCAATTAAACGCAGGCTGTTTGGTTTGATGAATGTCCCAGTCTGGTGGGCTTGGCGAGAAGCACAGGTGAGCAGAGGCAATGTGCTGCCCACAGCTGTCGCAGTGAATAAGAGCAAACATACTGAGGAGAGATCAGCCGTGCCGCAACACTCTGGAGAGGCGGTCTGCCTCTGTCCTGTCTAAAAAACTCTCAGGCTCCCTCACCTGTCTCTCCCTCTCTCCGTTCCTTCAGCAGCTTTATAAACATTGACAGCTATGCTCCAGTGGTAATGAGTACGGTGGAACCGACTGGCTGGGAGCTCCGCATTCTTCCCCCGACTTCGCATGGCAACTGGAGGAAATGAAACCGCTGCCGTTTGACGCTTTTTCATCAAGTGTGAATTACATGCTAGTCACCACCCTCTTTAGCCCGTGACTCGTCGAGAAAAAGAGATGAACACACTACATATGCAGTCGTTAAGCTCAGATCATGAATGCATGTTCATGTTTTTCCCCTTTCACCAGGCTCGACTGCTATGGATCTCTGCGCTGCCTAAAATAAAATTCCAGAAAACAGATTTTCATGCAAATGCAGGACATTAAAGCAAGCAACAAAGCAGTGAGGGAGATCTACTGCCAAAAAATCTTGTCAAGGTAACAAAACACTTTGCGAGTTTGGAA
Organism: Sinocyclocheilus grahami; assembly: GCF_001515645.1. Classification (NCBI taxonomy): domain Eukaryota; kingdom Metazoa; phylum Chordata; class Actinopteri; order Cypriniformes; family Cyprinidae; genus Sinocyclocheilus; species Sinocyclocheilus grahami. The sequence goes on along the minus strand of NW_015505346.1, from coordinate 1,090,282 downwards.
GATGCTTTCATGTTGAATGAACATCAGATCTTAGAATGAAAGGATCGGGTATTCAAGTGCTATGAACATAACAACAGAAAAGCATAAAAAGCAGAGTCTTGACAACACTGACTGAAATCTATCACACCTTGAAAACAAAGACAGATAATAGGAACTGTAGGTAAGTTTCATCAGTGCCTTAAATAAGGACAGATTTTCTGATACCATCAATCACTTACATTATAGTAGTCTAGATTTGTGCCACTGCTTCCTCCACAATTCACACTTGAGGAACTGCATGTTTTCCTCCTCCTTATTTAGTATAATTATTTTTTTAGCACATGGTCGCTTAGTCATGTATCTGCTGCATTAATTATAAAATAATTTGGTTGCATTGACTGATGATATTGACTTATCCCATGCAGAATGAGGGCCTAATTATATCTGCACCATACAGCATACTGAGGTATTTTCTGGCAAAAAATATCAATGTGATCTTTACAAGAAAACTTTACAAAGAAATTATGCTTTTTAATGTAATGCAGCCATTCTATGGAGCGCTATGTAGATCACTAATTGTTATGAGGTGAGAAGGTGAGAGTAATGTGCTAATTTTGCACTTCCCACCAACAACAAATGTTGAAAATAACACCATGTGGTGGAATTGTGGTCATGTATCCCACACATTTATTACACAAACACACACACACACACACACACACACATACACAATGATGAGCTATTTACAAACAAACCATTTTTTTAAGCACTGCATTCTTGGAGAAAAAAAAAAACCTTTACCTTTTCACATGTTTGGAATGGATTACTAACATGCTACTAAATACTGTGCAGTATTTACAGTGTATTATGCTATTATTTTTTCATGTTGAATGAACATCAGATCTTAGAATGAAAGGATCGGGTATTCAAGTGCTATGAACATAACAACAGAAAAGCATAAAAAGCAGAGTCTTGACAACACTGACTGAAATCTATCACACCTTGAAAACAAAGACAGATAATAGGAACTGTAGGTAAGTTTCATCAGTGCCTTAAATAAGGACAGATTTTCTGATACCATCAATCACTTACATTATAGTAGTCTAGATTTGTGCCACTGCTTCCTCCACAATTCACACTTGAGGAACTGCATGTTTTCCTCCTCCTTATTTAGTATAATTATTTTTTTAGCACATGGTCGCTTAGTCATGTATCTGCTGCATTAATTATAAAATAATTTGGTTGCATTGACTGATGATATTGACTTATCCCATGCAGAATGAGGGCCTAATTATATCTGCACCATACAGCATACTGAGGTATTTTCTGGCAAAAATATCAATGTGATCTTTACAAGAAAACTTTATAAAGAAATTATGCTTTTTAATGTAATGCAGCCATTCTATGGAGCGCTATGTAGATCACTAATTGTTATGAGGTGAGAAGGTGAGAGTAATGTGCTAATTTTGCACTTCCCACCAACAACAAATGTTGAAAATAACACCATGTGGTGGAATTGTGGTCATGTATCCCACACATTTATTACACAAACACACACACACACATACACAATGATGAGCTATTTACAAACAAACCATTTTTTTAAGCACTGCATTCTTGGAGAAAAAAAAAAACCTTTACCTTTTCACATGTTTGGAATGGATTACTAACATGCTACTAAATACTGTGCAGTATTTACAGTGTATTATGCTATTATTTTTAAATAGTATGCTCAGCACAATGCAAACCTGAACCACCCTCTATTGTAAAACAGTTTTTAATAATAATAGTAATAATCACTATTTTCTTTTACAGAACTACAGTAAAATTACAATACTAGTATTTAGGGCTATCTTCATTTCTTTGCTTTTAAACTTTTAAAAATATAGATTTCTTTTGTTTTTACTTTAGCTTTTGTTGACATCAGATTTATGAATGTGGCTCATTACAAATTTGGAAAGACGGTTGGCTCGTGTTGCAATTTCAAATGCATGTTATAAGCAACAGCAGCATTTACTGTGGCTGATACGGTCCAAGACACTGAAGACACCGGATCATGAACTGCTGGCAAGAAAAAGAAACAGTGCCACGCTTCACGCTGAAACACACAGATAATCAGACTAGCCTGTATATTTATGCAATTCAATTGCAGCCTTTGTGATCTGATAAATCACAGCAACATGCAATTACAAGTGTATCATATATTCGCCAATGCGATTCTTACTTACATTTGGCTCTTGAAAGAGTTAATTTCAGATCTTGGCTGAGATACTAAGAATGTCCCGCACACAGTTGCTAGATGACACGGAACATGTATTTAAAAACACAGCATTTCTGACTCACATGGGTCATACTCCTCAGGTTGAAAAATATGGAAATCTGGCAAATATAGCAAAATCATATTATCTCACTATGCACAGTTTACATACTATACATATACTGCAGAAATGGCAAGTACATTGTATGCTATTCCAAACACAGGCAGGTGTTGATCCCCAATGCAGCAAATCAAATTGGATTTCAGGGATGTACAGTGTCCCTCATTCTCCCTCACCTGCAACTTGACCCAAAGGTGAAGGTCGTTGGCCAGCCATCGTCTGACAAGGCAAATCCCATTTTCTGAGCATTTGTGTCTACACACTAATCAGCATCCATTAGCGAATGCAGGGAGCAAAGACCGGCTGGCCTAATTTATGTGAACAGCAACAACAAAGCTTAACACAATCCCAAGGTGTCATCAAAGTGATCCATCTCTCTGGCTAAACACCTGCTGTCTGAATGAAGTCTCTCAGGTCCCATGGTGCGGCTTTCGAAAGCAGGAAGCCATGTCAGCGGGAGTGAAGGCGCTCAATTCGCATCACCTACACTGCATCTGTCAGGAGTCTCTGTACCAGTCACGACCATCCCTCACCAGGCTTTCAGAGCTCTAAACATTATTTAATAGAGGAAATATTGATGTCAGATGAAAAAAAAAAACTAGTTTCATATTTCGAAGAATCGAAGTTTGTGTGTATGCGGCTAGGTGTGGGCAGGAACGAGCACATAGAATTTTAATATGAGGTCTAGTTTATCTATCTGTGCTTGTTTTCCTCCCATCTGCTCTGACCCGAGTTTGCAGAATGCAGTTGTGGTGGTAGGAATCCGAGGCACTGATTGCTAATTACAGTACTTGCTTGGTTTGTATGGTAACATGTAGAGGGGACTTTGCAGGCGTTGATTACCCTGGGGAACCTGTGTTACATGTGTACTGCCCCCTGGTGGTTCAATTCTAAATCCACGAGCACTGCATTCCTATTTAACACTGCTGATTGTTGCAACAAGGGGGGCATAAACTGGTGACTTCAAAAGCGTGATTGTTAATTGATTTCTGAATATGACGTCTAAAAAAAGAGAATGATCTAAAAAGAGAAAAGATTGATTTCATTATGCCTTTTGTGAGATTACTGCTTGAACATCATGTGACTGGTGACAGTAATAGCTTTCAAGAGGAGACGATAAAAGCTTTATTATGATATAGACAACTAACAAAAGATGTCGGGGTTCAAAATATATTCACCAGTCATAAAAAGCCCATATTTGTTTCAGATTTGTTTCAGCGCACACAGCATGGTATTTGTTGCTCTGTCCTGCTGCTCAAATGCTGTTGACATCAAGCAAGCTTTAATCCAAGAGAGTAAATCCCCTTCTATTCCCCATTCACAATCCTTCACACATGGGTGACTGGCAGCTGCTTTTGTAAATAATTATAAAGTTCCTGGCAGAGAGCGATCATGTGTTAGAAGCATATCTGTTTGGCCATGTATTAGACCCTCCCCTTTACCCAGCAGACCCTTCATCAACAGGTCTCTAAGAGCACTGCGGCTTTCAATGTGTAATAAATGCTTGTGAGACGGCTTTTGAATAATGACAAAAAAGGCTCACTGTACAACTGCCCTGGAAAAAAAGGGAAAAAATGAAAAAAAAAAACATGAATATGCATGATGTTCACTGTGTTCACGTCTATGTCTCTAGCTGAAAACTAAATTATTTACAAGCGAATGCAGGGAGCAAAGACTGGCTGGCCTAATTTATGTGAACAGCAACAACAAAGCTTAACACAATCCCAAGGTGTCATCAAAGTGATCCATCTCTCTGGCTAAACACCTGCTGTCTGAATGAAGTCTCTCAGGTCCCATGGTGCGGCTTTCGAAAGCAGGAAGCCATGTCAGCGGGAGTGAAGGCGCTCAATTCGCATCACCTACACTGCATCTGTCAGGAGTCTCTGTACCAGTCACGACCATCCCTCACCAGGCTTTCAGAGCTCTAAACATTATTTAATAGAGGAAATATTGATGTCAGATGAAAAAAAAAAACTAGTTTCATATTTCGAAGAATCGAAGTTTGTGTGTATGCGGCTAGGTGTGGGCAGGAACGAGCACATAGAATTTTAATATGAGGTCTAGTTTATCTATCTGTGCTTGTTTTCCTCCCATCTGCTCTGACCCGAGTTTGCAGAATGCAGTTGTGGTGGTAGGAATCCGAGGCACTGATTGCTAATTACAGTACTTGCTTGGTTTGTATGGTAACATGTAGAGGGGACTTTGCAGGCGTTGATTACCCTGGGGAACCTGTGTTACATGTGTACTGCCCCCTGGTGGTTCAATTCTAAATCCACGAGCACTGCATTCCTATTTAACACTGCTGATTGTTGCAACAAGGGGGGCATAAACTGGTGACTTCAAAAGCGTGATTGTTAATTGATTTCTGAATATGACGTCTAAAAAAAGAGAATGATCTAAAAAGAGAAAAGATTGATTTCATTATGCCTTTTGTGAGATTACTGCTTGAACATCATGTGACTGGTGACAGTAATAGCTTTCAAGAGGAGACGATAAAAGCTTTATTATGATATAGACAACTAACAAAAGATGTCGGGGTTCAAAATATATTCACCAGTCATAAAAAGCCCATATTTGTTTCAGATTTGTTTCAGCGCACACAGCATGGTATTTGTTGCTCTGTCCTGCTGCTCAAATGCTGTTGACAGCAAGCAAGCTTTAATCCAAGAGAGTAAATCCCCTTCTATTCCCCATTCACAATCCTTCACACATGGGTGACTGGCAGCTGCTTTTGTAAATAATTATAAAGTTCCTGGCAGAGAGCGATCATGTGTTAGAAGCATATCTGTTTGGCCATGTATTAGACCCTCCCCTTTACCCAGCAGACCCTTCATCAACAGGTCTCTAAGAGCACTGCGGCTTTCAATGTGTAATAAATGCTTGTGAGACGGCTTTTGAATAATGACAAAAAAGGCTCACTGTACAACTGCCCTGGAAAAAAAGGGGAAAAATGAAAAAAAAAAACATGAATATGCATGATGTTCACTGTGAGGTTCACGTCTATGTCTCTAGCTGAAAACTAAATTATTTACAACAGTGATCTCTTGACATAGCACTAAACGACGTGCAAGGAAAAAATGTCGACATACACGCTGACAAAATGTCCTAAAAGCAATAGCTGATATGTCATAATACTGTGCATCAGTGGGGTAAATGGATTTAATAAATGATTAAATAAAGAATTAATGGAGCTGCATGACCTGCCCTGCATAACATAATATTTGCAAGTACAGATGCCATTAATGTGACTTTTTTTTGTTTTGTTTTAAAAAACATGGAGAGTAGAATCAGACATTATACATTGTAAGAAGAATAAGGGAAAAAAAACATTTCTTGCATGGAGTCACAGATTAATATTGTCATACCTGTTATGGTTGTGGTATGCTTGTCACAACATCTGTCACTCCCCCGTGAGACATCCATGGGTGTCAAGATATCATGACAAGTACTTGTCAACAAAATCCAAAATCTCTTTTTCCATCTCCCTCCCTCTCCATCTAGCAAAATAATATATATTTAATAGCTCACCAAAAATTGAATACTGTGTCGCCATTTACTCATGTTCCAAACCTGAGTATAACACAAAAAGAGATGTTTAACAGCTGTTCTTTTCAGTACAATGGAAGTTAATGGTGACCCAGAGCTGTCGGGTTCAAAACATAACAAAATGCAGAATAAAAGCAGTCAAAATCACAAAAATCAACCCATGCAAAAGCACTATGTGAGAAAATGCCCAAAAATAAGTTATATTCACTCTGACAGCTCTAACACAGATCAAATCTAATTCAAGTAAATTCAAATATGACATTAATTTTTCTAATGCCATGTTTGACGTCAATGATGCAAAACATCATTGGTTCTCATGTGTCTTGTAACCGATGTGATGTGCCAAATTTAAATATGCACATATTCAAATCACACAAATGAGATTTGAGTGCTATGGGGGAAGAGTAAATAATGATTTTGCATCAGTCTGTTTGTCACGCAAAGCTTAGTATTTTTTTGGAGCTTAACAGCCCCTGGTCACCATTAACTTTCATTGTATGGCTATTCCCATTTCCTTTTGTATTTAGCAGAAGAAAGAAGTCCGTACAAGGTAAGTAAATAATGACAACATTTTAATTTCTGGGTGAAGAATCTCTTGAAATCGCACTCTTTAAATTTATTTTTAAATATAGGCTGCATATTTCTGTTTAAACATTTCTCACCTCACCTTCTTGGCAAAGAGCAAACTCTGCCAGCTTCCAGCAGCTACACAAGAACCACATTCACATTCCGATGAGACCAAGCACATGCTTCCTCTCATCGGAACCGCAGCACACACCTGTGCGTCTTGTTGTGCACATCCACAAGAGAGAGAGAGCAGCTTTCTTCAGGCAGTCTCAGTTCACCTGATGCCTCGCTGGAATTAAATTACCACTTGGCCAAGGAGCCGGAGCCGAATGGTAATGAACTGTACTCGTGCCATATGTACCAGTTATGAAGTCAAGATTAGCCGGACGAAAACAGGGGCCGCAGTGATTCGCGGCAGAATTAATAAGCAGAACCCTAATAGCCAAGCAGTAGCAACATCTGAGCCGTGACTGGCTCTGACAGGCCTCCCCGTGTCGCTTCATAGATGTGTAGCCCTATTTCGCCGCAGAGCAGGTCTCATTTAGAGTGCATTTCAATAAGCCAGCTTTAAAAAGACGTCTCACCCCGCCTTTTTTAATTCACATCTGTGGACGACGCTATTCGGTATTTGGGTGTATTTCATTTTCACCCTTGGAAAATAAAGGCGCTCTCTCTGCAAATGCAAGCAGAAGCATTTTCACATGGGACATTGGGAGTACATTACTGCAGAAATGTGTCAACTCCAAATATGGTTAAATTGGAACATTTACATGTTCTCATCCAGGACACAAGCAGATGGTCGATAACTTGTGTGGGTAAAAATATACTGACCTTTAGGAACGCACCGCACGCCTTTCTGACCAACACTGAATCTAATGATGTCTCAGTTAAAATGCTGTCTTGAGGTTTAGTGCTGATTTTGAAGTATTTGATTATTTTTGGACTATTTGATTATGGGTATATTTATGCACATAAGCACTGGAGGAGACATTACAATAACTGGAACATTGTAGATTTTCTGCACAACACATACATCATATATCTGTCTGAGTCATGATTTGTTATTCAACTTTGCAGAAGAGTAACTTTTAGCACAAACACAGAACTTGACAACTTGAATGTTTGACACCGTAGCATCCTACGGTCTACTCCATTGTGCCAAATCAACAGCATGCTGAGGGATTTCTGCTACAATCAGTGTGCTGTTCCTGTGTTGCTTTAATAAATCTTTCATAAATCTGCAGGGTCTATAGCTTTATTTAACAGAAGATGATACAAAAAAAAGCATTCCGTTGACTTAAACTCTGTTTACAAACTACAAAAGTGTCTCCCTACCACAAACATAATTTTAAGTGCTTGTTACATATCTGGGTTGTTTCTATAAGTCTCCTTCAAAAAGTCTTTAAAGCTTCATTTGTAATATCTGTCTCATTCTGCTCCTTACTTCCATATGTTATGAATCAGCTTAATGTGAACATGATTTCAAAGATTTATATACATATACACTACAATTTATAAGTTTGGGGTCAGTAAGAATTTTTTTATAACTTTTATTCAAATGATTTCTATTTCAAATAAACACTGTACTTTTGAACTTTCTATTCTATTCTATTAGTCAAATAATATATATGCAATTTTATCTTGAATATTGTCAAGAACTGAGCAACACTGATGGAGACTGTTACTGTTGTTTATCTCAGGACTATCTTGTGAATTCCATCTAGATGTGGAGTTGCAGTCAAGGCCAAGCGGTTAACATATACTAAGCTTCAGGGATTTCACACACCACAAACTCATATGTGACATTATTCTTCATACTGTATGTTAATTGACACAAAAGTGGTTTTGCTAATTAAGTCTCTCTGCTTGTGAATTATTTATGGCTTGTCTTTATCACTACCCAAGGTGTAACTCCCTAAGTCAACCTTGATTATGCCTTGGTGCTCTGCAACCTTTGGCCATGTACACACCACATTTATTCATAGTATTAAACCCATACAGCAGGGTTCCTCAATTAGTTTTCACCGCGGGCCAAATTCTGCCAACAATACCAAGCCAAGAGCCATCGACCACAATGTTATGACCAAACTGTTTGCTCTTATTATTGTTGTTGTTGTTGTTATTGCTGCGGCTGTTTTTGTTTTTATTGTTGTTGTTTTTTGTTAAAAGAGTCACAAGATAAATATTCTGATTTTTTCCCCCAGTAGTGTGTTTTATTCAAACAATTATTAACATTTTTTGATTCAGAAAACTAAAGAACTTTGCCTGTTGAATATTAAAAACAAACGAGTAGGCTAAACAAAAAATCTGGATCTCCATGTCTGCCATGCAATTCAACTGTTCCTACTCATCTCCAAACTGGATCTCTTCTTTCAACTTTCCCTAATTGCAAATTCAATTATTAGATCTGTCAGCATTAATATTTTAATACTTAGATTTTTTGGGGTATCAAACTGTAACACTGTGTGTCCCAACCAGACGTGACGCGATAAAAAGTATCTTTTTCCATGTAGTTTTTGTCCTAAATACCCGTGACAGCGACACGTGACAGGGGATTCTATTTTCGAAACGGTTACTATTTTCTGCGACACCGTGGCAGGAACAGCATTCAAAATATGACAGTGATAATCTCAGGTAATATTCAATGTTAAAAGTGTCTAATATGAGTTTGAATATTATTTTGCATGACCTTTATAGCCATAATGAAAGCAACAATAGATATTTTACCACAGATATTCAAAATAAAGCAAACTTGTGGTAGCCTACATTAAAATTGTAAACTCAATGTGAACCAACACATGTAGGCTATTCCATAACAAAGATGGTATCAGTCAGTCACTCACTCACTCACTCAAAATAGTTCAGTCCATTCACATTTGAATGGTCCATTCCGTGTCCACTTTCTTTTCTTACTCGGCAAGTTTTTGCTGTCACATTGTGTCTACACTGGACGCGACAAAGCGACTGTAGCAAATCAATTGAACTGTCAGTAAGTCGTAAATAGATCGAGGCATCAGTTTACTGTCGGGGACTTGTCGTGTCGCGCCGCATCCAGTATAGACAGCATCACTGATTATAATGGGTTCTATTGTATTTTGTTTCATCGCGCCGCACCACTCGAGTCCGGTGTAGACACGATGTTAGTTTAATGTCACTTTCTGATGCTGCGTTAAAATTTTCGTGCTATATTATTTGAAATTAGCGCGAGCCAAATATTTTTCTCTCTCGGGCCGCCTATTGAGGAACCCTGCCATAGAGTATGTGCTATTTTAACTATTTTTCATCCTTTTATTTCACTTAAAGGCGTCAAAATGCACTGTCAAATGCAGAGATAAGGTGCAGTTTCTGCTTTAAATAATAAAGATACATGATTGGATCTAAAGACATTGCAGTAACTACAGTAAAAGATTAAATGAAGTTTTACTATAAATAATAATCATATTATTTGAGTTGGGGGGGGGGGGTTCCCATGAAAACAAAAAACTACGGCATGATACCCCTGATTTAGCTATTCTAGACCAAACGATTGTTAGCAAACAGTTGGCTACATTTCATCTGAAAATTGTTAATAAACTGTTGATGCAGCTGCTCTCTCTCAACTGTAACATACGGGTGGCCGTTATTAGACCTCAGGAAACTGACAGACTAGTATTCAAATTTAGCATTAAAACCGACTCCATCTCTGATTAGCTAAATAACTGGATTAAGGACTCAATGGAGGCGTGACAACCATAATTATTTGTATGTGGCCTTAGAAGCCGCCATGACCTTCTCATCCTTGGTAGACAAACAAGATGGGGTGCCTTCTCTTTCCAATCTATTCTTTCCCCGTGACTATTAGGTAGACATTGTGACTGCAAATGGACCCAGTGAATTAGGAAGGCCAGAATTAACTGCATATATCTACATCAATATGTTCTTCTGATAGTGCAGCAGAGACAGTAATGAGTTGTACTGTCTGTCATGCCATAGGTCTATTAAAGAAACTATTTATGGCTTAGTGAGCTCTGGGGACAAGACATTAGGAAAAAATGCTTTGTAAACTGTCTCTGTAAACCAACTTCCTTTATACCAGACAAAAATATATTGCAATGACATTTAATAGACCCACACATAAACAATGTCCATGATATTTTCATCCTTTCCAGTAAGAGTCTATCCCAGCTGTCACAGTACCTACACTTGTGTTTACCTTCTGTTGTACTGTTTTTATTACACTGCATTTATTATTTGATAAGTGTAAATTAGCTTGTTATGAGCACAAGAGACTTAGCAAAAAATGTTCAGCCAAATGTTATTCAAATTCAGTCTTTTAACATTTCAAATAACTCTTCAGTCTGCATAGCAAAAAAAATCACAATTGATTGTCATGTTTGTATTCAACAAATTCATCAACTAGAACTTACTATTATATTGTCAGAAAACAAGTAAACATTTGTCTAAACAAATGTTCCGGATGATACTAATAGCTTACAATAGCATTTGTGTCTGTTTCCCCAGCATTAATGTTGAGTGTCTTTGTTTGCAACGTTGCATGACACATTGCATCATTTAGCACCGCTCAAGTGCAAGTAATTTATGTCAAATACATAAAACGATATGTTAATAACATTGCATAACATCCATGCTCAAAAGACCAGCATTGCTGTTTAGGATGCCGGTGCTCTGGATCTGGACAAGACATTTTCATTAGAAGGACTGCTGGTTGAAGCTTTGCTAGCAATAACTGTATGCACGCATAACAAATTTATAATAATTCATAGAACATAAATTTACATTACGTTTACATTTTTTAATAAATAAGTCTCTCATGCTCATCGAGGCTGCATTTATGAAAAGTAAAGACAGTAATACTGTGAAATATTCATTTAAAATATTTGTTTTCTATATGGTTTATTCCTGTGAAATTTTTAGCAGTCATTACTCAAGTCTTTAGTGTCACATGATCCTTAATATGCTGATTTGGTGCTCAAGAAACATCTCTCATGACTATCAATGTTGAAAATGGTTGTTAAGCTTAATATTTTGTAGAAATCATGATACATTTTTTTATTAGTTCAACAGACCAGCATTAACCAGCCTGGAAATCCATGCTGGTCTTTTCAGGAGGTACACTATACAAATATCCGTCCAATTATAACACTTGGGTTAGGCAGTACACATATATGTGTAGGTGTAACGGATGGTGGAATACGTTAATTATAAAATAGCAAAAGCTGAAGTGCTTTCCAAAAAAAAATGTCTTTGAAAAGGTCTGTGCCCTCCTTTTGAATGGTAATCAGATGTGCAAGTGTGACAGAAATGTTCAAGCCCCATGTAAAATCAGGGCAGGCTTAAATTATTCCACTTGAGCATATTTAAGAATAAAAGCTTGTATTAGCTTAGATGTGAGCTGGAAAGACATGTTTGGAAACCAGCACACGACCTGATACCTACAACGGGGCTCCAAGCCAACACAGCTCATCCCCTCCGCATGAGGAATATAAAGACATCATTACAGAGCGAGAGAGATAGAGAGACAGATGCAGCCTTCATCCATTCCCTTTCGAATCAAAGCCAATTTCTATTCCTCCTTCACAGTGACTTGTTGCAGAGTGGGCCATTACTCCAGGAAAAGATGTGCAACACCTCCATATCGCACTGTCACTCTCTCTCCCGGTATAAAAACTGTCCTAGCCCTGACAACTGCCTCTCTACTAAGTTACAGCTGCGTGTTTATACACTGTTTCGGGTTGCAGCTGTCACTTGAAATGCAATATCCAATCTGATTCAATCTATCTGAGTACCTGACAACTGTCTGCCTTCACTTTAACTTAAAGCTCTATTTAGCTATTGATTTATTATCCTTTTAATAGGCCCCAGTCGGGCCCTTAGCATTGATTAATGCTGCAAACACCGCAGGTGAAAATTTTAACTTTGTGCAGTGTAAAATAGGATATTTGATGTACGCTTTGGGACAAATTAACTAATTAAAAAAATGTTATCTGCTGAAATATTTTTAAAGTTACAATTTACTGCAAGATTGTGCCCCCACAGACGAAGGGACGCATCACGAGTTTGACTGATGACCGTGTGTGATTCAGTGGAGTGGGAAAAAGTGACAGCGAGGCTTCACAGTAACTGGGTAAGAAGTAACAGACCTTACCTGAAGATAATACATTATCAGAGACATCACAGCACTGACTGGCAGAGGAAAGTCTCTCTCTTTCTATTGGAAGATTCTGGAAGGGAAGGATGCAGTGATACAGCATTACTAAGTGAGCTCTCTGAGGCAGGCAGTGATTGGATCTTTAAGTGACTCTGTGGTTGAGAGTGTGCTCGCAGTCAAACATTACCCGCTATCCTATTTGAAATGCCACGGAGGATATTGTGAGAGGGTGCAGGGCTGCCAAGATTTGAGAGAGGAAGGTGATGACGCTTAATTATAGTTTTGTTCCCATGCAACGACATTGACTAAAATACACAAGTTTGCACATGCATTCACTGGCTTTTCAGCTCAACTGTGACAGTAATGCAATGCAACGCTTCATGTTGGCAAATATTCTAAAGTATTTCATGACTAATCATCACGGTAAATGAAATCGTACTCCTCTTTGATCATCGCTGAGCAAAATACAACTTCCTACGTGCATTACTTTCGAGCTGTGAGAATGAATCACAAGAAGGCTATATTTTGAATGAACCTCGCCTTTTTTTGTTTTGTTTTTTCGTAGGAGTCAGACGGCTTTGGGCTGATATTCTCCATTTTGGATTTTGATGCGAGTGTGCTTTCGAACACAGTCAGGGAGAGGAAAGGAATACTCCATTACAAATGGGTTGATTAAGTGCCCTCTGCATGGCGGCGTAAGTGGCCTTGTGCTAATACAGATCCTAAAGCTCCATCTCTCTCCCTCCGCCACCCATTCTGTGAATGCTCCCAAAGACATTTGTCTCTACTCTCATTTTCTGAGGAGAAATGATTTCTTTCTCTCACTCTCTCTGTCCTTTATTCGTATCTCGGGCTGTTAAGTAGTGAAGCTGCCGGAATTTAGAAGCCATTTTGTATTCACTCCGACTGGCTTATGTTCAGCTGAATGCAGATCTCTGCCTTCACTTCTCAAAGTCGGATACATTCATATTCTTAATAGAAATGATTACGGATTCAGCAGGAATCGGGGCTGTTTGAATAGGCTGAGCTGTAGGCCGATTTTGCCGTCAAAGAGAACAGAGGAGATCAGGCTTTATTGTCAAGACTGACAAGATTAAGCCGTCTCAAAAAGCTGGTGAAGCCCAGGCTGGCTCAGCGGGCTGCAGGCCGCATGGAGAATCAAAAGCGTAAACAAGAAGTTGACATTGATGAGGACAGACTGTTTAGGGGGGAAAGGTGGGTTACATCAAAAAATGCATCAAAATAATCATTATTGCAGTAATGGGGAAAGGCTATTTCTGTCTAGTCTTTACATTTCCTTACAACCAAAAAGGCAAAAAGTAATAACTTATACCGTTTCAGTAGCCAATATTGCTTACATGGCTACAAAACTACAAAAATAAGGGACACACATTATTGGAATACTTTTTGTAAACTCCTAAACTGGCAACAAAAGTATAAAACAGCTGAAATGATGGAAGATAATAATTCTTTTCAAAACAATGAAAAAAGTGCACTGACAAATGTGCACCATTATTAATGGTATTCTTTATTTATTTATCAGTTTTCTTTGAAATTGCAAATTAACAACAGCAAAACAAACTATACATAACACCATTCAAAGTTTTGGGGTTTATACATTTTTTATTTTATGTTTTTGCTCATCAAGGCTGCATTTATTTGATCACAAATACAGTAAAACGGTGAAATATTATTAAAAAAATTTTGATTGGGTTCTCAAGTAACATTAATTACATTTACTGTTCTTAGCAATCAACATACACATATGATATTTGTAAACAAAATGTTATTTTAGTCAGACAGGGTAAAATCGTCTCGGGTTACTTATGTAACCATGGTTCCCTGAGGGGAACGAGACACTGCGTCCTCTAGGGCCATCTACCAGCTATGTGGATTTTTAGAGAAATGCGCACAGCTTCAAGTGCACATCCCCCACTCATGTGGCATTTGGACAAATGCGCAAAGCCTACTTCACGTGGACACTTATCATATTATCTGGAATTTAAGTTCATGGAACCCCGACCATATCGGCCCGCCGGAAGAGGCCGGCTCGCAC
>NW_015505346.1:1032430-1069131 GCF_001515645.1 Sinocyclocheilus grahami | reverse complement strand
ACCTATGGATCATACTCACCCACCACGAGCCTTATTGCCGGGGCTCTGTTCGGGGATTTTTGACCGGACCATCAGTCATGCGGTTACTATGATCTAGCCATAGAACCACCAACAACATCATGGGCCCAGTAGGAGACTGTTTGAAAAATGTTTTACAGCTAACCTCGGTCAGCTGGAGATGGTGGTCATAACAGGGGAATTGGAAAAAGGGGAGGACAGGGTAGATGTTGCACCCTCCGCGGGAGAGCGTGAATACCTAAGTATTACTCTGACCCGGACGAAAGCGCTGGCGCCTTGCCCAGGTCTCACCCCTCGGGTTTTGCCTACCTCCCCTTGACCCAGGATACTTCCTACCCCCACCCACAGGTGGAGGCGGGGCGCGAGTCGCGACACTAGCCCTCTGTGCCCGTCTCTGATCCTCGAACCGAGACGGGCCAGGACCCCTGGTTTGTTCGGGCTCAGACCTGGGCCTTCGTGGTATGAAGGACTTGAACGCTGCTGTGCGCGACTTCGCCTACCTGAATTTGTCGACCACCGTCTCAACGGAGGTGCCAAACAGTTCAGAGGGCGAAACCGGGGCATCGAGAAGAAAGCCCCTTTCTTTCTTCCCGATGTCCGCCAAGTTCACCCACAACTGCCGCTCCGTCACCACCATAGCAGCCATCGCTCTGCCCATGGCCGAGGATGCCTGCTTAGTAGCCCGGAGGGCCAAGTCTGTGGTGCTCCGCAGCTCAGCCGTTCCAGCGGAGGAAAGGCCCTGCCTCTCATCCAGGTCCTTCAGCAGGTCAGCCTGATAGGCATGAAGCACCGCCATCGTGTGCAATGAGGCCACAGCCTGCCCTGCCGCTGCGAACGCCTTGCCGTTCGTGCGAGATGTGGCTTGAAGGGGCACGGATGGCAAGGAGGGAGTTTTGAGGGATGACGTCTCCCCCAGAGAGAGATAGCTGGCTAGCGTCTCTTCCACAGGGGGCATCATCCCATAGCCGCTTTCGCGCATTGACTCGATATTCGCATAACTCGTATGCTGAAACCGGTATACCACGGATGTACACACTTTCTAAACGCTCCGCTAGTGCTCGCCATAGTAGGAAAAGAAATACTCTTACTTTGCTTTTGGAATGCACGCTTCAAACAGAACGGTCAGTGAAGACGAAGAAAGTGATGATGTGCGCTACCGGCGCCTATTTTGTACTAGTTGCGACGGTAGTGACGTAACCATGGCTGTCGCCGGCCAAACAAGTTGGTGTTTTTTCAATGTAGGCTTCAGACACGGGTCACGACGAGGCGTTCCCCATAGCGACCCCTAGAGGACGCAGTTCGAAGTTCCACGAAAGGGAAACCAGATGTTATTATCATATGAAGCGGGAGTAGTGTTGACAGCTCTGTTGATTATAATAGGAGAGATCTAGTTTTATAGCACCACACCAGGCTATCGGTTGTCATCACAATCAGTGGGGCCTCTTGTTTCCTGCATGCGTGCTGTATACAATATGTTTGTTTCTCCAAATTATATAAATTTATGAGAAATGATTCACATTCCAGATTGAAACCAATCAGGGTCTGGATCTAGATTGCATTAAGCTCACTGGTGGTGACCTTCGATGTAGCATTAATTCAGTCAAATTGGGTCACTTTTAATGACGAGATGACTAAATGACCCAATTTACCTGTGTAGCACTCTATAGGCCACACTGTCTAGAGTGCTCTTGGTTAGTTACTAATAGAACTACTATGATTTCTGTTGGAACTTTAGATAAACTGTTAAACTCACAATATATCTATAAATGTAGAAATCTGAATAAAGAAAGGAAATGACAAATACGCTGTTTTGTCTCTTTTACTTGAAATCCCTTTTACTTTATCACTTAAACCTCTGTACGAAGTTAAATAAACGTCACTACACTTAACACATTAATTGCCCTGCGACACACTCCGTGTCGTCATTACTCTCCCTCTACCCTCATCCTCCTCATGTCTCTCTCTCCTCTTTTCTCCAATCACCTCACTCTCCTCTCCAAACTGACATGTGCAATATTCAATCAGAGTCTAGATTAACTTTACACATTCCTAACAATAGGAAGCAAACATTTTCAATGCACATTAAGTACACCCACTATTAGTAACAATTATATGTGCAAAAAAATAATAAATACATAATTAAATAATATAAAGATAAACTTTAATAGAAAGTAAAATAAACATTTTGTTTTCAACAGGGCTACACCCTCCCCCTTCTAGAAGGTCTTCATGTCCCCATGAGACTTGACAGGGCACTCAATTATTTAACTCTAATAGGTTAGTAAAGGCAAAACCTCAAGCTATAAGGAAAGCAAGTCTGTGCAAAGGTTTTAAGGATAAGAGATTTAAATCATCATACCTCTATGTATGATTGTAATTGGTCTGTCTGTTGGTTTTCCAGGTTCATCGTAACTGAGGCGGATTACGGGCTTTACCTTCCTACGCTCTTTTGATTCACAGACAGACTCCACCTCCATATCCAAGACACTAGAAGTAGGGACGTCTCCCCCTTCTAGCTCTGTGCCCACCACAGGCTCCGGGACAGGTGATAGAGTATCTTCTGTTTTCTCACCTTGCACTAACCCTTCTTGTCTGTCTTCTTCCTCAGATATGTCAGGAACTGGAGGTTCTTTGACAGGAAAAACCAGATTACCATTTGGATCAGGTAAAGCATTACTAGACGCAAAGGTTCTATCCCATAGCCTGGCTCTTTGAAAATTGTGCTTTGGTAAGCAACTGAGATCCTCTTCAGACTCAGAGTCCCATTCACCTTGCCCTTCATAGTTACTGTGTGGTCTTGAACTTTGTTCCTTTGTTTCTTTTACGGTTTCAGTGGTACGTGCTCGGGTCATCACTCTCCGCCTTGTTGGTGCTTTGGAGGCATGCAGCAAATGATCACGGTGTAATGTTTTCACAACACCTAATCCTCTTTCAGGCTTCACCCTGTAAACAGGTAGGTTAGGAAGCTTTTCTATCACCAGGTAAGGCAAAGGGTTCCACTTATCTTGTAGTTTGTGTTTTCCAGTGAGTCCCAGGTTACGCACCAACACTCGATCTCCTTTCTCAAGGGTCTGATCTCGGACTCTAGAATCATACTGCTTTTTGTTTCGTTGATGATTCTTGGACATTTCGCTCAGGGCAAATTGATAAGCGCTTTTCAACTCGCGCCTCAATTGATCCACTTACTGATGATATTTGACATCGTCCTCACCATCTGGAGAGATTCCAAAACAGATGGAGTCAATGGGCAATCTGGCCTCATGCCCAAACATTAAGTAATATGGTGAAAAACCAGTGGCATCATTTTTGGTGCAATTGTATGCATGGACCAGCTGGCATACATACTGGCTCCACCTTGACTTTTTGTCTGGGTCGAGAGTTCCAAGCATGGACAGTAACGTGCGGTTAAACCTCTCTGGCTGGGCGTCACCTTGGGGATGGTATGGCGAGGTTCTGGACTTACGGATACCCAGCATCCCCAACAATTCTTTGATGACCTGACTCTCAAAATTGCGTCCTTGGTCAGAATGGATTATTAGGAAATCCATAGTGCACGAAGATTTCTGGCAGAATAAGCTGTCACAACTCTTTCCCAGACCTCTGGGTGATTCGACATAGAAGCCCTTTCTTCATCTGGATCTTAGAACTCTCCCGCTGAAGTATCATAAGAACAGGATCTTGTGTTTTCAGATCAGCTATGGACTTCCGAGTCTCAATATGTTTTATCACCACCCCAATGGCAGGATCACATCTTTGGGCCTTTGTCAAGTCTTCTCTACTTAACTGTTCAAGTGGAGCCCCTCCAACTTGAGTCGGAAAGGCAAAAACATCAGGAATGGCACCAGGAGAAGCTCCAAGCTGATCTATAAATCTGAAGGCATCCTCTTTCCTACTGACACCCACCTACTGACAAAGAGTTTTCACTCCAGAAGCAGGTACCTTCTCCCATTCGTCCTGGGAATCCTGAGCATTCCTAGACAAGAGGTCGGCATCCACATTGTTTTTTCAGGGTTTGTACTCTACATCAAAATCATAAGTTGTTAACGCAGCCAACCACCTATGGCCTGCGACATTCAGGTTGGTAGTCGTTAACACGTAGGTTAAGGGGTTGTTATCTGTCCTCACTGTAAACTTAGCACCATAAAGATAATCATGGAATTTATCCACGATGGCCCATTTCATAGCGAGGAACTCTAACTGATGTATAGGGTAGTTATGCTCCGACTGACTCAGCTTTCGGCTGGCAAAAGCAAAGGGGCGGAGACCTTCAGGGTACTCCTGATTAAGCACTGCACCCAAACCATCCAGGCTCGCATCCACATGTAGGATGTATGGTTTGCTTGGGTCAGCGAAAGCTAACACTGGGGCATGGGTGAGACAATTTATGATTTTTTCAAAGGAATAATTACATGCATTGTCCCATCTATTAGTGAAAGGTTCTGACACCTTGAAGTACTGCTTCTCGGTACTACCAGATTTCTTCCTCTTCTGAGTCGGCGGGTAACCCTTAGTTAGTTCAGTCAAGGGTCTGACAATGGATGAATAATTGGCAATAAAACGCCGATAATATCTACAGAACCCAAGGAATGATCGTAACGACTTCAAGTCCACAGGTTTCTTCCAGCTTAGAACGGCTTGCACTTTTCCAGGGTCTGTGGAGATTCCTGCTGCAGAAACAATATGGCCTAGGTACCTCACCTGGGGCTGGCAAAATTGACACTTATCAAGTGAAATCTTAAGGTCATACTCCTCTAGCCTATCCAGTATCTTTAATAGGCGTGCCTCATGCTCCTTAAGTGTTCTCCCAAACACTATCAGATCATCTAAATAGACAAGTACCTGTAACAGATTCATGTCTCCTACTAGCGCATTAAGCGCTGGAATGTTGCAGGAGCCCCTGTGATCCCCTGCGGCATCCTCTCAAACTGGTAGAAGCCCAGTGGACAAATGAATGCCGTTTTCTCCTTATCATCTTCCGCCATTGCAATCTGGTAATATCCACTTCGCAGATCCAGAACGGTAAACCATTTGCTGCCTCTCAAACTATCCAAAACTTCATCAATACGAGGCATGGTATATTGATCAGGTACTGTGCGGGAGTTTAACATGTGGTAGTCAATGCACATGCGTATTCGATCACTCTTATTTCTTGCAATAACTATGGGGGAAGCATAAGGACTATGTGACTCTTTGATTGTTCCCGCCTCCAACAGTTCCTGCAAATGATGGCGGACATCCTCATGGTCAGCCAGGGCTATACGCCGGGATCTCTCACGGAATGGCTTGGAATCGTGAAGTCTTATGCAGTGTTCCACCCCCTTAGCTAGTCCCACATCCCATTCATCTACTGAAAAAACTCCAGTTCTCTGCGAAAGTGTGTTGACAAGGCGGGTCTTCCAGGTTTCCGGAATTGGAGAATCCCCAAAGTCAAACAAGCTAGGGTCTAGGGCCTGTTGTGTGGAAGCTGTCTTCTGTGGCACCGTGGCAGTGTCCACAACACACACCCGTACCACAAGAGTACTGATTGGAATGGCAGTGCCTTTGTAAGATTCGTTTTGAAAGGGTACAAGGAGATGATCTACATTTACAGAAGAAGATGTCAACACCAGAGAAGGCATAAGGAAGTTGATTATCTTCTGGCATTTCCACAAGAACATAGTTGTCTAAAGGTTGGTTCGGCATAACCTTACATGCAGCATAACTAGTACTGCAAGGAGGAATAGTTAGTGGTCCAGGACCCACCCACTTCACCAGTCCTACCACATCAGTAAGTGTGTGGTTGATGGATGTCAAAGGTTTGGAAACATTCAACTCATAAGGAAGTATCCTCAGTGATTTTACAGTGCTACTGTAGTGCAGTGAGTCAACAGAGTGTTAAGCTTGGAGGTGTTTGTACCAAGAATGACTGATACCGGATCTGGACTCTTGGGGTCTGGACATACCAGGGCCAAGATTGGAACCCTTTCTTCAGAGAGTTGTTTGTCAATGGGGAAAGCCAATTCAACAGATATGTAACCCCGGTAAGGGTAAGTGGAATCACTAAGACCCCAAATAGCAAGGTCAGAAAGAGGTATAAGAGGAACATGCGAAAGGTGCTGCTGGTACCAATTTTCAAACAAAATGGTGACATGTGAACCGCTGTCCAGCAGGGCTTGGCATGGCTGGCCTTCCAGTGTGACACTAGCAAGGGGAGATGGGCCCACTAACCCTTCGGGTAAGTTACTGGACTGGATAGACTTCACCTTTCCTTGTCTGACAGAAAAGTTTTCTACTGCTGCAGATGCTGGCTCCTTTTCACCTCTCCTCCTCCAAAGAGCACGGATAAGCTTCTGAATGACTTTTGTGGTGTTCTCAGAGTAATTGCAATGAGTGGCTATGTGGCCGTCATCACCACATCTGTAACAGAAAAAATCTAAAGTGTCAGAAGGTAGTTGAGACTTCCTGTTACTATTAGGTTTGCTTTTCTCCTCTCTTTTTGGGAACTCTCTAAACGCTGATGTACCTGGGGTCACAGTCATGACATTAAGCTGCTCCTGAAGTTGTTTCTGCAAAATTTGGACATCACTTTCTTTTTCATTTTCAACTAGCTTTTGAGGATTTTTGGGTTTGGTTTCAGGCTCAATTTATTTTTTCTTGGCTAGCCCACTCAACTTTGAAGTTAACGCTTTGATCTCTGCTTTCAGCTCATGTATCTCAGAAGAATGGGACTTCATCTCTTTGGTAGCTTGAACCTGTCTCACAGTAGGATTCAGCTTACGACGCAAGGCTTCATATTCTTCCTCTTCTCGAATTTCATTCAGCAACTGCAAAAAGGTAAGAGGCCTCTCTATTCTCTCTCTTAATCGCAAATGCACCAATATCATGTCAGATTGTGCGGCACCTCTGATAAGCTGCTCTAGCCTAACTTGATCCATGCGCTGAGGAGATATACCTCCTCTGTGCAAAACTCTTCTAAGAGAGCGTTCCAACCTTTGCAAAAAATCAGACAATTTTTCATATTTTTCCACTGCTGATGCATGGATCTAAATGCAAAATACAAGTCCTCCCCTGACTCAGGGGTACCAAAGGTATTTTCCAATGCTGTCAGAAGGGGTTGCTTCAGGCTCATTTAGCCTCACTGCTTGAATAATATCTAAAGCAGGACCTTTCAAACTTTCGACTATCCTTGTCCGCTTTTCTTGGTTAGAACCACTACACTCTTCAACCATTAAACGTGCCTGTGCAAGCCAATGTTCTAGGCTCTCTTCACCTGGAGGAGTGGGAATGGTTCCTGAGAATGTTCTCAAACGTCTAAAAACAGTATTATCACTGCTAGGCCTCATAGTTTTCTGTAGCAGATCTCCTACTGCTCTGATTATACTATCAGGGGAACTTCCGGGGAGGGGTTCCTTAGAGAAAAGAGCCCAGACATCATCCATAGTCTTACCTTCCTCTTGCAATAACTTTCAAATTTTGTCAGAAAATTGTGGTGTCTCAATGTCACTGTTGGTGAGTAGTATGAACTTCCATGGAAGTTCTCCTCGGACAGGACGGATCTGAGGTGGGGTATGATCTGGGCGCACTGGCTGCCTGCACTCACACAGCACAATTTTACATTGCATCTGAGAGTGATATTTTTCACCCCTTACTCTGACTCTCCCAAAAACTTTCACTGTTTGTGCCAATTCTTCAATGTCTGATACTTCTGAATCAGTGGGCACCCCACTTAGCACAAAAGCATGGGAGGGGTTAACTCCTAAACCCTCACACCACTCAATAAGCTCAGACAATGTTACATATTTGGGAATATTCATACTGAATATTCAAAGTGTTTCTCACAATAACACACTATATTCTATAACAATGGGAAATAGATCCCAGCGGTGCCTCCAATTTATATGTAGCACTCTATAGGCCACACTGTCTAGAGTGCTCTGGGTTCGTTACTAATAGAACTACTATGATTTCTGTTGGAACTTTAGATAAACGGTTAACCCTCTGAAGTCGATTAACGCGGATACGCGTTTTGAGGCATCTTCTCCTTATAACACCGAAAAGAACTTAAATTACACTTTCAGTTTTGATCTTACAGATAAGAGCAATACATCAATTGAATCTGTAAAGGGTCTACTTTTATTTGTATACACACATAATAACAACAGAACTTTGTGCATTTATAAAATAAAGAAAACAAACAGGGTGTGCTGTCTGCCGCCTTGGTCTGCGTGATCTTTATTTAGAAACGCGTCATTAAAATGAACTGTAACTCAGCAAATACTCAACAAAGAGACATGAGAGATATATCTATAGAAAGCTTGACATGTCTACTTTTAAACTAAGCAAGTACTTGTGTTATTGTTTATTTTTTTGTTTTGACTTTATTCTACCTCTTTTTAATTTTATTGCATTTATTTACATTTGTTTAGCACAAATGTACCAATTCAGCTAAATTGATTTGTATTAAATTTGAGATTTAATTAAATCAAAAAAATTTATTTATTTATTTTTATTTATTTTGTTTTTTTATTATATTTACTTTCCTTTTTAATTTCCTACAGCTCTTAGGACCGCGTGTTGTTTTTTTTGTTTTTGTTTGTTGTGTTTTACTTTTACCTTATTTTAGTTATTTCACCATCACCATCTTCACTTTTGGATAGGATTACAGTAGTTCTAGCAACTGTTGTTTCCTTAACGAGTTATACAGGTTATTAGTAGCCTAATCCCTGTTTCCTCTCTACTTCTCCTCACGCCTCAGTGCCAGGCCTAATACATTGAAGGGCAGCTACCATTCAACACAATGTAGGCTAAGATTGAACTAGGAACAATTCCCACTGTTTCTTTTTCTTTTGACGAGGTATTTGGTGGGTCCCTGCTAGTTTAGCTAACAGCCTAACCCTAGGGTTATGAAGTCTATTGCAGCATCACCCACAAGTGACACCTGCTTAGCCATATCTCTTAGGAAAAAAAAAAAGGTAAAATCTTCTTTTTTTTTTTTTATTATTTTATTTCAGTTTCGTCATACTGACCAAACCCGTGAACCCTCAGTGTTTTAAGTAATAATTTGACTACATGTATAGCCCGGTCATCAGCTGACCCCTGCTTACGGCCCCCTCAACAAAGTTACGCAAACTCTCTCTTTGTGTTCACGAACACAAAAACATAGCACCCTACCTCACTAGCTGCCTCCCACCAGCTATTCATACCTTACACGGCCTACACAGCCGTTCCCCCTAGAGATAGCTTAACACCTCTGTACGTCCCTGCATTTGCCTTGTGCCTCTCTCTCTCTGGTGTTCCCACAAGTGTGCCAGGATGTCACAGACATTACACAGACACACCAAGACCTGAACAGCATCATCCTCTCCTCGGCCCACACCCTCGAGGGCCTCAGACAGGAAGTAAATGAACTGAAACTGCAAGTCAGAGTTCTACAGAGAACTGACACCTGCTCAACGAGAGAAAGCACAGAACGGATGCAAAGAACCTCACAGCAGACTCAGGACTCGGGCGAGAGTTGTGGCTACAAAAGCTCGCCAAGGTCATTATCTTCCTGGCCCACAACCTCATGGGTCTGAAACAGGAGGTAAATGATCTCAAGCAACAGATCACAGCGGTAGCCCACAAGGACCCCAGCAAAATGGAGTTACAGGAGGAAATCAATAGATTTAAAAAGGCTCTGACAGCTGCTGAACAGCAAGAGCACCTGGAAAAGGTAGCCAGAAAGGACCTGGAAAGGAAACATCCCACACAAAATTACTATTAAAGCAGCAAATTCTGAGCTCTTAGGCAAAGTTGCCAGAATTGAGACTCTGATCCCGCAGCTGAACAACACTCAAGACAAACTTGACATGGTCCAAAGAGAACTCAGGTACTCTTATAGGCTGCAAAAGGAAACACAGTGGGAGAAACACCCTACTCCTGCATCCTCACTCAGCAGTGCAAACTCCCTCAGGTGCACGAAGCTACGAAGGGGGGAGCCAGCACTTTCTGCTTAACAACTCAGCAGACAGACCCATAATACCTCCAGCAACCACAGAGAGGAGGGGGTCCCTTCCAAGCATCCCTGCAGCAGCGCATGATGTGACCCCCAGAAACTTTGACAAGCTAGCCAGAAAAATGGCATTCACATTGCTGGGGAAACAATAGTTTCCTACTTTAGGCAGTACGAGCAGTAATTTAGAACGGTGGAGTCGTTTTAAACATTGCTTGCAAGCAGACCCAGTAATCAATCTTATGTGTCTGTTTCATAAGTTAGTAACTTCTTCTCCATGTGCATACCAGTTCCTGATCAAAACCAGATAAAATTATAGTTTGAATGTGCCTTCCTGCGAGCAGTAAGAAGTTTTCAGTGCTATAATGTGTTTAAATTGTACGATAAGAAACTAACCTGACTTTAGCGAAGAAATCCTAATTTCTGTGTTAGTAGAGCATAAGTCTATTTTCTGACGACGAAATCTCGGGATTAGCAGCTCATATAAATGGTACCAGAATAAATCGGTCTGATTTTGGGCGAAGAAATCCCCTTCTTCAGTACTGTGTAGGTGATCTGAGCGATGCTCCTCATTTCACTGATTTAAGGCCTTATTATGTGTTATGTATCATTGTATTCATATCGACCCACTCATGTGAAACATTTACGTAACTCTTATACATGCGCGCACTAGGTTCTGAATATAATCAGATAAAACTATAGCTTGAAGGTGCCTTCCTACAGGTATTAGAAAGTTTCAGTGCTATAATGTTTTTAAATCGTACGATAAGAAACTAACCTGATTTTAGCGAAGAAATCCTAATCTCTGTTGTTAGTGGAGCATAAGTCTATTTTCTGACGACGCAATCTCAGATTAGCAGCTCATATAAGTGGTACCAGAATGAATCGGTCTGATTTTGGGCGAAGAAATCCCCTTCTTCAGTACTGTGTAGGTGATCTGAGCGATGCTCCTCATTTCATTAATTTAAGGCCTTATTATGTGTTACGTATCCTTGTATTTCATTATGACTCGCTCATTTGAAACATTTACGTAAAATTAATGGTGTTATTCTAGCGTAGCTAACTACGAATCCACCATTGCCTGTGAAGTGAATGTGCTGTTTTGAGTAATGAATGAATTTGTATGGGACATGCATGAGTTTCCCATGCATGCTCACAGCAGTGCAAGTCTGCTCCACCTGCACCTGTTGTGAGCTTGCATTGGTCTCCTAGCAACACGTGACCCCGGAAGTGTGAGCAGACTCTTCCGGTTAATCTGACAACAGCATTCACTTCACAGACCTGTGTGTCAACAAAGAATTGCGTGTAACTAACGCTAACTCTTAAGCTAAGCCCTTTACTTCAACTGCTAGCTGTTAGCATCTGACTAACACTTAGATAGGCGTGTAAAGTGTAACTTTCTAACCACACCTCTCTCTCTCCCTCTCTCTCTCCGTCACTCCTGGTGTCACTTCCTGTTGATGCCATCACAGGTCCCTGTGGGACCCACCCACATACTGGGTTTTCCTTGTGTTATTGTTTATTTTTGTTTTGACTTTATTCTACCTCTTTTTAATTTTATTGCATTTATTTACATTTGTTTAGCACAAATGTACCAATTCAGCTAAATTGATTTGTATTAAATTTGAGATTTAATTAAATCAAATTTTTATTTATTTTTTATTTTCCATTTTTATTTTTATTTTTATTTTGTTTATTTACTTTCCCCTTTTAATTTCCTACAGCTCTTAGGACCCCCTTTTTATTTTATTTATTTAAATTTTTTTTTTGTTGTTGTGTTTTTACTTTTACCTTATTTTAGTTATTTCACCATCACCATCGTCGTTTTTGGATAGGATTACAGTAGTTCGAGCAACTGTTGTTTCCTTAGCGAGTTATACAGGTTATTAGTAGCATAATCCCTGTTTCCTCTCTACTTCTCCTCACGCCTCAGTGCCAGGCCTAATACGTTGAAGGGCAGCTACCATTGCAACACAATGTAGGCTAACATAAAACTAGAAACAATTCCCACTGTTTCTTTTTCTTTTGACGAGGTATTTGGTGGGTCCCTGCTAGTTTAGCTAACAGCCTAACCCTAGGGTTATGAAGTCTATTGCAGCATCACACACAAGTGAAACCTGCTTAGCCATATCTCTTAGAAAACAACTAAAATAGGTAAAAATGTTCCTTTTTTTTTTTGAGTTCATCTTATTTTATTTCAGTTTCGTCATAGTGACCAAACCCGTGAACCATCAGTAGTATAGCCCGGTCATCAGCTGACCCCTGCTTACGGCCCCTCAACAAAGTTACTCAAACTCTTCCTTTGTGTTCACGAACAAAAAAACATAGCACCTTACCTCACTAGCTGCCTCCCACCAGCTAGTCATACCTTACACGGCCTACACAGCCGTTCCCCTTAGAGATAGTTTAACACCTCTGTACGTACCTGCATTTGCCTTGTGTCTCTCTCTCTCTGGTGTTCCCACAAGTGTGCCAGTATGTCGCAGACATTCCACAGATATCCAGCCCTGGCAGCTCACCAGGACCACCTGGACACTCTGTAGAGCACTGTAATGGACATCATTCAGCTCAAAGCAGCCAACGACCTGCCATGGCAAAGACAGGAACAGCGAGACTGCGACATAAGCGAACATTTGACCAGCATCATCCTCTCCTCGGCCCACACCCTCAAGGGCCTCAGACAGGAGGTATATGAGCTGAGACTGCAAGTCACAGAATTCTGCAGAGAACTGACACCTGCTCAACGAGAGAAAGCACAGAACGGATGCAAAGAACCTCACAGTATGGTGCGACAGAAGGAAATCACCAGTCTTCACAGAGGCTCTAACGGCTGCTAGACACCAAGCGCCACTGGCAAAAGCCATCAGACAGGACTTGAAAAGAGAACTGTTTCACACAAAGTCACTCTTAAAACAACATATGTGGAATTAAATGAGAGAGACACCAGATCTAAGGCCTTACAAGGCCAGCTGCATACAGCCAGAGCTGAGGTCCAAACCATGACTCAGCAATTAAAGAGGAGCTTGACATGGTTCAGAAAGAATTTACACAGTCCTACCGACTGCGCATAGACTTAAGCAAAAGACAGCCGGCTGAACATCACGTCGCCAGCAGTGCAAGCCCTCCACGCCTGTGCACAGCTACGAAAGGGGGGAAAGGGAGCCAAAGCCTTCTGCGTGACACTTCACAAGTCAGCTCCCTGAAAACCTTGAAAACCTCTGCAGCTGCAGAAGAAAGAAAAAAATCTATATATCTATAAATGTAGAAATCTGAATAAAGAAAGGAAATGACAAATACGCTGTTTTGTCTCTTTTACTTGAAAACTGAAACGTATGCTCAAATGAGCCCACACAACTTAGGACAAATGAAAGTAAATAACTATGTTATCGCTAAACAGATCTTTTATGTATGGTCACCACTTTTTATATCTGTTTACATATAACTTATGTAAGAACTCAAATTTCACTGGGCCCAGACTCTTTATCAAAATGTCAAAATGAATCCCCTTAACAACACAAAGGAAAACAGACCAATAAAACGGTAAAGGCCTGAACGACGCTTGAGTACGTTGGGGCGGGAAAAAAATACAATATCGCCGCTTCACTCTTACTAGAGCAATGAATAAGGGACAATACTACTCACGAACCTCACAGTCAGTAAAGAAGGGAGCCAAGCAGAACTGATTACGAAGAAGAAGTGCTGCCCCTGGCCGGATCATCATCACGGGTCGCGCTATCCCGATCAGGAAATCCAATGATGCCAGGGGAACTTAACAGGCAATCCTGGATGCCTGAAGTGCTACCTGGTTAGCGTCTCCACTGTTGCCGGAGGAACTCAGTCTCCGGTTAATCAATAACGTTACGCCTTGCGAGTAGCAAGCACGTCACAGTCCTGAGTATGTATCACATGCACTTACACAACCGACTAATCCAGGAGTTTATCACTTAAACCTCTGTACGAAGTTAAATAAACGTCACTACACTTAGTTTTAGTGGATTAACACATTAATTGCCCTGCGACACACTCCGTGTCATCATTACTCTCCCTCTACCCTCATCCTCCTCACGTCTCTCTCTCCTCTTTTCTCCAATCACCTCACTCTCCTCTCCAAACTGACATGTGCAATATCCAATCAGAGTCTAGATTAACTTTACACACTCCTAACAATAGGAAGCAAACATTTTCAATGCACATTAAGTACACCCACTATTAGTAACACTTACATATGCAAAAAATAATAAATACATAATTAAATAATATAAAGATAAACTTTAATAGAAAAAGAAAAAAAAAAATGTAAACAGGGCTACACCTGAATTCACATTATTGTCATTGACATGTGCTTATTAAACTGGCCCTTTTTCAAAATGTCATTAGTTCCCTTTCATGGGAACTTCGAACTGCGTCCTCTAGGGGTCGCTATGCCCCATAGCGACCCCTAGAGGACGCAGTGTCTCGTTCCCTACTCAGGGAACCATGGTTACATAAGTAACCCGAGACGGTTTCAATCATGAAATATGAACTTAACAAATTTTGTGAAAATTGTTCATTAAAAAAACACTCCAAATGTAAATTGTCAGAAAGAGGTCCATTATTTTTTGACCATTTTGAAATACAGATCAATCTATTCATCTCCAAAATGAGTTGTCAATCGAGTTGAAGTCCATGCTTACATGATTGAAATTATGATTGCATGCCCATGCATTTAGTCCATATTCTCTGCCTACAGTTCACTAGTAAATACAAAGATTTTTGTGAGTATATTATTTCAAGAGCGCAGCTATTTACAAGCTGCAGTTGTTTTAGATCCAGTGAGCATCCTCACTTAATTTCAGCACAGCACTGTGAGATTTCACCCAAAAAGAAAAACTCTCATTTCGGTCCTAGAGCTTAGTTGCTCTGTTAATAGCTGTCACTTTTAAATTAATGTGGATATTAGTGCAACAGCTGTGAGGCTGCAGCAGAATGGAAGTCGGAATTACAACAGAGCTAGACAATGACCTAATAAAACACAGCTTCACCAAAAAGTCCCCAATAAAATCCCCTCCAATCCCAAAGTGTTTATATCTCCAGGCTTCAACGGCCTTGTGTTTGTGCGTTCTTTTGACGAAAGCCAAGACATAGACTATGACATTAGTTGAGAATCACTTGTGCAGTCACATATATTATGTTTTAATGGTGCAGCCATGAATCTTGTTCAACATTTTCATCTCCAATGCAAATACAGCCCAGTGATCGTTCATCAGGCGAGCGTCTCCAAATGCTTACTGCTCCCGTCCGCAAGCATTAATATTTCATCTCGTGAACAAGTCTCGCTTATGAGGCAACACATTTTCATTCTGCTGGTTATCTCACACTGTGCTGGAATCAGGACAAACGCTCCCTCCATCAAATACACAGCTCTTTAAACTAGACCTGAATTGCGTTCTTTATTAATTTGGCGAGTCAAAGCTTTTTTTGCAATAATCCACACTTCACTTTTTAACGGTTGCATTATATTAAGGAGGATTGGGCATTTATTATGGATCAAAACTAGATAGAGAGTGTAAAACTCAAACCAACTGTTTACTGTGGGTGTATTGTGTTATACAGCGGAGTCCAAAAATATGATACCGCTATGAAAATCTGGGATTCAAAGATTTAAAATTCTCATTATTGCAAAATGAACCCCTCCTGTGTGATAAATGAAAATACAGCGGAAATAAACACATGGAAATTTTGATTTGATTTAAAATATTTCATAATATTAACCTTAAAAGTTTCCGCTAAGAGTAAACTAGTCCACTACAATGTACAAACCAATCGGCCTAGCAAGATGAACACTGCAACAATAGAACAGTAATACTCCTCTGAGTATATAACAGAGTCCTCTGAGGTCAATGTACTGCAGTCAATAACTGAGATGTTAGATGTAGAAGTTGCGTTTGTTTAAAACAGTCAAGCAAGAATGACCAATCAGAATCAAGCATTCCAGAGAGCATATATTACTAACAATGTCATAATCTTGCTTAATGTTATCATATAAAAGCCACTAAATAATTTGTGACATTGATCATGTGAACTCATCTTGAAGATTTATTTTTATGGAGGTCATGTCATCTTGTACACTTTAAATATCAAATCTTAAGAAATTCATACTTATTTTCAATTAAAAAATCAAAAAGAGTGATCTCAGACATTTTATATCTACACATTGTCATGTTCGAAATACTTTATACTCATCAGCATGATTTAAAAAGCCAAACTAATGCCTGTAGAACAAACACCAAAAGACATACTATAGCACATTTGCATTGTGCTGTCTCAGACAAACACCTCAGTATAATGAATGAAATGTAATTAAATTCCTGCTCTTAATCTTGAAGTGCCAAACACTCTCTGGAGAGTTTACCATTGCTTGTAAAGAACCGTGGAGTAATTGAATGCACCTGCTTTTATTGACAGGCTACACCATTACCATCTGATCATCTTAAAGCGACGGAGCTTCAGCTACAATAACGCTTGCAACCTCTCATAGAATTTACATGAGTCCTGACCCGAGAGACACCTTCTGTCTCTGAAGCAGGTGTTTGGCTGTTGAGTTATTTAGTGTGTTACACCCAGACACTATTTCGGCGGGCAGTCATCACACTGATCGGCGTGGCATTACTGGCCCCGCGGTAACACAGGGTAGAAACTGCCAGTAGCGCATTTTGTCTAGCCCCCCTTAGGGC
Source organism: Sinocyclocheilus grahami (assembly GCF_001515645.1). NCBI lineage: Eukaryota > Metazoa > Chordata > Actinopteri > Cypriniformes > Cyprinidae > Sinocyclocheilus > Sinocyclocheilus grahami. The sequence goes on along the minus strand of NW_015505346.1, from coordinate 1,052,430 downwards.
CCCATAACTCACTTAGCAAGTTGGCTGACAATTCACTAAGAAGCCAAGCACAGTGGAGATGGGATAGCCTATGAATTAAAGTGAATTAAAACATCAAAAGGACACCTGATCAATGGAAATGACAGGGTATTTTGTATTGAATTCATGTAGGCTGGATTTTCACAGCACTTGAGTGCATATGGTTTAATCTTACTGCTTCTTCTTCTATTTTTTTCCCCTCCAGCCGAAAGCCAACAGTAGAAGTAGAAGCCTTACAATACATTCCTGTATATAGAGTAAAGATAATCTGAAAATGAATGGGATGAGAAAACTCTCTTTCTAGGGAACCCAGAGTCAATGAGCTCCCTTCAGAATGCAGACACCTGGCCCAGTAATGAACCGCAGCCCAGAAGGGATGAGCGTAACTGGAGCAGAGACTTACAGTGGAGCCTAGAGAGGAACAGTGTCATCCATTGTGTTACTATAGTGAGGAAGCACTGTTATATCTGTTTCTATGTCTGTATTTCAAGTGCTGCTCACTGGGAAGCCTATTTCCCCTCTCTTGATTATTTTATATCTATTCTCTGAGTGAATAATCTCTAATCAGCTGGTAAAAATGGTCAGAGCGGTATTGCATTTCAACAATGCATGAAGTTTGAGGGTCAACTAAACATTCAAATGACATGTCTTTTAATTCACCACATCTAATCTGATAATGGAACTCCAATTGTGATTTCACAGGACCGCTGCATTATACCTCTTCGCCAGAGTCTATTAACGAAGCAGAATAAGCCACGTTATTTCACACATATCATGCATACGAATCCACACAGATTTAAACTCATTACAATTCACCGGCACTTATGTATTATCTCACGTACATATTCGGGACCGTCCAATGGCAGGTTGTTTAATGTACTGGAACCTTACGTTACACTCCCGCTAATTATGTAACAGTCCAAGGTGACACGGGGGATTTGGTAGAGAAGGACGGGGGTGTCAATTCCTCATTTGAGCTGCAATTAATTAGGATGTCGCATACTACAAGTGTCCTCAGTCTCATTCCTCTTAATTGATGATTGATAAGGAATTTTGAGAGGAAGCAGATCCTCTTTAATGAAGACTGGCAGCTGTTATTTCAGGGATATAACTGATCCCCGTGGCCTTCCCGAAGGTCACACGGCTCTAATATGTGGTAACTAGGGGAGGTGACATAAGGTCAGTGCCTCAAGCCAGGATCTTTAACTTCTAAAGAACAACCCCGCAGGGGTAAAACGACCTCTATGTAATTTCTCAAGTCTTTGGCTTTATAGCCACCGCTATAATGACAGCTATGTCAAGCAGGCTTTGAACTGTGGGTTAAGCCAATCAGTGCTGCTGTGGCTTGTTTGTGTACATCTGATCCCCAGTCATGGTATCAAAAGGCTAAGGTGAAGACAAAGATCAAGTGTGCTATGCAGTGCCAATGAGAGTTTGGAACAATCGCTATCGAGCACACACTTGCGCAAATCCGCATAAATACAAAACACACACATGTTCGCTCCACTGCAAGTATTCCAGCAGCCAGACGTAAAACCCTACTAAACTCCTAATGACAGTCTCCAAACTGATTAAAGCTCGCACACCCAAACTCAGTGCGGTGCTGTCAACAGACAGAGGGTGTTAATCAAGACCAGGCCGAGGCTTGCTCTCGTTGGCTTTTATTCCAGAGAGGGTGGTCAAGTCGGCATCGGCCTAAATCTAGAGCGGGATCAATGGAGGAGACAAAGAATAATAATTTGCTTGCGTTGGATTGGCTAACTTGCAAGGGTTAAACATGAGTGGATTAGACAACCAGCACACATCCGTTTCCATACTGTAATCCTCTTAGTGCCCACTCCTAATGTGTTTTTATATCATTCCTATCTCTCACCGAGGTGAAATATCAGATTAGTTACCCAGCTTTGAGTATATCACATTACATTCTTATCTAACAGCGAATGAACGTGAGGGAGACGGGCGAAAAGAAAAAGAAAGAGGAGACCATGCCGCCTTTAAGAAATACCTGCAAATGAGGCCTCTCCCACACATCTCCCTCTTTTTTTTTCAGATGGTTATGGGAGTTAATCTCTAAAATAGGTGATTTACTTATGATCCTCAGATTTACTGGCGGATTAGGCTCCCCTGCTCCTTTGTTTACCAGCGCTGGCAAAGATCACCCCAGAATTCAGAGAAGTGGCAGTGTGCAACACTCTGGGATTGTTTGTATATCTATCTGTACGTGTGCATGTGCAGAAATTTCTCTGATGTTCTCCATAGGAAAAGCTGTGCGAGGCAATTCGGCCCTCCTCTCTTGTCCTGGGAGCCCACCCCGAGGGCAGAGAAAATCAGCCAGCCCGGAATATGCGCATGCAGCACGAAGAGATTAGTTAAAGCATTTACTGCAGCTCAAAGCCAGATTTAAAATGCTACGGTATCTCTTTTTCAGTCACATCTATCACAAGCGCCACCGTTTCAGTAAACAATGGAGAACGATGTTGGCCTTTCGCACCCACAATTTATCTCTTCTGATGGGGAACAACTACTGTTCTGGCCTTTTTGATCAAAAACTGAAATCTCTTTGGTCTCAGTGAGGGAGTATGACTGAATAGAAACAGCCACAGTTGATGGTAAAACAAAGACTCTGGCACATGCTACTCACATGTCCCTGAGCGCCCTTGTGTGACATTTTAGCTGTGAAAAGGAACAAGTACTGTAGATAGCGTGTGCGTGAATGCATACGACATTCGGTCGCCTTGAAATTCAAGGTTTCTAGAAACCGAATTCATCTTCTCTGCATATTTGTGCACACGCCAACACATACTTTTACACAAGAGTACAGGTCACCTGTTCAACTGCCGCTCCCCTTCCTACTCAAACTAAGCTTTGAGAGGTGACCCTGTTGACTCATAAACTTCCTAATAGGTAAATGCACAAGCATGCAAAGAAAACTACTATTCACATAAATTATTAGTTACAAGACATAAACATCAGCCATAGCTAACAACACACCTTCTCATCATTTCAAGTTTATTTTCCCAATACTATTTCAAAGCAGCCTTACAGAAAAAGCTTGTGTCAGTGTTTATCCAAAGTTGGCATCATCTGGAGTCTTCGCATATACTGGTCTCATCTGAAATTATCGCAAAGGCTGGATCCAAACTGGAGATGGTAGAAATAGGAAAGCAATAGAACAGCCGTTTTAACTTCTATTAATAATCGTTATTGATGTCAGAGAAGAGGGAGGCACAGCTTAGCTTGTTTTTAGCATCAAATTATTTAAGAAAAAAATCAATATGAGTACTCTGTGGTACTGTTTTATAAGGAAAAGGCTTAAAAGGAGTTATCCATGTGTCTGTGAGTTCTTAGAAAGTATTATGTAGCAAAATATCATAGCGACACAGACATCAACCTTACAAAATGTCAGTACAATAATTATATCAAATCAAGGATTCCCGGGGTGTTCTGTCTCTAGATGGATATAAAAACAGCAGGGGAATGTCTTTGTAACTTCCAGTGATGCCGAGTTTGACAAAATATCTTGTATATTTGGAGTATATTCTAGGATGAAACAGTTGACAAAAAAAGACAAAGAAACACATAAAAAATTTAGAGCTGTCTTTCTTACTGCATCCGTTCACAATGGGCTGTAAATAACGTTTTTCGTTGGGTAATATGTTCTATTCTGAACTATTATGTTGCTGTCAAAAAAGCACGCTGTTTGGAAAGACAGCCGAAATGTCTTTTTATACTGTGTTTGTGTACGTGTGCGTGTGTGTTCCATTAGACTCTAGCTTTGGGAAAATTACATATGAACAAAACAAATGTTGACACTGAGAGAATTCTGTTCGTCTGCACAGCCCACACGTTGGGACCCGAGGGTCTCAAAACCCTGTGATCCTCCCTTGTCCCTGAGGGATGAGTAAACATTGGCTGCCACTGATAGTGAAGGAATTCCCATAACCCGAGGCCATCCCATCCTCCCGTGCACACTAATGCCAGTTACCTGCAAAGCCAGATAATGAAGCCAGCAGTCATCTTCGCTACAATTACCTTGCGAGAACCAATGTTTACGAATGCACTTCGCCCCAAGGATATGCCTGGGTGGGGTGGACCACCTCAGATAAAAAGCAGGGGATAAAAATAGACAGATCAAGTAAAAGCCAACCCACTACCACACTTTGACCCATTCTTGGTGCGCATGTGCACAATGGGACTTCCAACCCTCTTAAGGAGCAAATATATTCATGCATGCTGTATCTGTTTGCACTATCAAGTCAAGCCATAAGCTAGTCTTGCTTGTATACCACTTCTACTGATCAAAGATTAACAAAAATCGCATACGGAGAGTTTGCAGAGAGGAAATGAAAAAAAAGCAAGGGGTAGAGAGAAAATGGAAAATACGTACAAAAACCACAATCTGCTCAGAACAGACTTTTCAATACTGAATGTGCAATTAGCGCACACTAAACAGCATGCCATGCCTCTCAGAAGCTATTTTCTTAATCCGTACAGCGGGGAGGAGAATGATCCTCCCAAGAAATGAAATCTCTATATCCCTCCGTTTGCAGTACAGCAGCTATCTCCACTGAAAACTGCCACCTTCTCATTGGCCCTTAAAGCACCTTAATAGCTTGAGGCATTATACGGGCTAATTTCCATATTAATTTCTTTCTTCTCCACCTTCCCCTTTAATTCTCGCCCTGGCGTGAGCTTCGTCCAATGGCAGAAAGGCAAATTGCTTTGTGGGGTACATGTATGGAATCTAAAAAGTCAGCCGAGACACCTCTGAGAACAACCCTCACGTAAAACAACACAGAAGCCATTTATAACTCTCCTTTGGGTAGAGGGAATCGGATTGACAGTAGTCCCGGCGGACAGCTACCTTTATTGATATCACAATCCAGATAGAAAAAAACTGCAATTCCTTGTCACATCGTCTGGACGGGGGAGTCTGGCGGGGCCTGGTTGGCAAAATCTCCCCGGTTACAGCACACTACACAGAGCTCCTTTCTGGCAATGTTTGTCTGAGCTCTCTCATGGGTTTGTTGTAAGCTGTTGTAGACAGCAAACATTATGAGATGTGGAGGAAAAATATGAAAAAAGGGAAAATTGATATATGTGGTGGAGTGTATATACCTATATCACCTGTCCAATATTCTGCAACATCAATATTTGCTGCTATGACAGGGGCCGGTCCTGATTGTTGCATTTAATAAATTTTTAATGGCCTCTTTCCTGAAATGTAGTCTTTTTTTAAACACTGTAGAAATGTGTTTGGGGGAGAGGGTGGGGAAAAATCACTAAAATTGCCAAAGTTTGCTATAGTAGCAATAAATCTTTGAAATATGAGTTTTGCTTCAAGCAATAAGTAATAAATAAACTAGATACTACTTTGTTTGTTTCTGTGAAATAGTTTAATGGCTGGCAAACCAACACTGCTGTATAGTTATCGGAATGATTTTTTATTGCAGTCTATTATTGTGGTATTTAATATTTCAGATTGCTCCTTAACCTTGTAAAACCTGACATAATAGTAAGAAAAAAATTATATTATATATATATATATATATATATATATATATATATAATATATATATATATATTTAATGGAACAGTTTACTGAAACTTTATAAAAACATAGGCTACAGCAGATTTACATAATGCATATAAATATCAGTTGTCACTTCTAATAATTTTTTAAAAGATTATATTTAAAGGCTAGTTTTATAATCAAAGCTCTGTAGTTTTAATTGTGGAGGACAACATATATAACGCAATAAATACAATTATTAAGAGATGTGCTAATAACCAGCAAAGGCCTGTTGTATCATATTTGATACATACATTTATGATTTTTCCAAAATATATATTCTTTATAAAAACCAAGACTGCACAGCATAAAGTCATGTGTACCACAACCTGAAGGTGGATATTTTAGTATTATACTAAAAGGCCTTTTACTTAAAAATTAACTATTAGGTGGTAGTAGCCTATATTGTGTGCAACAGGTTTCAATCAAGTTTTGATCGTTTTAATAACTTCGATGCCTTAGAAATTCATGTATCAAATATGACACAGTAGGATTTATAGTGTAAAAACGTGATTTACAAGACGTAACGCCTCGTGACTATGCGAAAATATGATGCGACTCTACATAGCCTAATAACAAAACATGGTCAATCAGAACAGTTTCTCTCTATTTGCGCGGTCATAGCTACCTAGTCATTTCCTGTCTTCCGCAATGCTTCACCAGACAGCACACTTTTGTGTTTTTTGGTTTCTTCCCCTTGTGTGACTATATGGATGTGTCGTAATATCTGATTAAACTTGCACAATCAGCCTCGGCCATCCATGTTTGATAATTAATATACATGAGGAGTGGTAGATCCAATGAGCTTTCGATGTGGGCGTGGTTACGCAGAATTGGGTATGTTCAATTTTAGCTGCGGCTGGATTTGCCAGTTTCTGGGCCCCCATCGGTAGAAATCGCACACCATAAAGTAAGGTCTATATTTTTTTTATCAGTTTTTGATAAACATGACACAATATTGACATTAAGAGTATATTAAGTTTTTACTGTTATAAAAATGTGGATTTGTAAGCCTTAGGAGCGGAAGTGTCATGAATCCGCAATCCGGCCAATCATTAAAAAAAAAGGTCGTCAAATACAGAAACTGGAGAAACTGCACAGAAAGAGCCAGGCAATTGCTCTCAAATCACTCTAGCAGTACATTTACATCACAGCATCACTGCTTCAAGTCAGAATCAGAATCTGAATCAGAAGAGCTTTATTACCAAGTATGTTTACACACACAAGGAATTTGACTTGACGACAGGAGCTTCCAGTGCAGAAGAAAGTACAAACATAGTGCAGACATACATAGGAATAACACAGTAGGGATATTTCAATTGGATTGTCACATGAAGTCAAAACACACCTGATATGCAGCATTGCATGGTTAGGGCAAGTACACTGTAAGATTGCACACATGGCTTGTCACTTTATCGCTGCATATCTAGTTAGAACATGACAAACCGCATGCAGAAACAATACAGAATGTGCTTTCAAAATTTTTCATATGATCTTGTTTAAGTGGGTGGTTTTTGGCAAGAATAAATTGCAAAATAGACAAGGCTTTATGATGATAGTAAGACTAGGTTTATATAACAGGTGCTGTTTGACCCTGGTGTAAAAAACACATCAGCATGCATTCAAGAAAAACTTTGTGTGATTAAATAGGCTGATTATATAAAGCACTCAAAACTAACACCATCCCTGAGCATGGAGTTTTAATTTATCTAACGATTTCTCCTGACCTGTAAGAGCACATAAACACAGAGCGATGACTCTACTCAATGCATCTTTTTTTCTGTGGATTAAGCTAACAATTGACTGGAGAGACTGAAGGAGATTTTCAGTAATATGAGGGATAAAGCTGGCCCAGCTACTATATAAATATATATTTAGATATTAGATTAGACAGCCAGATTTAGAGAAGGAAAATAAACAACAGCAATATGCCATTCGCTGGTAAGCCCTTGTGAATAAATACACTTGATGTCACATATGTTCTCTACACATACTGTCAAGCTGTGCCCAAGACCAATTCAAGTCTGTGCCCTGTTTTTCGATTATACTTTCACCACCCACTGGCTTTCATTTACCTGAAATGTTCTAAACAGAAAACAAAGACACACAGGCTCACAAACCTCCTTTACGAACACACAAAAAAACGTCTGAAGTGGCCTAATGGCTTATACTCCGCTAATTTGTCTTGACTAGAGAACAGCTGTAAACACACGCCCATGGGGATGAGGGCTGATAAGCTCTCCATCCTGCTGATGCTATCAGACAAAGGGCTGCCCCACCCAGGGCTGCACATTTCCAGGTGGTTTAGCCTACATGTTCTGACATCAATCAGACCCTGGGCCAAAAAAAAAGGATGAAAAATAACCATTGAATCATAACAATACCATAGAACAGGTGATTCCAAAAGCATCGAGAATGAACTGCCATGCTACTGTATGTTCGAGTGGTTATGATTGTGCGAGGTGGTCTTTGCACTTGTGCTGACTGCTAAACAAAGGCCACTGATTTCTGCATATAGGGCTAATCAGGGTTGGAATTTCAGCCTCTCGTGGTGTATTGAACACATGATTATGCTTATTGTCTGGGTAGTGTGAGGTGAGAAAAGAATGCTAAACATTAGCGCACAAATGAAAGATTAGGAACTGTAGAAACTGGGCCTTTCAGAGTCCTTTTGATGCTGAAAGCCAGTGAACTTACAAAAACCGTGTGTCTGTTCTGGGAAGGAACTAACGTTTAAGACATCGTTTGACCTAACAAGGCTTATATGCTGCATTCCATTCCGTCAGTAGGATGCTGGATATTCCAAACTGTTATCGCTAACCATTGCTTGGAATGCTCAGAAGATGGTGTATAAGGAAACAAAATGGCACAGCAATGCAGGTTTTGCAGGTGTTCGATTGTTTCAGTCTCAATTCTCAAAGCAACCTAATTGTGTAGGATACAATGCTATGCAGGGCTATCATTTGCTTTACAGGTGTACAATTATGACTCATTTACAACAAGATCTCTGCAAACAGATTAAGAAGTATATTATGCAGGAACTTTGACTCATGTATGCAATTTATTAGCTTAAAAAGTTAAGGTTGATCAGTTTTACTCTAAATTCTAACCTAGTAATGTTGTAGCCTAAATTATTTTATTGGCTGTTATGCATACAAATGCATACAGGTTTGATGATCATATCATCCAAGGAACTATTCCTTTAAAAGTATTTTGGCAGAATTCATTGTTATTAAATTATTTCATCTTTCAAAACTTATACCATCAAGAGGTATATATTAAAAGCCATTACGTCATGCAATTAGAGAGACATGAGTCTAAAAGGGATTAAATTTACCGTAAAGATGGTAGAACTACATGTATTAATTGCTGTCTAAATGCTGAAATATTCAAATTAATCTTGCATAAATAGAGCACAGTGCTCTTAAACACGTCATACTAAAAGCAAATGGGATGTTGGGTTACTAATTATTAGTCTCAATTGCAGCCGACATAAGTTCCACAATGAAGTGTGAATACAGCTCAATCTTGTTTGGGCCTAGAGTGAAGTGAAATCTAATTGGTTGCAGCTGTGCCGAGTGCCAGTTACAGTGATGAATCCTACGACGTGACTGGCACCACTGTGCACATTTCATCCCTTGAGTATTCCCTCTCCAGCTCGTGCTGATAGCAAGTCTTTGACATTACGGGGCCAAGCTGGCCATATTATTGAAATCATTTAAAATGACTAATTGCTAATTTAGCGTTAATCTAATAGCAGAGTACAAGTTGCCAATCTAAATACATGCAAACACATTCATGACTTATTTTTCAAAGGCCATTCAATTTTGCACACGTAATTCACAATAGAAATGAGATATCTTCAAAGTACAACATCTGTAAAAACATGACACAATATACGCTGTTGGAAAATGATGACTAAAGCAAATGGTTTTCTGGTATTGTGCCAGTCTTTACTCAGGCTGTGTAAACAGTTGCCAACAACAGTTAACAGCAGTTTCATTTCACACTATAAATAATTTTTTCTTCCTAATGAAATCTTAAATACAGCCATCACTAAAACCTCTCAACGCCTCATAATAGCTTTTAGAGGCTCCAGTGGAAACAATTGTTGCATTTAATGCAACATGTTAATATCATGTATCACTAGTTAAATAGTTCTCCATCCACTTGCACAACCTGGCTGTGGCAAAATGAAAAAAAGGAATTATTCCTGTGTACTTTTACTGTCAATAAAACATTTAAGGATGCGCTTCAAGGTCCTCATCGGCAATGCAGGGTAGTTCGGCTCAATAGACCAAATCTTTTATCATGACGTCTGCTTAGCAGTTTGTACCAGACACAGCGAGGGGCAGGAGATGCTAATAGTGCTCAGTGAGTCTCTGGAAACAAAACTCAATCTTCTAATAAATATATGCATAAAACGAAAGTAAAAGATTTAGACAAACCCAAACAATGTGCTGAGAATGAATTGTCTGTAATTCAAATCTTTTCTCAGAGTAAATAAAACAACTGTCCTTTGTCACTCAATTCTACCAAGAGACAAAACAACGAGCATTTCGATATCGAGAGCTCCATCACTGATGCAACAGTGCCCTCCCAGCTTAGCAGGGGGGCTCAAATGGAGAGAGAATGCTTTAACACAATGAATCGAGGCACAGATAGCAGGGCAAGGCAACACTGGAGATGGGGCTGTCAGTCATCTTGCAGCATGCTTCCAGCCATGATCATTAGACGAAATTAAACACCTGAAATACACTAAGATGAAGACCCTAATGGAGTTGTCCTCTTTGTAGCCACATGCAACCAAAGAAAGAGAATCCATCTTGTCTGAATTCGAATAAATCACACACTCTCTCTCTTTTCCAATGGACACCTGTAGGTTTGAGTCTCACTGAGCACCCATATTCACTGCTGCACACTAAGGGTAATAAGGCAGCAAAATATCGGCCGAGCTCAGATATTCCTTTCAAAGTGAGCAGAAGGGACTGGCTATAGTGGTGTGCCATGCTTTAGCAGCAAAATATAGCATCAAATCAGTTATTCTCTATGTACTGTGGAAAGTGTTGGCTCAAGGCTTGGAGCAAAAAAGTGTCTTAAAGAAGTTCAAAACCACTGCATGATTGAGTGGCTCCCGCTGCACAAAGTAGCTTGGGCTGCAGCCTGTGAGCACCTTTGAGCTGCTTTACTTAGCAATTCACACAAAGGGTCCTAACAGTTAGAGGGGTATTTGGCTGAGAACAATACAGCAACAGTGCTAAGAAAGTATTGTTCATACGAAAAGATATCTGGACAGCCAGATAGCAAGAAAGACAGATTCCCTTCCTCTTCTTGTTTTTTCTTCTTCTCCACCTTATGTTTTACTTCATTTCCAAGAACTTCAAAGCATTGGTTTGCTATGCAACGTTATTATTTATTTGAAAGCCACTGCAGCTTTTTTGATGCAGGGTCCATTTTACACTGGGCTGAATTCACTTTGATGGTCATTTCTGTTCCATTACAACGAATGAAACTCAGCAAGATTAAAACCACCATCCATATATGCATCATTTACTATTACAGAATCAAAACCGCCAAATGCCATCGTCATATCACAAAGGATTCTAAGAACGAAGGAAATCAGAAAGAAAAGGCTTTTAAGTGCTAGAAGAACGTTGCACAAAAATAATCAACACATTCTTCATTTTAGCATATTTGTAACAGCAGTGCATGCGAGAAAACTCAATTTGTAGCATAATGCATTCTGGCGTGTGTTGACATTGCCAAAACCGTTAAATCTATTAACCTTGATGTCAGAGTGAAGGTGTGTGTCAAAACCTGTGAGCTCACATGATAACAACAACTTGTCTAGCAGGAGTCCATTGCACACATACAACCGCATTTTATTGATGAAACATACCAGAGCTTACATTTAAAAGGCTAGAGGAAAAACAACAATCATCCTCTTTCTACACCATTAAGAATTTATTAGGAGGATAAAACTAGCTGTGAAAATACACCTTCAGTATCTTGCTTTTGCCTTGGAAGCTTGGCACGTTTCAACAGTCAACAGAGCAATAGGTTGACAGCTGTCCCTAAAGCATTGCAAGCTGGAAACAAACATGAACTGGAATATTTAAAGATGATGACATTTGTGCTTTCTCATGAATATGACTGCTTGAGAACTTGCACGGCTGTATGGCAAACAAAGAAGCAATGCCTCTGTGGTTAGTCAACCTCATATGACGTATTCAGGCATTTCAAGTGAAATGACACAAGACAGAAGTCAAATCTTATGGATTCCACCCCTCAAGAATATACAGCACTGATTAGGCTACTTGTATTAGTGTTTTTTTTTACTAACTAACTAACTAACTAACTAACTAACTAACTAACTAACTAAGATATAGGACCGTGCTAATATGTAATCTTGTTAAACAATTTGCTATTAAAAATACTTATATAAAATATTTAGGAACCAATATATGTTGGTACATTTGTATTTTAAATTTTCCAATATTTATGTCTAAGCAAAAACAAATAAACACACAAATAAATAAATAAACAAACAAGCAAAAACATTTGTGCTTTCTCATGAATATGACTGCTTGAGAACTTGCACGGCTGTATGGCAAACAAAGAAGCAATGCCTCTGTGGTTAGTCAACCTCATATGACGTATTCAGGCATTTCAAGTGAAATGACACAAGACAGAAGTCAAATCTTATGGATTCCACCCCTCAAGAATATACAGCACTGATTAGGCTACTTGTACTAACTAACTAACTAACTAACTAACTAACTAACTAACTAAGATATAGGACCGTGCTAATATGTAATCTTGTTAAACAATTTGCTATTAAAAATACTTATATAAAATATTTAGGAACCAATATATGTTGGTACATTTGTATTTTAAATTTTCCAATATTTATGTCTAAGCAAAAACAAATAAACACACAAATAAATAAATAAACAAACAAGCAAAAACCTACCCTCTTCACAAATGAGGTGAAAGTGGTGTCGGCCGCTAGGTGTCAGCCTTGTGACTTTAAACACGATTTACCTTCAACATGCTGTCATGTGTGCACATGACTCCCGACTCTTTGTGCGTGTTCATAAACCAGATACTAAGGAATTAAAAAATATAAACACGCGCAGTACAACCTATGCTATCGACTGACTAGGAATATTCAGTCACAAAAAAGCAAAAACAACAACAAAAAACAAAAAGTTCACTAATAATAATAATACAAATAATATTGTCATTATTATTTATAATATTATTATTACCTAAATCTCATAGCAATGAGCGCGCCTTTATGTCTCTGCGTGTTTGTGTGTCAGAGGAGAGAGAGAGAGAGCGAGACAGAGAGAGAGCGAGACAGAGAGAGAGAGAGAGAGAGAGAGAGAGAGAGAGAGAGAGAGAGAGAGAGGTTATGTTGTGGTCGTCATCTGTGATGGAAACGAAAGGCAGCTCCCTGAAAGATTCGCAGTTAGCGCATGATCCAAACGCAAACATAGTGTTTATATAGTGCTCCCATTCTTGGGCATGTATGTCATTAATAATTTCTTAACACGGCTATTGCCATATTTAATCACTAGAACTAGCGCAACACGTGAATAACCTTTAATATCTTATTAAATCTCGTATAGACAAGTCAATAAATACGTAGGCTACTTGCCGAAAGTAAACGTGTTAGGTATATTATGACGTGGATAATAGGCTACTCAGATCTGCAACATTCATATTTTTACTATCAAATAATACAACTGATGTTCTGTGCGCGGAAGGGTCATTTCTGTCAGCCGAATAAATAGGCTTAGGCTAGCTGCACCCAGCGGTCAAGAAAATATCAACTTAATTAATTTTGAATATATTGATTATAAATCATTAAACCCATCATTATCATTACCATATTCTAAATTAGGGTCAACTTAAATCGAGACCAAATTAAGTTACGTCGAGAACAAAAAAAGTTTATGGAGGAAACCATGGCAACAGCAGGCCACTGGAGATATTGTCGGACGAAACATTAAACAAAACAAATAAAATAAATCCAGTACTTTTTTAATAGCCTGTATTTTTTTTAGATCGGGAAAAATAGCTATATAGCCTAACAAGAACTTGGTGTTTTGTTTAAAAAGACGACATCTGTGCTGTGTGAACCTAAACTAATGGCGCCCCCAGCATTTCTTACAGAAATTCCTTATGAAAAAGGTTACCCTCCCAAAAGTCAATAATTGTGTTGACAAACTGTATGTCCAGACATTACTAAAAAGGATAACATACACTGCGTTGCGTGAACTAGAGCTAGCTGGCCGAGTTCATAGCTGTAGTTTTGCCCCACCCACCAGCAAATCCAGCTCTCCAGTGTAACCTCTGATTGGCTGTGGGGATTGCGGGTCCTGAGACTGAGCGCGAGACACTGAGCTGTGCATTCGACAGTATGCGTTGAAGATGCGCGCCGTGGGTTTACCTCAGTGAGCCACATTTAAGAACTATATCAAGAACTATTTCGTTTCATCCAGAGGCTGGATATTTCAGACCGGACGCTTTTATTACGGCGAGAAGAGCCCAGCTTTACTTGCAAATGCTTGATTTTTCTTCACTGATCTTTTCTCAGTGTTTTATACGGATTTAGTTTCTTTCTTTCTGGACTAAGGCCAGCTGAAATACCTTCATACAAGAAATGTACGCTTGTTGAGAGAAATCTTCAGTGGACAGGGCTCCCACGTCTTGCTCGACTGGGAATATCAGTGAATTGTGGACTGGACTGATATTTAATTAATATTGGTTTTCCACATTGTTCCAGTTTCAAAGACTGGACTGTTCTCTTTTTTCCTGAAATCGGAGTCTCTGTTGTTTCAGTTGGATATGTGCATGGACCTAAATGCGGATCAAGGAGGAGACATCCCAACTTCACATTATTATATGGATTGATTGAGCACGAACGATGTTTTAAACTCAATTTCAGAAGTGTTCGTCACGAATCATGACACCGAGAGCAAATATTTTTGAATTGGATCCTTCCTTTCATTCATTCACAAGTTGAGGACCTTCCAGCGGACATTTAGCCTACATTTTTACTGAATAAATATTTTTTTTCACTGGCTCAAAATGGTCGGTTTGCATCTCGGTTACCCTGAATTACGCAAATGTTCATGTTGAAGCCATGTTTTTCGTTCACAATGTTTCCACATTCTCTATATGAAGAATTATTCACCAGTTTTCTTCGTATTTCCCCCCTCCCCCCAAAAATAATGGAAGACATGGGTGGCCTGATAAGATTTCGATAAAGTAAATGGAAGTTATCAACTGCGTAATCAGTAAGTCAGATGAATATCATCGCAGATATAAACATTTTGTTCATTTTAAAGGATGCCTACCAGACTGTGAATTTATTCCTTTGACTTATTGGGAGGTTTTTTTTGTACGTCCGACCGAACGTGCATAAGTTTAAATGTTAATAAAAAATCATGCAAATGAGCGTGTGAAGGCAGACATCAACAGGTATAATGCATTCCAAGGACATGGATTTCGTACAAATGTTTTTCTGCTTTCTCTTGTGCTGGACTGGAGTCGATGCCGTTTACAATTTGAAATACACCGTGGAAGAAGAGCTGCGTGCAGGCACAAAGATAGCCAATGTGACCGCGGACGCAAAAAATGCGGGTTTTGCACTGGGAAACCGACAGCCTTATTTGCGGGTTATCTCCAATTCCGAGCCGCGATGGGTTAATCTGAGCCCCGCAGGACTGCTCATCACAAAGCAAAAAATTGATCGGGACGCTGTTTGCCGACAGACACCGAAGTGTTTTATTTCGTTGGAGGTGATGTCAAACTCGATGGAGATCTGCGTGATTAAAATTGAGATTATCGACGTAAACGACAACGCGCCCCGCTTCCCCACCAACCACATTGACATAGAAATCTCGGAAAACGCCGCTCCCGGTACCAGATTTCCCCTAGAGGGGGCAAGCGATCCGGACTCTGGGAGCAACGGCATTCAGACGTACACAATTACCCCTAATGATATTTTCGGTCTTGAGATTAAGACGAGGGGGGACGGGTCCAAAATCGCAGAACTTGTGGTGGAAAAGACTTTAGACAGAGAGACGCAGTCTCGTTACACGTTTGAACTCACCGCGGAGGATGGTGGAGACCCCCCAAAGTCAGGGACCGTGCAACTTAACATCAAAGTCATTGACTCGAACGATAACAACCCCGTTTTCGATGAGCCAGTATACACTGTAAACGTGCTGGAGAATTCTCCCATTAGCACATTAATCATAGACTTGAACGCCACGGACCCAGACGAAGGAACCAATGGCGAGGTGGTCTACTCGTTCATAAACTTCGTGTCCAACCTGACCAAACAGATGTTTAAAATCGACCCCAGAACAGGCGTGATAACAGTGAATGGCGTTTTGGACCACGAGGAATTGGCCGTCCACGAAATTGACGTGCAAGCCAAAGATCTGGGTCCAAATTCAATCCCTGCCCACTGCAAAGTGATTGTTAATGTAATCGACATCAACGACAACGCGCCAGAAATCAAACTGTTGTCAGAAAACAGCGAGATGGTAGAGGTGAGCGAAAACGCTCCTCTCGGATATGTAATAGCTCTGGTGAGAGTCTCAGACAATGATTCGGGAGCGAATGGAAAAGTGCAGTGCAGACTGCAGGGCAATGTGCCTTTTAGACTCAACGAGTTTGAGAGCTTCTCCACCTTACTTGTTGATGGCCGTCTGGATAGGGAGCAGAGAGACACTTACAATTTGACCATTCTAGCCGAGGACAGCGGATACCCCCCGCTTAGAAGCTCGAAATCCTTTGCAGTGAAAGTAACGGATGAAAACGACAATCCCCCGTACTTCACCAAGCCACACTATCAAGCCATGGTCCTCGAAAATAACGTCCCAGGTGCGTTTCTGCTGGCGGTGTCCGCCAGGGACCCTGACCTGGGCATGAACGGCACCGTGTCCTACGAGATCATTAAATCGGAGGTGCGGGGCATGTCTGTGGAATCTTACGTGACCGTGAACTCAAACGGTGAAATATACGGCGTTAGGGCTTTTAATCACGAAGATACGCGGACCTTTGAGTTTAAAGTCTCTGCGAAGGATGGGGGAGATCCACCTTTGACCAGCAACGCCACCGTGCGCATTGTTGTACTGGATGTAAATGACAACACACCTGTGATGACCACCCCGTCCCTGGTGAACGGCACCGCGGAGGTGTCCATTCCTAAAAATGCTGGAGTTGGTTATTTGGTTACACAAATAAAAGCTGACGATTACGATGAGGGGGAAAATGGAAGGTTAACGTATTCAATTTCAGAAGGAGACATGGCATACTTTGAAATAGACCAGATAAACGGCGAGGTGCGAACCACAAAGACGTTTGGGGAGAATGCGAAACCATCCTATCAAATAACCGTGGTGGCGCACGACCACGGCCAAACTTCTCTATCTGCCTCTGCCTATATTGTCATTTATCTCTCTCCTGATCTCAATGCACAGGAGCAAATCGGACCCGTCAACCTGTCTCTCATTTTCATCATTGCCCTGGGTTCTATTGCAGTCATCCTGTTTGTCACAATGATCTTTGTGGCAGTCAAGTGCAAAAGGGATAACAAGGAAATCCGAACATACAACTGCAGGTACCCAAACAATTGTTGATACATCTGTTTAACGCTAGTTCAGTGTGCGAATTATTCACTGACCTTCAGAGGGTTTTAACCACAAAAACGAGCTAGAATCAAGAAAAAGGCCTAACCACACAAACCGTATTGCGCTAAACACTTGCTCACGAACATAAATTGCGTTCGCCTGAGGTGGTAACCATAGCAACAGAGACTCGAGGTCTCAACCTTATGGTCAGTATTGGAATATAGGCAAAACATAAGTAGGCCTACTGTTTGTTGTATCACATTTAACATTAACAACTTTATCAAAGATTATTTACATATCATAAAACAGTAACAACAAAAAGGTTGTTTATTTCAGTCAGCTAGTTAGGGGCGCCAAAGAAAAAAATTCGTGAGACAGACTAACCTCCAGTAATTGCGCCTCAACAATTATTGACAGAAATTCCCCAACATTGTTTTAGAGAAAATATTAAATTGTGGGTAAATGTAAAACTGTATAGGCCTAAACATATTTTTGTTTTTACTTGTGGACATTCAGGCCTTACTTATTGGGTCAGACTTCACCAACCCTCCCATAATTCGCACCCTGGTCTAGTTATCAAGCATATAACTGCATTTCTACCGGAAATGAATCAATACTCAGCATACAATGATTAAGACGTAAACATAAAGCATGTTTGATGTGTATCTTGGCTGTGCACGCGCTGTGTCTTCAACTCTGCATGTGCTTCGGGCCTTGCTCTGCTGTTGCCATTGCTGATAACAGAAGGAAGCATAACAGGAGATCATTACACTTGTTTATTGCGATTATTTTGTATACACTTTTGTAAATATTACAAAAAAATAACATATTAATCAATTATGACGATGTATATGAGGAGGCCCTTACATGAGCTTGAAATAAATATATGATTCTAATAAAAAAATCAGATATACTGTAATAGCATAACAAAACACCACAGAAAATGTCAAAATAATTAGACATTTTTATTTGATTTAGAGTTTTCAAAGTTTCATTTCAGCTGTCTTTATCATAATCCAGATCAAAGTGGCAGAAGAAAAATGCATTGAGCTTAAATTTAATTGAACTTAAGTTTAGTAAGTTGATTTCTTTTTTTATTATTATTTCTTTTTACTGTAATTGACATTAAGACATTTTTGAAAAAAGTACACAAGCTAATGATAGAGTCATCTAAAATAAGTGAAATTAACCATTGCTTGATGACTGAAGGGTAAGCATAGGCCTTTCCTCATACACACTCTCTGCATTGAGACTGGTGTTTGCATAAATTATTGGTGTAATTTTGTGACCTTTAGGTCCTCTCACAAATTTGCGCTAATCAAAATATTGACTTGTTGCTCAAATTTGGAGATTTAATTTATGATTTGGCAACATATTATGGTTGTGATCGTAGAGATCACTAAATCAAAATACAATAGCAAGGCCATGGCAACCAAATGTTACTGTCAACGATCACACTATCATAAAAATAATTACACTCATAAAAGGTAAATCATGCAAATGTATAGCACAGTAATAGTCTTTGACACATGGTGTGTAGGGGAGAATATTATTTTGTTAATCTACTGTAGTATGAATACTTATCAATCTGTAACATTGGCCACTGTGTTGATTTCCCTCTGCTACATTACTACTCAACATTTCCATATAAATTGCTTTTGCAAATTTAACCTGAAACCATTACCATATTTTTACCTCAAATTGTTGTTGACGTTTCTGTCTTGTAATGCAACAGCATACAGTAAATGATCCATCTTAACAGAGACGTATGTAAGTGAACATTTTCAAGAAGGCTACATCGTGATCACGATGGTTAGGCACGCAGAGTATCCACCTCGCCGTGATCGGAAGATGGTTAGAGATGGCCTGCGTTTAGATTGCTGTCGTTAACATTTATTTTCCTCTCCAGATAGAACCGGCTTTCAGGCTTTCAGCTCTCCCAACAGGGGGTTAGTGAGAGTGCTTGATAGGGTTTTCTTCAGCTGTGCTCACTGTCCTGGCTCATCGGCTCATCTGAGATTCTTTGGATTGTCTTCACTATGACGAGAGCCAAACACATATGACCAAACAGACCATAGAGACATGTGTTTATTAACACAGTTAAATACAAGACCCTGGCGCTGTTGCATTTTACAGAACAAAAACAAATGGTTTTAATAAAACAACACAGACAACGACATACAATAATATTCATTATGATAATTAACATCGTACTGTACATATATAGAGCCTTTAATAAGTAATCGGTCTAAGTCTCTTCTCACATATGTGACCCTGGACCACAAAACCAGTCTTAAGTCTCTTGGGTATATTTGTAGCAATAGCCAAAAAAACATTGTATGGGTCAAAATTATCGATTTTTCTTTTATGCCAAAATCATTAGGATATTAATTAAAGATCA
Source organism: Sinocyclocheilus grahami (assembly GCF_001515645.1). NCBI lineage: Eukaryota > Metazoa > Chordata > Actinopteri > Cypriniformes > Cyprinidae > Sinocyclocheilus > Sinocyclocheilus grahami. Next base: position 1,032,785 of record NW_015505346.1, on the reverse strand, counting down.
TGTTCCATGAAGATATTTAGTAAATTTCCTACCGTAAATATATCAAAACTTAATTTTTGTTTAGTAATATGCATTGCTAAGAACTTAATTTGGACAACTTTAAAGGCGATTTTCTCAATATTTAGATTTATTTGCACCCTCAGATTCCAGATTTTCAAATAGCTGTATCTTGGCCAAATATTGTCCTATCCTAACACACCATACATCAATGGAAAGCTTATTTATTCAGCTTTAAGAAATAGACTGTTATGGTTTTGTGGTCCAGGGTCACATATTTGCAATCTGCTTTGTCACTAACTCTCTAATGAAAGAAACAAGCTCACTGTTCCTTCAGTGTCATAATAGTAATTTTTTT
>NW_015505346.1:980753-1032420 GCF_001515645.1 Sinocyclocheilus grahami | reverse complement strand
CCTCCCATAATTCGCACCCTGGTCTAGTTATCAAGCATATAACTGCATTTCTACCGGAAATGAATCAATACTCAGCATACAATGATTAAGACGTAAACATAAAGCATGTTTGATGTGTATCTTGGCTGTGCACGCGCTGTGTCTTCAACTCTGCATGTGCTTCGGGCCTTGCTCTGCTGTTGCCATTGCTGATAACAGAAGGAAGCATAACAGGAGATCATTACACTTGTTTATTGCGATTATTTTGTATACACTATTGTAAATATTACAAAAAAATAACATTCATCAATTATGACGATGTATATGAGGAGGCCCTTACATGAGCTTGAAATAAATATATGATTCTAATAAAAAAAATCAGATATACTGTAATAGCATAACAAAACACCACAGAAAATGTCAAAATAATTAGACATTTTTATTTGATTTAGAGTTTTCAAAGTTTCATTTCAGCTGTCTTTATCATAATCCAGATCAAAGTGGCAGAAGAAAAATGCATTGAGCTTAAATTTAATTGAACTTAAGTTTAGTAAGTTGATTTCTTTTTTTATTATTATTTCTTTTTACTGTAATTGCCATTAAGACATTTTTGAAAAAAGTACACAAGCTAATGATAGAGTCATCTAAAATAAGTGAAATTAACCATTGCTTGATGACTGAAGGGTAAGCATAGGCCTTTCCTCATACACACTCTCTGCATTGAGACTGGTGTTTGCATAAATTATTGGTGTAATTTTGTGACCTTTAGGTCCTCTCACAAATTTGCGCTAATCAAAATATTGACTTGTTGCTCAAATTTGGAGATTTAATTTATGATTTGGCAACATATTATGGTTGTGATCGTAGAGATCACTAAATCAAAATACAATAGCAAGGCCATGGCAACCAAATGTTACTGTCAACGATCACACTATCATAAAAATAATTACACTCATAAAAGGTAAATCATGCAAATGTATAGCACAGTAATAGTCTTTGACACATGGTGTGTAGGGGAGAATATTATTTTGTTAATCTACTGTAGTATGAATACTTATCAATCTGTAACATTGGCCACTGTGTTGATTTCCCTCTGCTACATTACTACTCAACATTTCCATATAAATTGCTTTTGCAAATTTAACCTGAAACCATTACCATATTTTTACCTCAAATTGTTGTTGACGTTTCTGTCTTGTAATGCAACAGCATACAGTAAATGATCCATCTTAACAGAGACGTATGTAAGTGAACATTTTCAAGAAGGCTACATCGCGATCACGATGGTTAGGCACGCAGAGTATCCACCTCGCCGTGATCGGAAGATGGTTAGAGATGGCCTGCGTTTAGATTGCTGTCGTTAACATTTATTTTCCTCTCCAGATAGAACCCTGATGGAGGCTTTCAGCTCTCCCAACAGGGGGTTAGTGAGAGTGCTTGATACGGTTTTCTTCAGCTGTGCTCATTGACTCTTCTTTCTGGCTCATCTGAGATTCTTTGGATTGTCTTCACTGTGACGAGAGCCAAACAGATATGACCAAACAGACCATAGAGACATGTGTTTATTAACACAGTTAAATACAAGACCCTGGCGCTGTTGCATTTTACAGAACAAAAACAAATGGTTTTAATAAAACAACACAGACAACGACATACAATAATATTCATTATGATAATTAACATCGTACTGTACATATATAGAGCCTTTAATAAGTAATCGGTCTAAGTCTCTTCTCACATATGTGACCCTGGACCACAAAACCAGTCTTAAGTCTCTTGGGTATATTTGTAGCAATAGCCAAAAAAACATTGTATGGGTCAAAATTATCGATTTTTCTTTTATGCCAAAATCATTAGGATATTAATTAAAGATCATGTTCCATGAAGATATTTAGTAAATTTCCTACCGTAAATATATCAAAACTTAATTTTTGTTTAGTAATATGCATTGCTAAGAACTTAATTTGGACAACTTTAAAGGCGATTTTCTCAATATTTAGATTTATTTGCACCCTCAGATTCCAGATTTTCAAATAGCTGTATCTTGGCCAAATATTGTCCTATCCTAACACACCATACATCAATGGAAAGCTTATTTATTCAGCTTTAAGAAATAGACTGTTATGGTTTTGTGGTCCAGGGTCACATATTTGCAATCTGCTTTGTCACTAACTCTCTAATGAAAGAAACAAGCTCACTGTTCCTTCAGTGTCATAATAGTAATTTTTTTCGACCAGCTATTAAGCATGCCTTGGACTGCCTAACTTTTTTTCTGTGCTTTAACTCGCATCGAGAAAAAAAAGCTTTTAGATGCCTCCTAAAAAGATAAGCTCCTGCACCGTTATCATTTTTTTTCCGAGACAGGAAAAAAGTAGGGAGCAGGGAGACACAGCCTGAATCCAAATGAAAAGCACAGAAAGAGGAGCTTTGTGTTGTGCAGGCAGAGCGAGCGTACCATTAAGCCCAAGCCGTACACGTTAGGGTGAATATGTGCCCTTCAGAGGACATAAAAAGAAATAAATGCAAGATTGTTTCAGGCTATAAGATCTAATGATCCTCATAGGAAAAAGCGAGAGGGGTCAGTAGGGAATAGCTAAGACAAAGATTGTTTACTACACCGACTCTCCTTATGAGTGCTCAAGTTTAAGTTTAGATTGCAACCCAAGCATCCTTTGGGGCAAGATCTCGAAGTTTCTCATTTACTCTGATTAGAATCAAAACCCTCAAATCAAGTTAGCAGTAGCCATAGAGTGTAGCTCAGAGAATTGAGATTCACAACCCACCTGCCAGCGGGCTTGTTTGTAACTCAAGTGAAAAAAGCAGACAAATGCGGGCCTAACTTTGAATATTATTACTTACGCTCGCAATGACGCTTGGTATCATTTGTCGCTGTGTGTGCTTCTGTGGTTTGGCATGTTTGCATTGTGTATGTGTGTTTGTGACAAGTCAAGCCGCCGAGCATGGAAATGCAAACAAATGAGGGACGTCGGCTCCATTGGCGGCCGGAGGTCGCTCGAATGTGGCCGCTCTCTCTTGTGCCACCATTAAATATGGGTCTGGCACCTCAGCCCGAGCCAGGCAAGGACCTGGCACTGGCTGTGCGAGTAGTGAGGAAGGCAGAGCACTGCTTTATTGAATCTGTTCAGTTTCTTGTACCTGCGCAGGGTGGCGGAGTACTCCTATGGCAACCAGAAGAAGTCCAGCAAGAAGAAGAAGCTGAGCAAGAACGACATCCGTCTGGTGCCGCGGGACGTGGAGGAGACGGACAAGATGAATGTGGTGAGTTGCTCGTCTCTCACCTCTTCGCTCAACTACTTCGACTACCACCAGCAGACTCTGCCGCTGGGCTGCAGGCGCTCCGAGAGCACCTTCCTCAACGTGGAGAACCAGAACTCCAGGAATGCCGCACCCAACCATGGCTACCACCATACCTTCACAGGGCAGGGCCCTCAGCAGCCTGACCTCATCATCAACGGCATGCCGCTGCCTGAGGTGAGATTTGCTCCAGTCTGCTCCATCCTTCAGCCTGCCACGGCTACCAGCAGCAAGGGAGGGTGGGGTCGAGGGAAATCCATCGCAGGGCCGCTAACCCAACCTTATAGATAGCTGTTACTTTTACTGGAATTTGGGTGATTTGTGGTTGCTGTTTTTTTTATACTGCAAGATAGCAAAGTGGAAATACTGTATGGTTTCTTTTAACTACGCCTTCAATGGTGCTTACATATCCGTGCTTACATGCATTATTTGTCAACGTTGGAAACCTAGGAATAGGTGTATTAAAAAAGTGAGCAAGCCATCATTGGACAGTTGCCAAAGTGGATTATTTGGCCACCTCTGTTTCTGCTCTCTCTTTTTCATGCTGAGCAAAAGAGCTGCAGCCTGAACATCTGCCAAATGCACTGACCTAGCTAATCGGTAGCGCTGCATGTAATTTTAGGTGCAACCATTAAGAACAATTATTGCCGAAACAACGATTTGCACTTAAATTCTCAATCTCCATAGGATTATGGATTATATGGATACTTTATTATATGGATTTCTGAAATGTAAAGGCAAAGTTACATCTGTTTGAAATAGAGTTACACACATGATAAGCAGGCTTTATGACAGGGTAATCAGCAGTGACATAATCAACCAATCAGGTTGTTTTAAGACCACAGTGGCAATGCAATGACAAAGTAGGCACTATATAAACTTTTTATAATGCATCTTATTTTTTAATGATAAACATTTTTCAGATTCTGCAAGAGAATGATTTATCATTTAGAAAAATAAGATGGATCATGAAAATGTTGTATTTTGTTTATTTATTTAGTACTGCCCTGATTAAGCTCTCAAAATACAGATATTATTTGCACATATTTCACAAGACTTAAGAAAAGATAAGACATAAGATAAGTTCTCATGACAGTGCAGCTTCCTCAATGAGGAGGTGTACACTGTTGTAAAGGATGATTGGTTTCACTTTTTATTTAGCCTTTTGGAAAATAAAATTAATGTGTACTTTGAATACAGTGCAAGTCACTTTGAATAAAAGCACCTGCCAAATGTATAAATGTAAATGTGTAAACGTCTTACACAAATTATGAAGGGCAATACTAAATAATAAAGACTTGATATATATTGCAAGGAGTATGCAAACTTATGCACTGAACTGTAGTGAGTGGGATGGCTGTTTGAATTGTCAGGTGGTACACTCTTAAAAATAAAGATGCTGCACGATGCCATAGAAGAACCTTTTTGTCTAAATGGTTCCATAAAGAACCTTTTAACATCTGTTTCACAAAAGGTTCTTTGTGGTGAAAGAAGGTTCTTCAGATTATAAAAAAGGTAAGAAAGAGATGGTTCTTTTCTTTGTGGAACCAAAAATGGTTCTTCTATGGCAGGGGTCGGCAACCTTTTCGGCATGACGTGCCATTTTTAATTTTTCTGGTTAACCACTCTGGTTAACCACTGTGCCAACTGTGCCAAGTTTATGTTTTTAAACTTCAAAAAGTTTATTTTTGAGAAAATGGCCAATGCATTAAAACCGTTCTTTATTAATGCACTGCTTTAATTGATGCGCACACACACCACTCATACAGAGATTTGAGATTGCGCGCTGTGCAAAAAGTAACAATCAGAAGCTCATAAACTTGTTGTCAGCGCTGCCACGCGACTTTTATTAATCGATACTGAATCACTACATTATATTTCTCAGCAACGAGGGGGGTAAAATCGCTGTTTTTAAGTTACTAAACTCAGATTCATTGTTTGTAGAAAGATACACAGATGCAGAGAATTTACACATATCTCTCTCTCTCTCTCAAAATGGGCATATTTGAGAAAAAAACATTGGAGTAGTTTGCATCTGTCGGTCATTTAACATTACTATTGTAAAACGTATCGTATTCGCGTTCTGCTTCTGTGAACCGTAAACCCGCCTACTTTGATTTGATCGGCCATCTCAGTCATTTTGACAAAATGACTATGTTTACATGGACATCAGTAATCTACTTATTTACCTTATTCTAAATAAGCCAATATTATAATTATGGTGTTTACATGAGTTGCTTTTAGAATATTCCTTTCATGTTCCCGTTTAACATGTTATAGTACATAGTTCGATTAATGGCACACATCATTACATCCCATGTAATGCCATCAGACGTCCCCTCCGGAATTTCACATATAAACCTATAGTTCGTCTTTGTGATGATGCCATGTACAGTTTTGGGTGTTTCATTTTTAATTTTATGAAAGCTTCAAGTGCAGTTAATTATTTGTGCGTGCATACAGACGATGGCGATGTTAAAGCTCTTTTATTTACCATCAAACGGTTGGCCACTATCCTGTTGCAAAATGCGGCGAAAAGTCCTACACAACGGTAATCGATGTTTACATTATTATGTCTATACTGCACTTAAGTAATGCGACTAAAATATGAATACTCCACGTCTTAATTCGATTTCTGTTTACTTCGAATATGACTTTAGCCGGATTAAGGTAATCAAAAATCTCTGTTTACATGGTAGTTTCTTAATCAGAGTATTGTCTTAATCCTGTTAAAATCGGATTATTGTTGTCCATGTAAACGTAATGACGAGCGCTGTTAGACCGCTGAGGCTTTGATCTGAAGCGCCTAGTATGTGCAGTGGTCGCGCACGCATCCGTAGACTAGCGCAAGTTAATTCTCACACTTATTTATATCTCCTAACAGGCTGTGTGACTATGAGAAGTTATTGCCTCAAAATGTACGACAGTATGCAGTTTTCCCTATTGCTTGCGTGTCAGCGATTATTCCTCTGCGTGCCACTGTTGGCACGCGTGCAGTAGGTTGCCGAACCCTGTTCTATGTCATCGCTGTAAAGAACCTTTTGAAGCACCTTTATTTTTAAGAGTGTAAACAAACAGACTGAGCACAGCACACATAAGGAGTTTTACTGCTGGCAAAATGAGATGTTAAATTTGCACCGATCCATTGATTGGCTGATCCAGCACTCTCTGTTGTTTGCAAAGCCTGTGGAAATGAATGAAACACAGTTAATATAGGACTAATATATTAAAGTTGTCACCAGATGCTCAAAAGTCGTACTGGAGATATTTAAAATCCAACTAGTTAATGGAGGAATATTCAGACAGAAACCATCGTCTAGGTCAGACTACACAGAGGTTAACACAAGACTTAAAGCTGCACGCTGGCTGGACAAAGGAATTACGGTGTGTAACAGCAAATGTAGTAGCTAGGCATGGTAGCGTAATCCTTTAATAAAACTACCTAAGCAGCAGGATTAAAGAACATCTATTTTTCTCAACTGATGAAAAGACAAAGAATTAACGGAGGGGGCTGGTGTGGGCTGAATAAGCCTGTAGATTGAGTGTGGTAGTACAATGAACTCTAATGCAAAGCTTTGTTTTTTCACTGCAGCATTAGAAGAGGGAGAGAGAGAGCGAGAGAGAGAGAGAGAGAGAGAGAGAGAGAGAGAGAGAGAGAGAGAGACACGGTGTATATGTGGGTGATAGTGTGACATGTGTGGACCCCACCTTTGGGCTGAATAAGCCTGTAGATTGAGTGTGGTAGTACAATGAACTCTAATGCAAAGCTTTGTTTTTTCACTGCAGCATTAGAAGAGGGAGAGAGAGAGCGAGAGAGAGAGAGAGAGAGAGAGAGAGAGAGAGAGAGAGAGAGAGAGACGGTGTATATATGCATCTTAGTGTCAGATGTCTGGGCCCAGCACATTTTCCAATTTCATATAGGCCAGTGATTGGTCTGATAAAGGTGTGGGTTTATTTGTATGCTGGTTTAATCATGCGCGGCGCTCCACCTGACATTGACAAACATCTCTTTGACCACATTTCTGCATATTTCTCCACCAGAGGCCAAAGACGGGCTGACTACAGTCGGCCATATACTTTTCCCCCTTGGTGTGTCATTTACAAAATACAGTGGCTTCCCATTCAACATGCTGTATATGAAAAATGTTGTCAGTATAATTACACATCCATTTATGTGGGACACAATCAAATATTGCAGCTGTTAAATGACCGATAATAGCTGTGTCATGCATTACGAGCTTGGGCTTGGAAGCGTTTGACTCTACAAGTCAGTGTTTCCCAGAGGTCTGCTGAGTACACACTAGTTGGTACACAGTTGTGATTAACCGTGCATTTCCTTGCCCTGAAAAATCAAGGCCTGAGGGCTGTTTTCCCGCGTTTCGTGAATCAGACATGATTTTGAGATGTGGTTTGTTTGTTTACTTTACAGTCCCAGTTGGAAGTTATACTCGGAAAATGTATGTTTGGAAGAGTGCTATGCCAATTTTCCCGGCAAGAGAAGAGATATTGCATAGTTTTAATTAAAATTACACACTGCCGGCTTATTGATAATGAAACTAATCTGATAATCTAGATAGTGGATGCACAGCATTTCATCCTACTGATAGCATGCTTTTGAAAAGCACATACTGTGCTTTTTCGTGAACAGCACGACAGCAGTGGAAGATACACCTTTTATCTACAGCCACCAGTGAACCAGACACATAATAAGGCTGAAAACTATTAATATTCCGAGATTAATATTTATTCATTTAGCAGACATTGATGATTCTGGCAGATGAAGATGGGAGTTTTCAAAGAAGGTTATATTTGTAAGCCACAGACTCTGCTGGCATTCTGCCTTCAAGAGTCGCCTACCAACAGGAACATTTCCGGATCTAATAAAAGGGCCACAGTTCCATTATAGTACGAATGTTCAATCGTTTGCTGAACTCTGACGTTCAAGTGAGACATTATTAGAGCAATATAGTCGAGCAAACTCATTCTCTTTAAACTGTTTTACTGTAGGCTGCAGATGAGGCATTCGTAGCCTCATCTGGAATTAGAAAAACCCCTAATGCTATCTTTGTGGCTCCAGTCATGAGCTGACATAACACCCAGCTTTCATTTAATGTCCGCTCTCAAACATTTAAGACAAAAGCTGACAACGTATTATCTCCAGTTAGGGAGAGAGGAAGGAGAACAGAAAAAATAGAGCCGTAATAAGAAAACATTTCTTTTATTTTTTACTTAAATAATGTTGCACATTTTTGTATATATCGGTGCAGTAAATCCTTCTAAACCAAATATTAGTTTATGGTATTGCTATTAAATATTTTACTGTACCTGAAAATATAGTCATTTCTTCAAGTTTAGATGAGTTCTCCTTTAAAAAACATCAGAAGGATTGACTAAAAATTATTAAATGAATGAATGAAAGTGAGAGAGCAAGCGAGCGAGAGAGTGAGAGTGCATTTTTGGAAAAAGAAGTAGGTGGACATCATGTATTACATAAGCTACACATCTTCACTTGGATTGATTATATGGAATGGTTATGAAAGCATCTTTTATAGTTTTTTCCAGTGTTTCTCAAAATTTCTATACAGAGTCTGTGTTCATGACTGAATGGTTATTATATATATTAAGATCCTGCATACATTCATGTTTGGACTTTTGAAATTAGCTTTGCAGGTTTACTTTGGGGAAAAAAACAGTTGAAGAAGAACAGAATTTTTTTTCACACTCTTGCAAAGTAACACATAATGTGTGATATCGCTTAGATCAGGGCGACAAGATGGAACCTGTGAAAAAGGACTTCTGATGGAAAAGTAGCTGGCCAGATACAGATACAGTTGAGACCCACAAGAGAGGAAAATAACTTTATAAATGATTTTCTCTCTCTCTTAGCCTCATCTCTCATTAACACAGATTTAGCTGCCAGCATTGAAAATGCCTGTGGTTAAATTAATAGGATGGGAAAGGTCGGCCTACATTCTCTAACACAAGGCATTGCCACAGGGAATGACGAACATACAACTTTCTACATGGTTTATCAGAAAACTAGTGTATTTGTTAAATTATATAGAGATGATAATGGACAAGGCACACCATTGTTTGCTTATTTTAACCACCAGACCAGACCAATGTGCAATATTCAGTTACATCCGTAGTATAATGAACTGTGATAAACCATGTAGAAAGTTGAATGTGTATGTGGACTGACATGAGCAAATAAAGAAAATAAAATACGAAAAAATCCTAGTGGGTGATATTGAGCTGGTGGGTTGTATGTGTATGTGCAAACTATCGGTTTTGTGTTAGCAGATGTCCTTCCAAATATTTTTATACCAACTTGCCAATTAAACTATCAGGGGATCTGCACATGGATAGACCTTTTAGGGAAATTGAATATCTATTTAACTCTCTGTTTTGTCACGTTCAGTAATTTGCATTACAGTTTAAACTATGTTGTCTGAATCATTTTAAAGTGGGAGGCTATAAATATGCCCAAGTACAGAGGTGGAACATGCTTTTATAGAACATGTTCCTTAGTTAAACAACATGTAGTGTATTTATTTGTATTTAACCATCAATTGATGGCTGTTAACAGGATGTTCCCTAACCCCAGTAGTAAAGCATTCAGAAGGTATAGGGCATTCCTGTGGCATTATGACAAAAAAAAAAAAGAACAGCCATTATAAATATCATTTTCCAAGCTAAAATCTCAGACGAACACAGAGTGGCCGAACTGAATTTGTTTTTCTACTTTTCTTTTCACTTTAAATTGTTCTTTCAGTGCCAGGGACTGCATGCATTATCATAAATTGGATATATGAAAGATAAAAGTTAAAAATGAAAGTTTACCATAACAGTGTCTAGCTCTTTTATCTGCAAAGTTTTATACATTACAAAAGCCTGGTGCTCCTTTATTTTCACAGATTATTATCAGAACATGTAATTGTTTATGTATTGATCTGCGCTTGCCTCACTTTTCAGCGTCTAATACAAACTTTTGATGTATCGAGTCAATTACATATCAATAACTCCTCCTTATTACTTGCCTCTGCTTTTCTTCCATTTATGAAAGGAAAAAAGTATTTCTTGAGAGAACGCGAACGAGAAATTGCATCATATATCTGCTGAGATTAATTTCTGCATTCACTGGGTTTACAAGAGCAAGAATAACCAGGCCCTTTGTGGGTCTATTGGCAACTAGGTTATTTGTCTGGGTAGGCAGGGTGTGCTGAGTGTGTGGTGAGGTAGCTTAATGAACAGCGAGATTGTTGGCAGGCAGGCCGCTGTGTGGCTGTAGCGCTGAGAAAACAGCAGGCCAACATAATTGTGCATTGTTCAGCCATAGAATAGGAGGCAGAGCATGTAATGAGCTCTAGCACCCGCTCACGTCTTTCCTAATGGGCTATGACCAGGTTCATCCTTCCAGGGGCCTTAGCCACTCCAATCATTGCTTTCGTCCATTCCCCCTCGACTTTCTTTCAAAGACCCCAATATCCCCCTCTTCCTCCCTCTCACTTCTTGCTGTTCTTTGTTTGTCTTAAAAGGACAGTTCATCTGAAAAGGAAAATTCGGTCATCGTTTACTCACCCTCACATCGTACCAAACCTGCATGACCTCTTTTCTTTAAAGAAAGAGGTTTGAGAGCGAGTAAATAAAAGCGTTGACATGGGCCAATGAGAATCTTGGAAACAAAGTTCAAGTTTAGTAAGAAATACGTTGATGTTATTTGCAAGATGCTGTGAGAATTTTCCTCTGGCTTGTTTTTTTCAAAGGGGTTGGGCAGGTTTGATCCTGTTTTGCATTTTGATTGCTCAAGCCTCCTGCATAAATGGGATTCCAGTAGGCCTACTTCACCGATTTGTTGTTTCTTGATTTTTTTTTCTTTTCGTTTTACCTGAAAGCCTGAGACATGCACAGCCAAAAGCTCTTGAAAACCCAACAGACCAAAATAAACATCAGCTAGTGAAAAGACCCTGAAAGTGAATGTCTATAATGCAACACAAAATGCAAAAAGATTTTAAGCCACCCTTTTTTCGGAGACCACTCCGCAAAACACAATGGAAGTTTGCTTTGACTCTCTCGTCACGTCCAGCGTTTGATGTCCTGCAGCCAGAGAGCCAAAGTTAATGAATGAGATCGGTGTGTTCTGATTTGCTGCTCTGTTTCTGGGCGCTGTGCTCTCAGCAGGGGCTGCAGCCTCTCTAACCACATTCTGACAAGACAGCTGCTCTGAAAAAGAGAACGATGAATGTGAGCGGACATGAGACTGGAATCGCACGGGGGTTGAGGAGTCTTGCTCCACGACTGTAATGATACGGATTTAATTTGTCCTTGGAGGTGCAGGTCACTCCAAAGTTGTGTGCTCAGCGGCCTGAACTTTTGAGATGTCATTAGCCTAAAGCGAACTGACAGAGCCCGTTATAGCGACAAAAAGCCACAAAAACACACCCAAACGTACAAGTTGATCTGTCACAAATATCGCTGGAGGGGGTGGTGTGTGGAGGGGTGTTATTCTCTGTTGGTCTCTTGTTTATTATGTATTGGTTGTTTCATATAACAAATGGAGAGAGACAGTTTTCTCTCAGGGGTTCTTAGCTTCTCCCCACAGAGCGTGATTAATTGTTATTGTGGTCTATTTTTATGTCGCGTCCTGAAATGCGAAGGTGCAAGAGAGAATGTAGCTCGGGGCTCTCGCTGACAGTGTTTGCTTTATGGTATTTTCATATTTTATGGCCCCTGCTGATTTAGTTACTTCAAAACATCGCTCGCCATTAGATAGAACACAGGTACTAGTGAGCCCTTCCTGTCATCGATAGCCCTGCGGTCCTGCACATGTTTTATAGACGCGCTAATGCACCGTCGACAAGCACGGCTGACAGATTAGGAGACATCGGAGAGACTCTCAGGACTCTGTTTCATCTGTTCTTGTCTTAATAATGATTACTCAACAGGCTTAAGACCAGGTTTGACCTTCTTGTGCCCGAGACCACTCACCCTGGTTCACAAGGTTTAGCTGCTAGAATGACCAGGCTGCCAGGTTGGAGAATTTGAGACCATGGGCAGGCAACCTCTCACAGATAGTAGAGAGATGTTACCTGGGTGCTGCTTACTGGGCTGGATAGGGAAAGAAAGAGAGACGGATCGTCTCTAATTATAACACTCCAGTCACAGTGCTGTGGTGGGCTGTAGCTTGCATGAGCATCCGCAGAAAGCTGACTTTTGGTTTAATTTGGAAGACTAGCAATAATCCAGACTAAATCTCTTAAAGCTGCAGCTTCCCCTCTGTCGGATTAAGGGGCAGTCTTAAAAGGATAAGAGCTGCTTATCAGTGCTTCCCTCAACACTTCCTAGTGACTTCCAAAAAGGTGTATACTGTATATGAAACTGGTTCCAGTCAGATAATGTGGCCGTTTATTAGCGATTATGTGTCACCCAGAATACATAGACATGCAAGCAGAAACTACTGAGATCATGTAATATTGGAGTGAATGTGTAAAACAAGCGGTAGCGAGCTATTAATTCCTTAGGCGGGAAAACACAGTATGTTAGAAAGCTTAAAGCTGTTTTCGGTTTAACAACATTCTCTAAATTTTCTCTAAATATAAATCAGTTTTCCATTGGTCACGTATAATCTAGCCTCTTGCAAATCAGTAGGACACGTTTTATCTCTGTGTTACTATTTAGACAACAGATATTTGACTATTTCTAATTCTTAAAGGTATAACCATTTTTAGTTTACCTTCATGTTGTTCCAAAGCTGTATGACTTTCTTTCTTCTCTGAAAAACAAAAATCTGTCACCCTTTTAGCACATATAAAACAAAAAGCTACATCTACAGCAACTAAGTTTTAAGAAGTGATTTAAAAACCTCTAAAACATGTTTTAAATGTTTTTGTCCCTGCAAACAATGTCGGTGGACCCATTGACGTCTATTTTATGGACCAAAAATATAAAAATATCTTCTTTTATGTGCCAGAATAAAGAAAGTTAGGTTTGAAACGGGTCCCTTTAACTACCTATTCAGAATATGAGAAAAGGAAAAAGGAAAATAAAAAGTCTGTTAATTTTACTATAGACATACATTTATCTAAGTTTTTCATTAAACCCACATATTAATTTCTAAAAACTAAGGCAACAAAATAAAACCTGAATGAAACCTGAACCCTGTTTTGGAATACAGAGGTTCTGTGAAAACATCCTTTTCATAATCCCAGACACAGCTGTTTTGCTATGCCTTTATTTATTTATTATTTATTTTATTCCAGGGAATGGACTGACAAGTGAATTGACAGGGAGGCATATGTACAGCCTTTCAGTTTTCACTTTGAATACAATTCTTATTCGGAATGATGGCAAGACGGCTGGAAGTTTTATTTACTTGCTTGATGTAACACCGCAAAACAAACATTTGTAAAGTGGATAACTCTTAGATCTGGAAGGAAGTTGGTGAACAAAGGCTGCGGTTGTCATCTTCTTTTTTCGTTTTCTTTTTTTTATTTCACATCAGTAAGGCACAGCGCAAACTGTGAATGCATCCAAATTGAGCCTGTTTGTTTAAAGCGCCGTTAATGAAGTGTTACTTTTTTCTGTTTTGTTTTTGCCTGTCTCACTGTCAGGGCTGCTAGGGGAACAAGCACTAATCCAGCACGTCATGATACGTGTTGTTTGAAATTGCATGAAAGCGAGAGGCTGCCATGTGTCTCACGGGGGTAAAGAGCGAGAGAAATAGGACTCAGGGGCAGAGGCAGAGAGAGCACAACCTTTTTTGGTCTAGAAAGCGAGTATCCAGTTGGGAGAGAATCACTCAGGGAGCAATGCAAAAATAGAGGTGCCCGTGTGTAGATTCTTGTTTACAAGGTGACACCTTTTTAACCTCCTATTAACTGCATGCTCCTGAGAGCATCTGTTCTCCACTGGGAGAGGGACGTCACTTGATTCTTTCCCTCTGAGTTCACCTTAAAGTTACTTTTTCGTGTTAATATCAAAGAACCCAGTCGTGCTTACCAATGTGTACAGGTTTTCATGAGAAAACCTAACAATGTTCAAGAAATCCATATGGTCAGAAATCACTACGTATTGGTTTTGTACGAACAAAAGGAGAGATAAATGCTCTCTCTCTCTCTCTCTCTCTTTAGACCCGATAGTCTCGCTGTATTGTTTAAGCTGACCTCGGCTCTAGTCTAACTAATGATCTCTATTAAAGTGGGCCTGTTAACCAGGACAGTAATTATGTCGCATTTATCTGAGGGGCTGTTTGCCAGTCTTGGCAGGTTTGTCAAGCCACACTCTCAGTATGGGAACTATAAAGGTTGACAGTTGATTGTGATAATTATAATGAGAACAATAGATAGAATAACAAGGATTCTACTCATTAAATAGTAAAAATCAGCTTCACTTAGCATATTAGTGCAGTTTGTTGGCATATAGGGACAGAACTGGAATGGATTTGTGGAGTGTTTTTAAATAAGAGAAGGAATTTGAAGACAAATACAGTCAAAGAATGAAACGGCGTATTTTGTGTCAATAATTACCTGAGTGTAAACTACTCAAATCTCCATCAAATTCCCCCTGTAGATGTTACAATCCCATTTTAAAGACTCATTTTCAAAAAATGTCTTAAATTGCTTATTAACCTACCGCCTGGGACCCCAGGTGTCAGATCTCCTCTGTTTCTGCTAATCAGGGGAAGTGCTATTTTTCAAAGCTCGAACTGAACAAAATTGGAGCTGTTGGAGAACTCTTAGGTTGGCATTATTCTCGTGTAATGAGTGTAAGAGAGCCCAATTATTCCACTTGCCGTCAAAACAGAGGAAGATTAACTCTTCTCCACTTTGACACTCTCCAGCAGTACTATCTTTTTATAGATATTCACACTCTTGATCTGTCTATGCTGCACTGATATTATTTTTTTTTAAAAATCGGCGCAACCGCTGCATGTGCACATGTGTGTGGCTTTCCTATGCTTTTTAGTGCACGATATCTTCATCAAAATGCCTGCCACCTGAACAAAAACAAAAAGAGAATCCTGCAGCTCCTCATGCAGAATGGCTATGACTTGTCATCCTTCTCTGGAGAGTGGCAATAAAATGCTAAATTAGAGATACAGCCACGCTGCGCATATGGAGGGGGAACATTTTCACCCAAGCTTTGCTTGAATCCCAGTTAAGTGTTGGGTTTTGAAGCTTCAATTGTCCAACTGCAGAGGGATTTCACCACTTTGCTTTTGAAAAACATCTTGTAGATTAAATGGAAAGGCCACAGTTGGAGCCCTCTGAAGAAATAAAAAGAGTCCAGCTCTGTAGGATATCGCATTTTTATCAGCCTGCAAGAAATGGAATTGGCTGCTAATCAGGAGGAGCCGAATAACAAGAATAAAATGATTCACCACAAACACAAACTCGCACAATCTGAATCTGAACAGACACACACACAGTCAAGCCTAAGATATGTTGGGTTTCGCAAAATACATAGACGCACACCCACGTACACCTAGACGGCTTTGATAAGAGACAATTACCACGCATTGTTTACAGTGCAAGCCAAATGATTTCAGCTCTTTATTTCGAGGAAGTCATGGTGACGATAGTTTAACTACACCGGCTCAATGCCCAAATACAAAAGTGATCTTTATCTCTTTATCAGCAGGAATGCAGATGTTTGAAGCACAAATGGAGTGATGCACTGGGCCGTATGCTGTTGTTGTTGTTTTTTTTTTTGTCCATGACCCCTTTGCCATCCTCCCCCAAACCTGTTTGGGTCTAAAGATGGTCTAACACAAATTAAATTAAAGAAAGTCTGCACAGATAATCCTGGTGTGTTTCAGCTGCTGTGGCGGCATGGGGTCAAGCCCGCAGCATCTGGCCCTCCTCACCACAGCAAGCCCACAAGCTGCTCCGCTCTCTCTGGGAGCTGGAGCAGAGCAGCACCCCTACTGGCCCACTTAGGAGTGTGTGTGTACACATGTGGTCGGGCCCAGGATGTGGGAATGTAAAACAAGGGTGTGAGCCTGTCAACTCGCATGTAAAGTGTCTTGCTGCATATGTGGGTTTATTTGTTTGTACAGTGTTAAAGGAGTGTAGGAAAGGGTGTTAAATAAGTGTCGCGATGCAGTGGGGAGGAGGTTTTGAAGCAAATTGCTAATTGAAAATCCGAAGAAATGCATGCTCGAATTAGCCCCATATCTGTCGGCAGTACCTCGTGTAACGAGAGGGGACGTTGTTGTGCGGTGGTGATAGCAGACTGTCAGCACCCTGATTAACATCTGCTCATCGTTCTAAAGATGAGCCACTGATGTGTGGCGAGGTAAAGCGTCGCTCTCGATCTGATGCTGACAGCTGCTGAAAAAGGCCATTTCAAATATTAGAAGCAGATGTGTCCGGCATGGCTAAATCTGAGCGCTAACTACTCTTACAGTATTGCATCATGAATTGTGCTGATTGGGTCAAGCTTGTTATGATTACAGTGGAGTTTTTATGTGCCCATCTGTCCGTCATGGCATCACGGGACCGTCCAGCCACTACTACGTCTGTCGTCCAGCAGTGTGTAGTAAGGTGGAAAAGTGCAAAAGGGCATAAACTGCAACAGGAGGCGTTTAGAGAAAAGTTGGTTTTTGCATCTTTTGTGTTTTTTTATTTTTTTTATTTATTTTTTGCTAGAAAAACTGAGAAAAACTTTGTAATAAATGTCGTCCTTAATAATGCTAGTAATAATAAAAATACAAATACATTTACATTTAGATAAATATAAATAAGCCAAGTATTAGCAGAGCAGCCTTTTGAAATAAAAAAGTAGTAGTATAAATATAGTCATATGTTCAATGTTCTTTTTCAGGTTTCAAATTTTGTTAAATAATGAAAGTCATTCTTCATAAAAAGTGAGTGAATGTATTGTCAGTAGGCTTACACAAATTTGACCCTGTCTGTGAAATCCAGGCTAAAGTCGCAAAACCTAATTATGCGATAACAAGCATCAAAGTTTGATTTCAACCATTAATTTCACTATGATTTCAATCTTTGCCATAGCCTTACTCAGTCAATATTAAAGATATAACGGTTATATTTTCACAGAATGTTCTACATCTTTATGAAGGATGATTTTATGTAGAAAACAGTAAATCACAAAAATGACTTTAGCTGGGTTGTCACAGGCAGGGTCACACATATGAAACAGTTTAATTATACAAAATACGTATTTAAAAGGTTAAAACATTTACTCACCCTTATATGCATTATTTTTATCTGTGGAACACAAAAGAAGATGGATGAGGACTAAGACTCTCAAAAGCATTTAAGGAAAAAGCTGCACAAACTTCATTGGTTCATTGAACAATAAATGACAAATCCTTATGAAATGCAGTTAGATTGTTAGATACTGGAAAAATAGAGAAGCCTGTGTCTTTCAAAGCGTCTAGACCGTGTGCTAACTGCTACACCGTACCTCTGGAGTCTGGGATCCTAAGCCAAGAATTCGGTAAACATTGTTTGTTTGAATAAGTGGGGAAGGTTGGAAGGATTAGTAAAAGATGATGAAGTTCCGCCTGCACCCTACCGCACCGCTTCCTGTTTGCACATTGCATCTCCACGCACACCTTCTCATCTGTAAAGGATGTCAATAAGGAGGCTGGCACAATCCATCTTAGAGAGGGGGAAGAGTGTGATAAAAAGACAGAGTGAGAAAGAGAAAGTGCACTTGAGGCAGAGACAGACAGGGAATATATCCGGGGAGACTAAGAGTCTGTAACGAGTTGCTGCAAATTTCCATCCACAGGAGAAAAAAAAAAGTCTTGAAAGATGCCTTTGTGCCTTGTCATTGTGAAGAGAGGTGCCGTGCTTTCAGCGGGGGAAACGAATGGGCTGAAAGTGTGGGGGGGAGGGTGGGACGGTCTGTTAGACATCTCAGTACGCTGACAGATATTTGGGAGAACATACCCCGAGATACTATGTCATTATTTTGGATCAAAGTGTCAGGCAGGTATATGATTTACACTCATAACAAAAGCAGCATCCAGAATGGATGAGTCGGCACTCCCTGCTGGAGCCCAGTGCTGGATATTACACTGATGTAAAGGTGTTCACATCGCTCATCTCCACTCGTGCTCGCCGAATGATTCTCTGTGTGTATTAGTGAGTGTGTCTGTGTGGGAGAGAGAAACAGAAAGATGCATGACTATGGTGTAAAATGGCTCAATGGTACTCATCCTGAGCTGTGAATATAACAGGCAAAGCACTCACTCTCTATGTTCAGCAGTGCAGCTAGAGTCATTTGGCATCCATCTTTCTTTCTTTCTAGCTATGATGAGCAAACCTCTAGTTTTAAGAATGAGCAAATTTAGCATCATTAAAAATGCTAGATGTTACAAACAATGCTGCTTAAGGATTTAAATTAAAAGTAGTGCTGTCAAACGATTAATCGCATCCAAAATTAAAGTTTTTGTTTACATAATATATGTATGTGTGCTGTGTATATTTATTAGGTATATATAAATTCTCACAAAAAATATGTTTATACATTAAATATATTAATTTATAATATAAATTATATGAATATAAATATGGACATGTAAATACATGTAAATATTTTCAAAATATATACTGTATGTGTGTGTATATATATGTATGCATAATAAATATACACAGAACACATACAAATATTGTGCAAACAAAAACTTATTTTGGATGCGATTAATCGCGATTAATCATTTGACAGCACTAATTAAAAGCTAGATTAATTATTTGAAAATGACTTTATATTATGAATTTATGATATATTTAAATTATGAATTATTTACACAACCATTGAAAAGTTTGGGGTCAGAAATCAACAATTATCCTTGCTCATTCAACAGGGATACAATAAATTGATCAAAAGTGACAGTAAAGACTTTCTATTCATCAAAGAATTCTAAAAAAAACATTAAGCAGCTGTTTTGCAGTAAGAAAACAAAGACTCTACCCGAATAACCTGTGCGTGTCACATCCATTTATCTAAAAGCTAGCGAACCAGCACAGGTTTGTATATACTGCTGTTATCTTGCGTCAAGAAAACTCTCCTATTCCATCCCAGGTGAGGCCAGGTGGATATGAGGAGCCGTTTGAATGAAAGGAGTGAATGTCTTTTAGCCCAGGCATTTGAATTAGAATAACATCCCACAGGACTGACTTCTGCTAGTTGCGGCCATTTGAGTTTCATTAGTTTCTATGGCTAAATTGTCCTTTGAAAATGAAATGCGATAGTCAAGGCCCCCCACCCACGCACAACCACAATCACACACACACACACATACACCTTCTATTATGACCAGTCTGCTTCCTGTAAAACATCCAAGCAGATTGTGAATCTATGAAACGCACACACAGACACACTGCGGGTTGAGAAGGATATCGTAACGTCGAAAGAGCTATTTATAGTGGACAGAGTATCTGATCAATTCCCAAACACCACAGGCCAACAACAAACAACCCAAGTCTTCTTGTAAAAGAGAAATATCAAAGTACACACACACACACAATACAGTAGATCAGAAAGTAGTGTCACATCAGGAATGCAGCCTTACATTAGCAAACAACACAAGAGTACGACACTCCTTGCAGAAATGCATATATGCATGATGGTTATTTAAATCTTATCATCATGCTAAAAGGCAGAGTTTTGACATATGATGACCGTATGAATTATTAACATAGTTGCTATTAATGTATGCATAATTAATCACACACAACGTGAATGAAGCTTACAGTCCTTAGGATATGTAGATTGAGTCTTTTACAGGATCAAACAGAAGGGCATTTTCTTTCTCCCTTCTCGGTTAACGGTGCAGCTGTTGATCTGGGAAATACCCGTTCCTGCTTTTGTTGTTTATGAGAGCTTTGTGATTGTTTTCTTAAAGGAAATATATCTGCTGCAGTTCGCAGGAAAAGCAACTCTGAATGAATGAGGTAGGGAAGCGTATTGTGTTTTCTCATTTGTAACACACTGTTTTGTCCCCACGGAGCACTGCTCTAGTTAGTGGAATAATGCAAAGCCGGGTATACAGATGTAACCGCAGGATGTCGACTTAAAAATGATTCCTTTACCTATTTTTTCTACAATTGCTTTTTGAAAAAACAAATCACTTTGGACCAACTAAGTAAAAAAAATAAATAAATAAATACAGCCAGTTTTTAAAGCTCCAAAAGCATTTACCCTTGGAAATGGTTCCCTTTCATAATAAGATGGATTTGAAACGGGCCAAATTGAGTTGAGTGTGAATTGACAGGTGATGAAGTGGAATGATCTCGAGGATATGGCAGCTTATTTGTCACATGGGCTCCCGTAGCGATTGATTCATTATAATTTGTGTTTGTAGGTAGCCGGCCGCTATTAAACGTCAACAAGTCCCCATATTCATCACGGCTCTTGCCGAAGAGGCAGAAATAGAAAACGTAATCTCATCCCGATGCCAGGGCGAGCCTGAGGCGCTCCTTCACCTCCCTTTATACCGTTGAGCCTCCCCGAGGGCTCACACGGTCTGAAAGAGAAGGGGGGGTGAATCTATAATCTAGCAGATGGCACAGGATCTATGGGAAATTCTATAATCAGGGGTTGGCAACCTAACACCGGGCTGAGGAGCGCCGTGTTTCTCTGAGCTGGGGAAGGAAGGATATATCCACTCCTTCCAGGTGCGGAGATGAAGCCGCGGTGGTCCGTTCCTGTCGTCATGGGTGCCATGCGGCTTAGAGATGCCGTGGATCCACCAAAGAGATGGTGTGGTGAAAAGAGAAGGCTTTGAGAAGGTAGGAGGCAAGAAAACAATGGAAATAGAAGTAAAGGAAGGCCTGCATGTCGTCGAAAGAAGAAAGGGAAAGTGTGTGATGTCTGCGAAGAGCGACTCCATGTTGAGATTGGCTTTCAGTGTGCCGGTGGGTGTGAGACTCCCCTGCTTCATTCACGCAGTCAAACGGCACACACATAATTTCTCTGCAGCCTCACTGCAGCACTACATTTGTAGACATATAGACATCTCCTAAGCCTCCGTGGAAAATGTCACCCTTGCTACAGGCTCATTTCTGCTCCTATCACTAAGCCCCGCTCAACAAAGCCTGTCTCCAGTGTGTTTTTTTTTTTTTTTACGAGAAAATAGCTATGCGCTACCTGCTTTTGCCTCATGATAACCTCTCTCCAGTAAGCTCCTTGTGGATGGAGGTAAATAAACAACAGGACTCATTATGAGTACCAATTTCCTCCCAGCACTCTGGAGACTGTGTAAATAAGCCTTAAGATAACTGAAGATTCAGCTTCCAAATAACACAGAGTACCGAACTACTGTTAAATTGAGTAAACGGAATGGTTTTATTTTAATTGAGGTCCTTCATATTGCTTTTCTTTTAGTTCATGTTATACATATAGCTTTTTAAAAGTAATTTGTATTTAGTCACAGCATTTGTATTCAGTGGAAGCGCAGTGAGAATATGCTTTTCTGCCTCTTGACTGTGACATATTAGGAGCATTTGAACTGTAGTGGAGTTAGAAGAAAAAGGAGACTCGCTTGATCTTCAAGACATGTTTTTTTTTTGTTCCCAACCACTTATTAACATAGTTGCTATTAATGTATGCATAATTAATCACACACAACGTGAATGAAGCTTACAGTCCTTAGGATATGTAGATTGAGTCTTTTACAGGATCAAACAGAAGGGCATTTTCTTTCTCCCTTCTCGGTTAACGGTGCAGCTGTTGATCTGGGAAATACCCGTTCCTGCTTTTGTTGTTTATGAGAGCTTTGTGATTGTTTTCTTAAAGGAAATATATCTGCTGCAGTTCGCAGGAAAAGCAACTCTGAATGAATGAGGTAGGGAAGCGTATTGTGTTTTCTCATTTGTAACACACTGTTTTGTCCCCACGGAGCACTGCTCTAGTTAGTGGAATAATGCAAAGCCGGGTATACAGATGTAACCGCAGGATGTCGACTTAAAAATGATTCCTTTACCTATTTTTTCTACAATTGCTTTTTGAAAAAACAAATCACTTTGGACCAACTAAGTAAAAAAAATAAATAAATAAATACAGCCAGTTTTTAAAGCTCCAAAAGCATTTACCCTTGGAAATGGTTCCCTTTCATAATAAGATGGATTTGAAACGGGCCAAATTGAGTTGAGTGTGAATTGACAGGTGATGAAGTGGAATGATCTCGAGGATATGGCAGCTTATTTGTCACATGGGCTCCCGTAGCGATTGATTCATTATAATTTGTGTTTGTAGGTAGCCGGCCGCTATTAAACGTCAACAAGTCCCCATATTCATCACGGCTCTTGCCGAAGAGGCAGAAATAGAAAACGTAATCTCATCCCGATGCCAGGGCGAGCCTGAGGCGCTCCTTCACCTCCCTTTATACCGTTGAGCCTCCCCGAGGGCTCACACGGTCTGAAAGAGAAGGGGGGGTGAATCTATAATCTAGCAGATGGCACAGGATCTATGGGAAATTCTATAATCAGGGGTTGGCAACCTAACACCGGGCTGAGGAGCGCCGTGTTTCTCTGAGCTGGGGAAGGAAGGATATATCCACTCCTTCCAGGTGCGGAGATGAAGCCGCGGTGGTCCGTTCCTGTCGTCATGGGTGCCATGCGGCTTAGAGATGCCGTGGATCCACCAAAGAGATGGTGTGGTGAAAAGAGAAGGCTTTGAGAAGGTAGGAGGCAAGAAAACAATGGAAATAGAAGTAAAGGAAGGCCTGCATGTCGTCGAAAGAAGAAAGGGAAAGTGTGTGATGTCTGCGAAGAGCGACTCCATGTTGAGATTGGCTTTCAGTGTGCCGGTGGGTGTGAGACTCCCCTGCTTCATTCACGCAGTCAAACGGCACACACATAATTTGTCTGCAGCACTACATTTGTAGACATATAGACATCTCCTAAGCCTCCGTGGAAAATGTCACCCTTGCTACAGGCTCATTTCTGCTCCTATCACTAAGCCCCGCTCAACAAAGCCTGTCTCCAGTGTGTTTTTTTTTTTTTTTACGAGAAAATAGCTATGCGCTACCTGCTTTTGCCTCATGATAACCTCTCTCCAGTAAGCTCCTTGTGGATGGAGGTAAATAAACAACAGGACTCATTATGAGTACCAATTTCCTCCCAGCACTCTGGAGACTGTGTAAATAAGCCTTAAGATAACTGAAGATTCAGCTTCCAAATAACACAGAGTACCGAACTACTGTTAAATTGAGTAAACGGAATGGTTTTATTTTAATTGAGGTCCTTCATATTGCTTTTCTTTTAGTTCATGTTATACATATAGCTTTTTAAAAGTAATTTGTATTTAGTCACAGCATTTGTATTCAGTGGAAGCGCAGTGAGAATATGCTTTTCTGCCTCTTGACTGTGACATATTAGGAGCATTTGAACTGTAGTGGAGTTAGAAGAAAAAGGAGACTCGCTTGATCTTCAAGACATGTTTTTTTTTTGTTCCCAACCACTCCCTAAAATGAAAAGCCTTAATTTAACTAGTTTTGTGTCCTGAAATCAGATTGAATAGGCATTTTATCTACGGTTGTGAAAACAAGAGTACAGTCTGATAATTATTAATTGCTGTTATAGTGTGCAGTTTGAATTACTGCATAATTTGAATGTGTAAATTCAAGTATCTCAGAAGAGATAATACATAATTTGCAGCAGAGGTGTGACAAGTGTTTTGTTTTTTTCATTCCTTTGCTACCTGAAGAACTCCTGCTCCGCTCGCTCGGTGCATCTGGCCCCCGTACAATGAATGCTCTCACATCCGGACTACGGAACCAATTGTCACGCTGAGAAGAAGGCAAATCAAATCTCACAGCGGCAACTAAGCGAGGAGATTGCTTTTCCTCTCCGCTGGCTGAAGTTGGAGGAGTTCGGTGGGGAGTGTTGTTGGGGTTAGAGAGAAAGAGAGAGAGGAAAAAAATGAGGTTAGGGTCTCGTTTACCGCCTCCTTTCCATTACTTTCCTCTCCGGCCCTTCCGCCTTCGTTCACAGAGCTCTTAGGGTGTGATTTGGCCCACTGGACCCTCAAGTATGTGGGAAGAAACACAACTATAATTAAGGGGATAGGGTGACACTGGCCGCCAAACTGGGGCCGCTTGGATCATAACAACACATTGTAGAACCTGATTAAGTAGCCATTTGTGGCAGCTCGTCTGTAGTTTAAGCAGCCCTCATCTCCGAGCCTGAAACCCGACCTCTGTGAAAGAAATATTGATAGCCCTTATGATTTGATCGCGGTCAGCGGTGTAGGCATACAGTACATTACTTTACAGAAAGATTGCTGCTAATGCATGGAAGCTCTCTGGCATAAAGACCTCTAAGGGCCAAGGGCGCCTCTTAAATGCCCTCTGGCCATCAACCTGAATTAATGAAAAACACAAAGGAGCATTGCGTAATACAGTTGATATCCCTTTTTAAGTGAAGCTTACTAATTATGACGATCCATTAGCGAATCATCACCACACATCAATAGATGCTTTTGTTGTGGAATAATGGCACTTATCTATCACGTTCTTCAAAGAACATGTTGATATCTGCTGGAATACGGTTCCTGAAGCATGTTTTGTAATCTCCAGCAGTGAGATGTCTCTGTGGAACGGCAGCCACATTTGCATAACTGAAGCTATTACTCCAATTAGCCCACTCTGATATAAGCAGAGAGATCAAAATGTCAACAGAAGGAAATCTGCTGAGATGACTGAGCCTGCATCATCGATAGCGACTCTTCTCATAAAAGGGTCAGCGATCCGCGCAGCATAACTGCATTTCAACAGGGCTCTCATTTGTTTTAAGTGTCATGGCCGAGGAGAGCGAGAGCAAAGCTTCGTATGTGCAGACGCACAAGAAGGACAGCCTGGAATCTCGCTCTCCCAACAGAGCTCCGAATAGCGCCGCTTAGAACCAATTACGGGCCGGCCACACGGAGGCAGATCATTTGGAAATTTGTATACTGTCTTTTTAATGAAGCTTTCCCCTTGTTACTCAGTCCATTGCTGCTCATTAGTCTTTTTGTGGACGACCAAGGAGATGGAAAGGCTCTGTAATGAGTTCTCACAGGGACTAAAGTAGAGCACAGGTGGCATAAAAAAACAAAATTCTTTGCATATATATATATATATATATATATATATATATATATATATTTATTTATTTATACACCTGCCCTGTTAGAGTACTGAAATAATTGCTCATGCCCATTACTTTGATATTAATGTCAAGCCGGATAGGAACAAAGAGGCAAATAACTACGTTTTGAGCTGCAACGAGAACAAACAAGAGTATGTTCCAAATTGAGGTCTGCTAATATAATGTTAATTAAAATGGCTTTTTACATATTATCTCCTTGATTACAATGACTTAAGGTTTAATTAGAGCCATAGCAAACACCCACGCAACCAAGAACACACACACCCCACACGCACACGCACACATACACACAAAAGAGAGCATTAACCTTCAGTGGGTCCAGATTTCACCAGCCCACAAATCTCAATTCGACGCCTGGTCAGCTGTCACTTGTAATTAAAATATTATCAGGCGTAGCGGTAATTAGAGAGTGTGGAGGTGAGACGGTACGCAGCAGCTCATTGACTAGTGATGGAAGGTCTACGAAGGACAGTGATGAGTATTACTACCCTGTAAACCAAGAAAGAATTTGTAAAATCTGTAAAAGTAGAATTCCATAAATCCTTTTTGAAATTAATTCCACTAACATGTCACATTTAAGTGTTTACGGTTGTTGACCCACACATCCCATGCTACAGGGATCTCCTAGCCACTGTTGATATACACAGATGGGGGAAATGCGCATGTGTTTGAGATCATAGATCTTAGAGTTATTCCATCTGTGATTATGATAGCTTGTATCTGTCTCCCAGCAGCTAGTCTGAATGTCCCTGGCTGGCGGCAAATAATCATTGGCCGTGTTGCACTGTCTGCATTAACCTTCTTATCGTCTGGGTGACTGCTGTTGTCAGGGGGGCTGATGGCTAGACATACCCCTGGAAGGAAGCCATTGATTTATTTTTCTATCTCGGTTTAGAATCAGATTAAGTTGAAGTTGAGAGAGAAGGCAGGTTTCGCACCATGGAAAATACCTACATGTTGAATCTAGCCAATCTAACTAGCCAATTAGATTACAAATTACAATTACAAAACCAAATGAACGTAAGTAATAATATTTAATAATATTTAATTATATGCACCAATAGAGCAATAGTCATAAACAGCACAAATTATTTACATATGTGTCCCTGGACCACAAAACCAGTCATAAGGGTCAATTTTTTGCATCTCGGTCAATTTTTTCAGAGATACAACTATTTGAAAATCTGGAATCTGAGGCTGCAAAAAAATCAAAATATTGAGAAAAACGCCTTTAAAGTTGTCCAAATTAAGTTGTTAGCAATGCATATTACTAATCAAAAATTAAGTTTTGATATATTTACGGTAGGAAATTTACAAAATATCTTCTTAGAACATGATCTTTACTTAAAGTGCCTCTATTATGCCTTTTGAATATTACCTTTCATGCAGTGTGTCATGTAGCTGTATGTGAACATAAACTATCTGCTAAGTTGTGAAGCTGACAGTGCATGATAAATAAAGTTATCATCTATCAAAAAATTGAGTCGGCTTGCAATCGCCTAAACGAGTCGTCAAGAATTCGAATCTTATTCTGTTACGGCTCTACGTCACGAAGTAATACATTTGCATAATGTCCGCTCACGTTCTACATCGCCAACTTGCCCGCCCACGAACAGTAAAATTTCCGTGTGGTTAACATTATGTCGAGAAGACGCTGTATCCTACGCTGTGAGAGTAAATTTGTTTTATCACATCTTATAATTACCACAAACTTGTTAACACTTGACACTTACCACTGAGAAACGTCCTGCTCCATTCATGCTTGCGAATCAGTCTCTTGTCGATCAGCCAGTTCAACCATTTCATCATCAGACTCCGGCTCGAATTGGTAAGGTACAATCGATACCATCTTTTCTATGTATTGACAAGTCTCCAGGGCTGTCATTCAGTCATGGCAATGGGCGTTTTGTTTCCGACACGCGCTGTACGCGGTAGACCAATCCATAGCCAATCTCTCTACTGCTCTGGACCAATCACAAAGGACTGCGCCATCTGACCAATCACAGCAGTGAGGGCTCATGGAAAGGAGAGGTTTAGAGAGACTGATTCTTTGAACTGCTTCGCACGCGTCGTTTACGAATCATTTAGAAATTAGGTAAAATTAAATCAATTTTTTGAGAAAACTAACGTGTTTTTTGACCTTGCATGCATGTAAACCTGTTTTAGGAGACTCATAAAACAATATTAGCAACCTTAAAAATGGCATAATAGGGGCACTTTAATATCCTAATGATTTTTGGCATAAAAGAAAAATCAATAATTTTGACCCATACAATGTTTTTATGGCTATTGCTACAAATATACCCCAGCGACTTAACTGGTTTTGTGGTCCAGGGTCACATATGATTGAAGAGTTTATTTGGAAAAACAGATAATTACGTATTGTTTTTTTTTCAAAAATCATGTTTTTTATTATGTTATCATTTTTTCATTGTGTTTTATTATGCTGTATATTATTTTTTATTTTTACTTAATCAAAATAACCCAACTGCAGTTTGATTGAGATTAATTGGAATGCACAATGAAAAAACATGATTTTTGAAAATTGTTAAAAAACGGCGTTATCTGTTATCTGCAAATGAACTCTTCAAATGTTTGTTTAACAAATAACACTAAATATGAAAAATGCCATTTGGAGACCTTTTGACCATGCAGAAGAATCACTGAGTTCTAGAGTTCTGATTCAATTGGAAATTTGAACTGATTGATGGAAATTAATAGAACTTACCGACGTTTAGACCATTGACTTAAGAACATGTCTGTCTTAACACTCTCATTCCTGCAAGTCAAAAGACAAAGAGGATTGTGAAATTAGTCATGCTGTTTGCAAAATTGAATGGCCAAATATAAAGTGCATTAAAGTCTCTGCATAATTCATTGTTTTGCTTAATTTCATAACACTAGTAATACCACCACAAATATACTACAAATACTTGATATATATCACCCAGTTCTACTGTGTACTTCTAGTCATTTATTCAAAAAGCACTGCTTTCCAGAAGACTCTGAAGTCTCTTTTTCAATGTGGGTCAAAGAATCATCATATGCAGATCATTGAGGCCTTTTCATCTGCATTTGTGAAGTTAAGAAAATCATACTCTTAATTTCCTTCCTCCATTTATTTATTTCTTTGATATGTTTATATTAGCATCCTCAAAAGTGGAGTGAGGAAAAGCAGCACTGGAAGAGAGGAAACTTTCTTCTCTAACCCCCAACCCCTCCTTTTATTCCCCTATCTGGCTTAATGACATTTTGAAGAGCGTGGTCTGACTAAGGATGGTTTTGTGGGTGGGGGGAGGCTGGAGGAGTGACGACAGGAGCAGACTCACTGCAGCAGAACAGTCCACATGTGCTTAGAAAGAGAATGGGAGAGTTTGCCTTTGAAAGCCCAGGCAGCTAAAGTCTTTGTTTAAAATAACATGTCTATTGAAAGGCAATTACTGGTGACATTATTTTGTTTGCTGCGTAATTAAATTCATTTTTGTTCTCTCTCTCTCTCTTTCTTTTTCTTTCTCTCTCTTTAATTCTGTCTCTTTCCCCCAGACGGAGAATTATTCCATTGACTCCAGTTATGTAAACAGCAGAGCACACCTAATTAAAAGGTATGTCTTTATAAAGCAATCAGATTAACTTATCTCACTCATTTTGATGCATTCTTAAAGTGGCAGGATCGTACCTTTTTTTACTGTTAAATGTTCTGTTTTATGTTGCTCACCATTTGCATGTGTAATACAATACAATTTATGTACTATACATTCTGCTTTCTCTCACCTTGATCAGATGGACTAAGTTTTTATTGTTTCGGGTTTGTGATGTTGGATATTTCAGAATGAGACATTTTTGCATATTAGTTTTAGTGGATGGACATACGGTTATAGTACGGCACATTTGTACTTACATTAGCATCTTATCTCACACACTCACAAAAAAAAGATGGCATTTGTCATTAAAAATGTTTGTTAAAAAATATTTTTTTGGCTCATAAACCATCTTAGGGTTTGGCCCATAGACTGTATAAAAACATGGACGTAGTGTCTGTGACGTCACCCTTAGGTTCATGAAGAGGTTTTTGAAGCTCAAAGTGGACAGAGCCGGCCGTCGCCATTGTAATGTTTTTATTATTATTATTAGCTCTAAAAAGGGGAATATTTATGACGAATTATAACTGGTTATGATTCATAATAAATATTTAGATTATATCTTCGAATTAACTATAGCAGAATCAATATTACAATTATTTGATCTGTCCGTCCACCGAGCAGACAATATAATCATTTATCAATGCAAGGAATGTTTATTTTTCTGGCCACGGAACAATAAACTGTCCTTCTTTGTGCAATGCTAGCAGTAATTTAGCAAAATGTAGCAAAGGTTCAAACATTCATTGACTTCGAACTGTGAGCAGCAAACAGAGACAATCCGTTGTGAATATAAGGGATTTAATAAATGAAACTATATCTAACATATAACTAACTAAAACATATATACACAGAATGAAACGAAGTAAGGAAAAGAGAAAGAATAGAAAAGACTGGCAGTATTTCACATCACTTAACCACAACCTTTGAAAATTATCAAAGAATCCAAAAATCACCTTAAAAAGGGGTCTGAACCTTAAACACGCATCTGAATAATTTTAAGCGGTTACTTGCATTGGTTTCGATTGCTGAAGAAGAGTCCGGATGCGGTAGATAATGGAGGTCTTTTGATGAGTTTGTGAGGAGTCAGCTGGAAGTTTTTACTTCTGGTTCTTCTGAAGAAGGAAAAGTCCACAGCGACCAACGTGTTTGAAATCAGATTGGGGGAGATGATAGTGGGGGCTGGTTCGAATCTTCTTGACGGTGAAGAACCATCTGGCAATTTAAAACCCCTATACAAACGTAACATCTCTGACCAGAACTGTAATTTATATGCAAATGTCAAAAGGCTAAAAGGGGTCTCTTAAGCCATAAACATCCAACGCTCATGCATGATTCTACGCAGACACTACACCATCTTGGCAGTGCATCACCGCGAGTCTCTCCCGGATAATCGAAAATGGGCAAAAAGGCGGGAGCTGGTTGCTGAAACCACGCCCACCTAGCTCGACAGTGGTGACAGCAGCGGCAATCCACCTGTCACTCAAGTGGCCACGCCCTTAATTATGCAGCACTTTAAGGCTTAATATAATTTAAACAGATTACTTATAAAATAATTCACACCCCTCACAGTTGTCATGAAGGGCAAAATTAGCTATATAAACCAAAATGGCTGTAAACATGTTTTTTTCTGCTGTAAAGTTGGGCATTTTAACATGGGGAGTCTACGGGATTGACTTCCTTTTGCAGCCAGCCTCTAGCGGCCAGTTGATGAATTACAGTTTAAGTCACTTCCTTGTTGGCTTCACCAGAGAGAGGGGGAGGTTGCCGCTTGGTTTGGCCACATACAGTAGGCAAGATATTAATACTCAACATGTTTATAAATGGCCAATGTTAAGCTTTAATAATTCAGTGTTATAAGTGATTAAGCACATCCTCATTGGGTAGTTCTACTTTCTTCCCTAGTATGAATAATTTCATCAAATGCCTGCAAAAACTTGTATACATATTACATGTTAGAGAATATTAAAGCTGTAGCCCAGAGCAGAGGTTTGGGTGGTTAAGCTACATCCATGTA
The DNA here is from genome assembly GCF_001515645.1 of Sinocyclocheilus grahami. Taxonomy (NCBI): domain Eukaryota; kingdom Metazoa; phylum Chordata; class Actinopteri; order Cypriniformes; family Cyprinidae; genus Sinocyclocheilus; species Sinocyclocheilus grahami. The sequence goes on along the minus strand of NW_015505346.1, from coordinate 1,001,347 downwards.
GATGTTAATCAGATAGCTAAGTCTACAAGAATTTAAATCCCGGAATTCCAGAGGATTCTTCCTCAGTACACACAAGGAGGGCTTTGTAAGACCATCTATGTAAGAGATAAGGAAAAGGTAACCTTATTTTGCATTGTGGAAAAAAAGAGCAAGGACAATAGATCATTTGTACTGGCAGGACTTGGCCAGCATTCCTCAGTCCACCTAAAAGGAGGCTATTGACTGACACAGAGCATGGGCATGCAGGCATCCCTAATGAAGGTCCTTGGCCGCCTGGGGCCCGGCTGCTACAGATGTGCACCGGGACCGCAATGCCTCTCTTACCTGGAGCAAAAAACATTGCAGTTTACCTCAGTACTGCATTTTTCAAACCAATTACAGCAATTTTATCTTCTGAAAAAAGCATTGCCTGTGTTTACATAAACAAAGAGTATTCAAGTGTCGGCTGTTTGGCTCTGCGACATTACAAAGAAATCCCCTCCGGAGCCTGTGGGCGAACAGACTGGGACAGGTGCAATTAGACTGATAAAATCAGAGGCTGCACTACCACCATTGCAGTGACATTGCTAGAATCCTTCTCTCTCTCTCTCTCTCTCTCTCATCTTTCTCCTTAGAAGAGACTACAGAGATGCTTTTGTCTATGTATGTCAGTGTGTGTATGTGTACGCATGCGTTTGTGATCCTCACTGTTGCTTCAGAGGCAGAATGCGTTCCACTGGGCTAACTATCAAATTAAGGGAAATCAGGCTTGTGCACTGCCACTGTCAATTGGCAGCTTTTTCCCTCCTCTCGCTCTTTTATGTCAGTGAATGAGGGTAAAGAGGGAAAGCACAGTTTGCTCAAACTGTTACACCTCTACTTAAAAACTACCAGAAATGTACGTGACCAAAATAAGTTCTCCTTGATAAGACGAAGTGACCTGATGTTTTACACTCCCCACGAAATCAAATTTGTAGCTTTTTGTCAAAATGTGAAAGTCTTTCTTCTCCAGAAAAATATTGATAGCTCATCTTGTATGCAGTGGTGTAATACACAATGTCTGTGTTTTTTTTTAAGATGTCACATTTTACATTAAAAAACTGTTTTCAAGAGATTTTTTGTTCACCCACAAATGACATTTTTGCCATCATTTACTCACACTAATGTCATTCCAGAAGGTGAATTTTATAGAATTTTTTAATATAATCAAACATATTACAGGTGTCAGGTGAGTCATTTACTGAAAGTATTCTGAAGCCATTAGATGTCACAGAGTCAGGAAAAAACAACAACAGAGAATCAAATATGTCAGCACTGTTATTAATTACTTACATTATCATCACATGACATAAATTTTGGTCTGTTCCTCATACAAAGCCACAAAGTCATATGGACCACTTGTAAAATACTTTTTTTTTTCATTTTGGACCTCAACAGCCTTAGTCAATTCATTTTTGTTATAGAACAGCCAGGATGTTTTTCAGTAGTCACATTTTGTGTTACAAATACAAGACAATGTTATTATAAAGTCTTGAATGTCTGAGTGCTTACATTATGAGTTTTTGGGTAAACTATCCCTTTGATGCTTCTACAACCAACAGATATACAAGACAGTTTTCTGACATAGTCTATATAAAATGAACTTTGACCACAGCAACACATAAGAGCTCTGCACGGCCATAGACCAGTCACCCCTGACCCTTTACCCCACCATATCAGCTTTACCATCTGTGCGGCTAAGAGCTAAATAAAGGTAGCACTGGGTGAAGAGACTAAAAGAATGATGAAACCAAAGTTGACAATTAAATAACACTTCCCTTCTTTCTCTCTTGTTTTTCTACTTCACCTGGCTATAGCACGTCAACATTCAAGGACATGGAAGGAAACAGTCTGAAGGACAGTGGCCACGAGGAGAGCGACCAAACCGACAGCGAACATGACGTTCAGAGAGGGCACTACGCCGACACAGCTGTCAACGACGTACTGAATATGAACGTACCCCCCAACAACTCGCAACTACCTGACCAAGGTAAGACAGAAAGGTCTCGACTAGCTGAAAGCATCCAGAAAAAAAGTATCAAGCAGGCAGAGTCGGCCTTGAGGCGCCTTGCTAATGCACAGGCAGCACTTCCTGGCGTGTCTTTGATACGAGCCCGGGAACATTATTGACGGATGTGAGCCACGTCTACAGTCGACTACAACACTTCAGATCCAGACCTAAATGGCAGCAATTAGGCTGACAAAGGTTGAAGGTGGAAATCTACATATCACGCAGTCTCCTCATGCATAATTCACGCGGATCATTTAGCAGGGAATTAATGTTGATGTTTTTTTTTTTCGACTGCCGTTAAAGACATCCGGTATGTTGGCAGGAGTCAGTAGGAGGTCATGTTCACTCTCAGCTATTGCCACTCAATGCTACAAAGTTATAGAGCGACGAGTGGCAGCGCTACAGAGAATCAAAGCACGGAGAAGACCAAAAGAGGGCTCCGTATGGTTTTATTGCACCGATTGTTTAATGTTGTCATGCTCAATCAGCCTTTGATCTGTGTAATTTAGAACAATGGAACACCTCCAGCGGCCGCTAATAGTCAATAGCAAGAACTCTATTCTTGTCGGACGGAAATTAGTCAACCAATTTTCTGAATTACAATGAGAGCTTGACATTTGCTGACTAGAAAGAGAGCAGAATAAAGAGCATTTCTGAGGGAGACGAGGTCATTAAAATCAGTAGGACGGTCTCTCAGATTGGAGTTTAAAGAACATGAGGCATTGTGGCTTGCCTGCGATGTGCAAAATCAAGCCTGGCTGCGTCTGACTCATAGTACTGCTTACAGATCTCAGCGTCTTGCTTGGGGAAGAAGAGCCTAATAAGAGAGCTAAGGAAGAGAAAAGACTGAGTTAACGGCTATAAAATAATTGAGCTAGTTCCTCCTCGTTGTGTTTTTTTCCCCCTCTGTAAAGCAGGAGCCTGAATTATGTAGAATTGGCAGGTGAACCAATTAAGATCTCATTTGGTCCAGATCGTGTGCTCTATGGCTAATTCCAGCAGGCTAATTAGCCAGTTTGTTCTCCAGATGAATTGCAAGACGTATGGCTACCTGGCAATCGGAGAAGAGGAAACTTCCTCCCATTTACATTTTATATGTAAATGCGTCAGATGCATCAGCAGATTTGTTTGAGCATCGTTAGGCTTGCCGCGGCGTCCACGTGTTGTCTGAGCTATGGAAACCACTGAGAGGATTTACAAGCCTCTGGGTTTCCATGATGGAGATCTTTCTGCATTTCTTCCACTGCCAACTTCCTGTCAACGTATAATGAACAATGATTAGCGAGTCTCATGACTACAGTTTAAGCTGTTGTAGACGTCTCTCTGTAAGAGAAATGCATATATAGGACTCATAAAATGCACTCTGACAAACCCTCCAACTTGGCACTCACATAATTGGACACAATTAGAAAAATGTACACAGAGAGCGTTACAAGTAGATGAAGCCTTTCCAGGTCAGCCATTTTATCATTAGCAAAGCTCTTATCTGCTCATGAGCAAGCAAACATTGAAAATAAAGGATAGCAGATAAGCAAAACGAGCAAGCACTTCAACGTCACAGTCATCGGTTTTAACCAAAGCCATTAGACGGTGACAAGTATCAGATACTAATGTCATTTTGAGGCATGTCTTCTATCATATTATTCTGCAGCAGCTACAGGCCCTTTGTCTCCAATGAAATGCAGTGCAGTGGATGTACAGCTCTCATTTGAATGCTTTAAATGTCTTTAGCCACATGTGTGCCAAAGACTATTGAAAAATATGAAATGAACTAACCGTTGTCCTTACATATCCAGAATTATAATGGCATTCATCCTCCATTACAATCTCTGTTGTTTTAGCCATTTTCTTCGCAAGGTAATTTATTTTTAACAAACCTTCTACCTTCAAAGACAGACCTACTGGTAGCTATGAGTAGGGCTGGGCGATAAATCGATAAGGATAATTATCGTGCAATATAAATTTCCTCAAACGATAACAAGAGGTCGATACATTTTCGATATATAATGTTTATGAGGCAAAGGCGGAACGAAAGAGCGCTAGTCATTTAAAGCGAGTCACTCAGACCGTTTATCCGCTCGGATCAAAGTTTAAACGGCGGCGCAGCGCGAGCTTCACTAGAGTAGATGTGTTCACTCGCTGATGAGTCTCGATCAAATGGTGCTGTGAGATCCAGTGGGAAGCGCTTGCATTCAGCGAAGAACACAAATAACTGTTTACAGCCAAATGAAACAGTGCTTACAAACAGGAGAAACACTGTGCGCAACGATACAATTAGAAGACTTTTTAATCTACAAACTGCCATAATTTACCATAGATTTACTGTAGTAGCACTAACTGCACCATGGTATTGTGTCAGAAATGTGGGTATTTTTGTCGAATTTATATTATAAATGTAGACATGTTTTAAATGTATTGAAGGAGGAATAATGGAATATAATTACAGTGATTAAGAATTATAATTTGTGTGATTAAGCTATAGCGTTTATACATTTATACTAAATTATTTAGACTAGCTAGCCTACTGTTTTTCATACAAATACCTGAAAACCATATTACATTTTTACCATGGTATTGAGGTGCTATATTTGTGGTTTTAACTGTGTTTATCATAATCTAAATGTATGCAATGGAAGACCAGTGGTTAATAAAATAAAAAAATAAAAAAAAAACAATCAGAATAAAAATTAGGTTGCTACAATACTTACAGATATTACTGATGTTGATAATGAACATAAATCTACATCTGCAGCTAGGAAACAGACACTCATTCACCAGGACACTGAGGCATATAGTGGTTATAGTGGGAATACCTCTGATCTACCGTTTTACTGTTCTAGTACAGTGAAACAAGTTTAAACTGCAATTGCCAAAGGACATAAACATAGACTCTGGATATAAAGACTCTTCTTTGTTGCCCTGTTTTGCTTTTGTTTTTATGGCTTTTTTTTTCACCCTCATTCTTCCTGGAAACAAACAGAGGCAGGAAGTTGAGGGATGGCAAGCTCCCTCCCGTCTCGTTCCCCAGGCTCCCGAGCAGTGTAAATGTTTATGATTCACACAGCTCTTTGAAAAGGTAACGTTTGCACCAGGGACACAGTGTTACCTCCGATTTAAAATGGCTCCTCCCCAATTTCTCTTTCCATTGTGAGATGGAGTGTGAGAACGGGGGGGAAAAGCCCTCTTAGGACTGTAGTCTCTTAATACACAATACACAAACACTTCCTCAGGGGTGCTTCCTTCATAGCCTTTTATTCTATTACCAGGATCTATGTCTCTTTCCTGCAGTTTGTGCTCCTTTTCTTTCAAGAATACGGCAATTTATAGTGGCTTCTATGGCACAAAACATTGCACTTATTGGGAGATGGCGTGTCCTTGACAGGAAATCGTGGGAGACGGTGCTAATGCTACTGTAGCAGGCCCGTGGTGGTCAAGAGCCAAGATTAATGATTGCATTAGGGCAGCATTACCTACAGTGCTCAGTGAAACGGTGATGAATGTGTTACGGTGTAACCCTTTAAAGCCTCCCTACGTTGAATTATACATCAGTTTACTAGCAAAAGACTCTTGAGGATGATGGTGCCTGATATAAATAGCATATAAACATGAAAAATATTTGTGCGTTTACTTTTCACATTCCTTCAAGAGCATTTACAGGCCCAAACGAATCTCTGGATCTCAAGGACCGACTGTTGATTTTGTTTGTTCTAGGCCAGAGGTCTGGTTGAAGGCTATTTGTAGAGTTCCCAGACAAACCAGACAAAATGACAGTCACCAATAAGCTCTTCTCCTCGCTCTTTTTTTTCACCCCCCGAGGAGACTGAGGAGCTTTGGCAGCTCAATTTGCAGCTGCTGAGTTCCAGCATGTTCCACTCAGAGTGTCCCCGACCCCGGGAGTCTTTTATTCATCAATTCCTCTGTCCCCGTGGGCTTGTATCTCCTCCCATGCCCCGGGATTTCACATCCCTCCACCACCCAGTGTCCCATCAGCAGACTCCGGCTTCTAATTGATTTTGATGAAATTGATAAAAGAGTTTGCTTTTTGTCTCAATCACCCCCCATGGACGCCCCCACCCACCTATTACAAAGCCCTCCCCCTCAGTCACCCTCCCGTTCTCTCCAATCTGCTATTGGCAAGATATGTATACATGACATCAACTTCCCAGCCAGTTTTCCTCATATTAAAGGAATTGACAAGTATAAATAACAGTTTTTGCTCTGCAGTCTCACCCTTAACTTTTAGGTGAACATTTTTTTTGTTGGCCTCTGATCGCCTAATGCAAATGCTGACAGATGTCAAAATAAAGACAGGAACAGAGAAAGACAGAAAGAGGACTCAGAGTCAGGTAAGCAGGGTGCAGAGAACAAGTGAAATTATGTCTTTGACAGTTTTTGTGTCGGTTTTCTCTCGACTCTGAACTGCAGCCTCAAGGGTGCATCATGACAGCTGACTTCCCCTAAAAAAACTAATATTAACATTTGACTGAATCAGACATTAAAGGCTCACTGAATTCCTGCCTGTTATGAGACACGTACATATATATATAAAAAAGAGCTATATTATTGGGACTTATTTCACTTTTAAATACATTTGTGTGGCTATTGGTGGAACTAAGAATGTTTGAGAAGAAAGGGATTTGAAGGGATGAGATGAAAAATGTGAATCATGATAATTAAACAATTTCAATGAAAACATACTGTTGACAAAAACATTACAAAAAACTGTCAAAAATTTGAATAAGAAAAATATAGAAGGAATACTATTGTTTCAAATAATCCAATCTTAACATTTAAATGTAAATAAACATATACAATTTTTGAATATTTGGTTTATTTTTCCATTTGTTATTTTCAGTTACTACAATTAAAGGACCAAGACAAAAAAATATATATATATATAATAAAAACACTGGCAGCGTGTGATGTATTCTTGTCTTAAAAAAACAAGCTTGGCAGAGCACAATGGATTTGAACAGAACGTGTATATTGGCCAGGTCCAACTGTGTAAAATAGACTAGCGATTAAAAAAACAGCACAGACAGAGTGCCTGTGTGAACGCCCCCTTAAACGTGCTGTTTATTTTCCTGCATTCAAGCATTTTTCTCTCTATAAGGTGTCAGAGTATTACTGCAAGGTGTTGGAGCTTAGCTCTGCAGCGGTTACCTTCACAACAGTGTGTGAAAATGAGGAAATTAATCGTGTTTTTATTCAGAGCTTTCATGCTGTACTCTGGCAGGTAGGCCTTGAGGTCGTTCTCTTTGAAGGTGTGCCTTCCTCTCAAAACATAAAAACATCTCATACAATCACATAACTCTGAATAGCACTGCTCTGCCTTGAACCCCCAGTCTCCAAAACCCTTCTTCTGAATACTCGGAATGGGGTTTAATCAGCTCAAGAGGGGGCTTCTTATTTTTCTGCACTTGTTATGGGTAGCTTATTGAACATCAGAGGGGGAAAAAAAGGAGCGGTTCATTATTTCTAGGGTTGGCAATGAGGCTGATGTATCTCATTGCGAACCCTCGGTTGACAGCTCATTTTCCAGGCAATCCTGGTTTTGATTCACGGAAAGTGAGAAAGAGAGCGGGAAGGTGAGGAAAAGTCAGCTCAGGATTTCATTGCTTATTCAGGACCAACGCTTGTGGCTGCGTGTTAATAATCTCCTCAGAAAACAGGTTGAATCCCAATTGTTTGTTGAACTCGTATGTAACGGTGCAATTTTTCAGATAGGAATGCTGGGAGATTGGCCTCGTGCTCAACATAGAGAAGATTAAGGCAAGGTAATGTGCTGTTTGATAGTCACGATGAGAAAGAACCGCTGCTCTTCAATCTCAAGTCAATTTGGGAGACAGAAAGGAAGGAGAAATGAAAAAGCGTGCATCTAAGGGTTAATGAGAGAGATTGTAAAAAAGAAAAAGCATTGAGTGAGGGTTTTAGCTGGAGAGACAGATAGGTCAGCTGAAACGCGACGCCACGCTGTCTGCAGTGTGCCAAATTGCGCTCTCCTGATTGATCTGTGTTTTTGGAGAGTTGTCTTTAACTACCCTGGATTTCTTGCCCACCCACCTTTCATCCTCATGTCCATCTGCTCCGTACCCTCCTGGCCTTTCCTGACTCATGGCCCTCATCCAAACCCACATTACTTTCTCTCTCTCGCACTCATAAAAATCCACAGGTAACAAAGCCCAGGGGCAAAGCATCCTCTAGGGTGCAGAAGGTAAAATTAAGCTAACCACACCGCATCCCCAGCTGTGCTCTAACCGTAACGTTACTAATAGTGAGGTGAGGCAAAGTCCATCCCTGTGGAGGGCTCTTGCATCCTCTCCATGTGTAATGGGCTCATTGTAACAACTGCTACTGGGGAGCCCAGGTCTCCAAGTAAGCATTTATTTTATCCCGCCCCAGATTCTTCTACCCAGGTGGAGCAGAGCATTGCTCAACAATTAGGATGGTCCGCTGGTCAGTGTGAGAGATTTCTGGGTCAGTTGACAGAATTGTCACTTGCCCTTTCGGATAAGTGCTGCCCTGCCACTGAGTAGTTTACATTCACTGATCTTTTACTTCCATCCATCTGGTTTTCAGTGGTTTATTCTGCACTGTTGTTAGAAAATTATGCTAGGGAAGCCCTTTTGGAAACTACCATTTTGAAGTTGAAATTCTGACACACTAAGTCACTTTTGATTATGAGATAAAAAGTAAAAATTATGAGATACAAAGTCAATAATGACAAATCATAATTATGATACAAGACAGAAATATGAGTCCAAACTGAGATAAAACAAAATTGGCAAAAAGTTATAATTATGGCCAAAAAATTTTTTGTCTTAATTTACACTTATAATTTTGAATTTTCATCTCATAATTGACATATGATAGTTAGTTATGATTTAACAAACCATGATTTTATTTATTTATTTGTGGTGGAAATGGGCTTCGATATTCTGCTGATATGTTGTCAAGATAATGTTATATGTTATCCATAGATTGCTAACACAGATTTTGGTTAGAAAAAAGTTGTCAAATTTCCAATTTTCTTTTTTTTTTATCAGTAAAATTTTGTATTTCATCCCATCGTTTCCAGAAAAGGTGTGTTTATGTAAAAGTGTTGAATTCATGCAGTTATATTACAATGTAGACATATCCAGGTTGTTGCAAAAAAACAACAACATAAAATGACGCCTCCTGCTCGTCTGAGGTAATTACAGCCATTACGAAAAGGTTAAAACTATGGGCAGCTGGCCTTTCTGTATCCTGCCACTCTGATGTATATTCATTTGCCCTGGTGTAAACATGAAATGGTGGGCTGATACACATACGCACACGTGACATCAAACAGGCAATGACTGACAGAGTTCACAGGCATGCCTTCATCTCCTCACCCCTTCATCCTTCTGTCCTCACTGCATCCTCCCTCAGCCCATTGCAGATGATCTCAGTGGGTTAAAACTCAGTTTAGTTTCCTCCTGCATAGAAATGACTTCAGCTGGGCAGATTATCAACTATTGATTAAAGATTAAAGACAGGAACTGGTGAGTAAGATCAGTTACGGCCACAAACCCTGGGAGCTTCCCCACCTTGCCCAAAGGCTTCATCTCTGTATAAAGTCAGCTTCACAACGCGGAAAACCTCAGCAAACCTTTTACGTGCAAATACCCTCCTTTTTTCCTTTCAAAGCGGTCAGCTCTCCCCAGATCCCTGGTGAGAGGCCAGACGGTTACCGACTTGCATGGCTATAGTGCACCTGGACCTGGGTGTTCGACGCACCTCGGCGGCACTATAAGCATCAGGTGAGCCAGCAGAGCTCCTCCTATTGGCTGCCAGTTCCTGTCATGCCGAGCAATGACGATATGATGGGAGGCGGTTCTTCTGTTACAGGTAGCACTTTCCCAACCGTCTTTATATGCGAAGGTAAATCAACTCAAAGTAAAGATGAATGGGACGTTAACAAGCAGTCAGACTGTGTGCAGTCTCCCTGAAAATATAAAATGTGAAAGGAGAGAGGCTGAAGGGGCACGTGAGAAATAATGAGGGAGTCGGTTAAAAGAAAGTAGGAGAAAGACGCAGACATGGGCGAAGAGAGTGAGAGACAGAAGAGAAAGACAAAAGAATGAAAGAAAGCGAATGAGATAGGCCAGCTTGAAAAACAAGATAAAACGGAATATAAAACGCATAGCCAAGACTGACACAGTGAACATGCCTGAATGAGAAGGCACACTGCATTAATTATGTAACAGAGTCTATGCAAGCAGGCCGCTCGCACGCGTCTCACAGGGAATGACAGTCTGGAGATATTAGTATTCAGCTGACGCATTTGGGCCCAGCTGTTGAAGAGAAGACATTGATTTTAGGCACTCAGGTTGCATTGTGTCCAGGTGTGTTTGTGTCAGTCTTAGCTTGACAGGAACAGGGCATCGGCTTTATTCTCACTGAATAAAACAAGACACTTAAAAACAACCTAAAAACATTTCAATAGCACAATGGGAGGAAGATGAAGCATTAGCAGTCTGTGGGAGAGGAAGTTAATTATTCTTTTGGGCTTTAAATAGTCACTTCTGCTTTGGTCAGTCCATGAATAATTTATCTTTTGATGATATATATACATTAATACATAATACGTCTAATTATATACACTACCGTTCAAAAGTTTGGGGTCAGAAAGATACTTTAACACTTTTATTCAGCAAGGATGCATTCATTTGATCAAAAGTGACAGTGGAGACATTTACGTCATTTAAAACAAAAAAAAATTTTTTTTTTACAAGTTTAAAATATATTGAAATAGAAATCGGTTATTTTAAATTGTAATAATATTTTATATTTGTCTGAATGAAAAGGGCCAATTATAGTGAATTTTTCTTTTATTTCTAAATTCAAATTGTATGCAAGCATTAATTGAATAAAAGAGCTTAAATGAAGGAAGGTCAAGAGACACAGAGTAAACAGAAGAAAAATTGTACATTCATCCACCCACAAATCTATTTTTGCCACCCATGCCCTGAAGCCAGGTACATTCTCTAGGCTGGATGCTTTATGAATAGCAAATAAAGCCCTAATAGAAGAATATCTCATAGGCTTGCTTCAAGTAGAGAGCGGCCTGAAGATTTCAGAGGGGTAAACTGACTTCGGCAATGTGCTTCTTGCAGATGATTTAATTCACTGCAGCCAGTGAGTTTGCGTCCTCCGTTCCACTCCCCCCTCCCCACCCATCAACCCCCAAAGCCCAGCCCGTCCCCTTACAGATGTAATTTACTGTCTGCTTTGCCCCTCTCACTCTTCTCAGACCCAAGGGTTTCTGAGTAAATTAGCTACATTGCTCGGTCAAGCTTAAACACAGAATGCAGCATTTGTAAGAGTATTTAAATATGTCCTCTACAAACCAATCCTTTTAGAAAAGAAAAGCTGGCTATTGCAACTGGCTGCCTTGGTGTTCGTGCCTCAGTGGGTGCCAGATCTATGAGTCGGATTAATTTTGGGGTCGCCATTATCGAGAACTCGGTGGTGGAGTACTACTACAATGGCCTTCTCCGTGCTTGACCAGAACTAATGAGCTAATCTGTAATTTCCAAACCCACAGACATAAAATCCTGTTTTCTGTCAAATAGTTCCCTATGTTTTATATCAGTGGCCTCTAAGAGGTCGCTTGACCCTGTGTTAGCATGCTATCTACTTCTCAGTTCATGACACTATTCAGTGGAGAGCTGTAAGTGTGCAGTGGCACGGCAACAGGGAGATGACGTCGGTCTCTGGCCTTCCTCAAGGGACTCTAATGCTTTAGCTCAGTTCAGCTGCACATAGTGGCTCTGAAGCTTTGGCTTTCTATATAATAAAGAGAAGAAAGATTGTGGAAGTTACCATACAAAGCATTCAACCTTTATAATCAACCTTTTAATATCAGTGGTTAAATTAAATCACTGCAGACAGTCATGAATAAACTATGCTTAAGATGCCTTACGCACAAAATGGCTCCATGTCATCACATGCTAATACTTTCAGCTTTAAAATTTTCTCATGCAATTCGGTAGCTTAGCATATACAAATAAACAAGTCAATATAATTCAGTAGCTGTTAAAGTGTTGATAAGCAGCATGGTCCTGAAACAATATATATTTATTATAAAAATATATAATAATAATAATAATTATTATTATTATCATTATTATTAAATGAATTGATAAATAAAGTACAAAATTTAACAGTATTAGTGTTTATGCTTTCTGATCGAACTGGTCTGAAACCATGAATTAAAAAATATATTCTATTGATAAATTATTCTACTGAAATATATAGCTACCTTTATTATATTATATCATATCATATTATATTAAGGAATTTTATAATATATTTAAAGTAATTTTTTATATTATTTTAATTTTAGGAAGGGGGTCTCTTGAAAGCGGATCATAATATTTGGCGGTCTATGGTATCAAAAAGCTTGAAATCCCCTGACCAAGTTCATAGTAAATGTTGGCAAGCAATGGATCACAATATACAGCTGTATATAAAATGCATTTGTAATAATTACGCCGTAATGCTGCTGTAAACAAATAATGCTACTAAACCATCTCTCACCATAAAGTAAAGAAATAGATTCTACCTGTGTGAAGCACATGCTCAGCTCATTACCACAACATCAAGCAGTCCATTTGCTAGCCTCCACCCTCCTCTTCCCCAACATAAAGCAGCTCATTTTTGCTTCAAAGTGATACATAATAGAGCATCACGATGTATTTTTCCCTCATGCAGTTACACAGCTGTTAAGCAGATACTGTTTGTACCAATCTACGGCTACCGCATTGTTTGTCAGCACCAGTTTAGAAATTCATTCTTTAACTAGGACCAGCCACAGAGGGTCTGATGGGTGGGAGGAGAGGCGGGGAGACATTTTAGAGCCATGGTACTATTTCACACAAAGGCAGTGGTCGGAAAAGAAGGGTGCGGTGGTAAACCACAGATATAAGTTGAGCTGTCAGTGTGCGTTTGAGACTAAAGGACTGCAGATGGCTTCACTGAGGAGACTGGCTGTCAGACACACTTACCAGAGCAGGATAGACCAGACCCTGATTTACTTCCTGATAAATTGACTGGTACTAATGTTAAGACACAGAAGCAGGCACAGGGAACCCTTGATTTGCCATCTGTGTGACAGTCCTGAACAAGGCTAAGCAGCGAGTATAATATCCTCAATAATTAATATCCGAGCCAAAGGAAGACGGAGGACTTCAAGGTCACTTTCCTGAAAGAGTCACAGAATTGAGGGGAGAAGACAGAGAGAAGCAGATGTACAGGGGTAAGACAGAAACAGACTAATTTTCCGAATGGTGTGAAAGATGGAGGGAGAAAAAAAAAAGAGGAAGACAGGGAGCGAGCAGATGGAGTGAGAATGCTGGAGAGCTGCTCTAGATGGCAAGGTCTCTGCACCGAGTGCCGTCTTCGTGGCTCAGTGACGCATCCTTCTCCACTGTTTGTAAAAACAAGACCATCACACTCCATCTTGTGGTCCCGCAGGGCTGAGGGCTCGCGGCTGATTTATGGTGCACAGACTGAATTGCCTGGCTGGGATGACAGCAGCACTTGGACTCTCCCTCGTCGGAAGCCCCCAGCGTCTGCCTGGCTTGTCGGAGCCTGTGCATGGCAGCTTGCGATAGTGTTAGAGTGGAGACAAGGTTCCCAACATGACACCCATCCTGGACCGACGCGCCGCAAAGCCACGCAGGACCTCCCGGTCACTTCCTCTGCCTGCAATGAATAACGTGAATGAGATGAACGATGCTTGCAAAACATTATTTCAAATCTTATATATCCAAATAAACCTGGCATACGGTTTAATGGTTCATCTATTACAAAGAATAGACAAGCAGCAAGGTCCATAGATAGATAGATAGATAGATAGTTCTTACATTCTTTTCTGAAGTGTGTTTGGAGATCAGTTTTATTAATATAATTAAATTATTTATTACTATTATTAATAACGGTAAATAGTCACAATTCAAATAAATGAATAAATAAAGAATTTTACATCGTTGCTGTTTTATTCTGCTTTCTATAAACCGATTGGAAATCAGTTTTATTAATAATATAATATAATAAACAAAAAATAGCATTATTATATTATTATTATTGTGAATAAATAAATAAACTGATTATTACTGTTTCATTCTGCTTTCTAAAGACTGGTCTGAAATCATGTTTATTCTTCTTATTATTATTATTATTATTATTATTACACCTATAGTCTCTCATGCCATGCCAGTGTTTGCCCCACCTGCAGTGAGAAGAAAGAAATAAAGTGAGCACCAAACTGATGTCTGCCCTCTCACTCCAAAAATAGCATTATTATATTATTATTATTATTATTGTGAATAAATAAATAAACTGATTATTACTGTTTCATTCTGCTTTCTAAAGACTGGTCTGAAATCATGTTTATTCTTCTTCTTCTTATTATTATTATTATTATTACACCTATAGTCTCTCATGCCATGCCAGTGTTTGCCCCACCTGCAGTGAGAAGAAAGAAATAAAGTGAGCACCAAACTGATGTCTGCCCTCTCACTCCAGCATATTACTTCTCACAGGAGCCGGCTGCAGCTGTATTGTTTCATCAGTCTACACGGAACAACAATAGAGAGAGACAAACAAGAAGAAAAATATGCTTTTTGAGGCAGAATGTGTCTAAATATGATTTATACGATCTTTATGCTCAAAACCGCATCAAAACACATTCACGTTTAATATAGTTAATCTTTAAACCGATGCATCATTGTGTAGCTCAGAATGGTTTGATTTATTAGGAACATCTTGCTTGTTTCTTCGACTGTTGCACCTTGTTCCTCAAAGAAATTACGTTCTTTCCCTGAGCCCGTAAATCCAAAGTGACTGAATAGTGTCACTGTGAAAACTGCAGGGCCCCGTGGTTCCAATTACATCCCCAGTCGCAGAGTGTGTTTGAGAGGATTTGAGTATGCCCACTCTCCCTCATATACTCTCTGAGCCCGAACCTATTTAAACAGGTACATTAGCAGCATTTTCTCTGGCCCTCTCCCGCATTACATCAACACTGCAGACCTCCAGCACTCGTGCCTGTATTTTTGAAGAGAAAAGAAAGTGCGTTTTTCAAGGAAGAGCATAATAGCTTCCAAACAAGATGAAAGTCTGGCAGTGACACAAAAGATTCCAAATTAAAATCCATTCCTTTTGTTTGGGGTATGCAACACTCAGCCCACACACAAATTGAGCTCATTTAGCCATATTTATGATAACAGACATTTTTAATGAATTAAAACCCCTCTTTATGGAGCAGTGTTGTACGAAATTTAGAGTTCAGGAAGCTGAATTAGAATTGGAGTGACAGGAAGAGAAACATACAGATTTTCTGCTATTCAAAGAAATGTAAAAGGTAATGAATTCTTGGAAATTGAAGTGTTCCATCTTTCCACCTTATCTATCTAAACTTTTTTTCTTTTTTCTAGTTAGAAATTTAGAGTTATATTTTTTCTGTTTCAGTTTCACTTTTCATTTAAATTCCATTCAGATGACAATTCTGTATCCAGTTTGATACATCAGTTCAAATTCAAGAAGTGAATTGGAATTCTCACTTCAGTTCTGAATGGAGCACAACCCTGTTATGGCTGGAGAGCAAAGTGCAATCTTTTACCTGCCATGTCTACCTTCAAACTCACCGGGGCTAACTAAACGAGCTAATGGTGTGTTCACACCAGACGCGAAGCGAATATGCGCATCGCGTCACTCGCTCTAGATTACTCTATTAAGCCCCGTTCACACCGCCAGCGACTTTTTCGCTGTTTGTCGCTTGTAGCTGGCAATTGATGTTGCTAGTGGGCTTTCCCACTACTGGTTGCCTAGTTACCCCGTAACACTCCACTACAGCAGATGAATCACGTGCTCTCCACTGACTTCACTCCCATTGGTTGTCGCTCACGAAATTCGCTGCTTATTTGCATAAAGTTGAAGAATTCTGAACTTTTGTCACTTGACACGCCCACATTCCGTCGCCAACGGTCACTGTTGCTCGTGTCGCCGGAAGTCGCCAGCTCTCCATTGAAAATGAATGGGATTATGTCGCTCTGTCGCTGTGTGTCGCTGGCGGTGTGAACGGGGCTTTACGCTATGTTTTTATTCGCACGAGTGAGGCGAAAAACATCCCGCGAGTAACCAACCATGGTGAGGATAAATACCATCGCTGCTTTGTACCTGTTGTGGAAGTCCCAAAAATGCCTGAAAGCCAAACGCAGACGTGTCTGGGTTCACAGCACCATACAGAGGCGCACACAACTCGGTGATTTTCACCATCTTCCCCAGAAACTGCACCTCAATGACAGCCATATAAGAATATGAAGTTGTATCATATATTTCGGGGTCCCCGCAAACAGATACAATAATGCGCTCCTCCAATTTCTGATTCAACCAGACGTGCCAATAAGCTCTTCGCTGACTGGCTTGCGCGAGAACGCGTCAGGCGAATTTTCCGCTTGAGTTGACATTTTTGAACTTGAGCGAAAGACGCGATTGAGGCGAATATCTCGCGTTGGCGGCAAACGCGTCGAGCATTTCACGCGCCGGCTGGAGCGAATTCGCCTCTATTTGCGTCTTTGCATTGACTTTGTATGTAATCTACTCGCGCGAATAATTAAATTCGCGTTTGGTGTGAACACAATGTAAGGTTCATTCTCCGCCTCATTAGGGAGCAGATCTGATTGGGCTCCTCTCTCATGAAGTAAACTGATGTTGTTCTGCTGCGAGCTGACAGCATTGGTGCATTGGTGGGAAGAGAGCCTTTGCATCACAAGTGGCACTATTCATTATTCTTCAGCCTTGCAGAATGCAGATTGCAGTATTGCAGTACAACACCTCATGCGTTCTTTCATCCTTTCGGTGCAAAAATGAAACCCCAATATTTCCGATACGTCAGCACTGCTGTGGGACTTTCATCCCTGTGATATTTTTCATAAACTCTCCGCTTTACTTACAAATGTGGAAGAGCGAGAAAACATTGCATCTTCCACCTCCAGCCAAAGCCAAGACCATAATTAGTAGGCTTTAAATCCTAGAGAGCAAATGTTCCCTCTGACATAGTGCTCTGGACTGTATTTTAAGTCTTTTCCCGGAACTGATTGGCAAGCGTATTTTCCTGATGACTTTCAATAGACATTCTCCGTAGGAGGGCCATCTGCCTTTCACTGCTCTCTTCTGCACAACTCAAAGATCAGAAGCATTGAAGCTTTAATTGCTCCATTTGTTGGCATTATATTTCTATCTCTCGTAGGGCAAAGAAGATAGGAAGAGATTCTTGTTTTGTCAGGGGTCGACAGGCTGTCATGTCTTGCTGCAATTTGTTATGTGGTTAGCACAGACCTTTGAGAGAAACATCTGTGAGTTTTGTGGATAAACTACTGACAGGATGCGAGAGAGCTGTTAATGGCGTTCTGCTTTCACGCCGATGTAATTTACAAAAAAATCGCTCCACGGGAGACCCCCCTAAAGGACCGCGACTGAAAAAGACGACAACATTCAATGTATGTACGTGTGCCTCTCGTCGTAAGGAACAGGAATTGGATAGTTACCCCGTAACACTCCACTACAGCAGATGAATCACGTGCTCTCCACTGACTTCACTCCCATTGGTTGTCGCTCACGAAATTCGCTGCTTATTTGCATAAAGTTGAAGAATTCTGAACTTTTGTCACTTGACACGCCCACATTCCGTCGCCAACGGTCACTGTTGCTCGTGTCGCCGGAAGTCGCCAGCTCTCCATTGAAAATGAATGGGATTATGTCGCTCTGTCGCTGTGTGTCGCTGGCGGTGTGAACGGGGCTTTACGCTATGTTTTTATTCGCACGAGTGAGGCGAAAAACATCCCGCGAGTAACCAACCATGGTGAGGATAAATACCATCGCTGCTTTGTACCTGTTGTGGAAGTCCCAAAAATGCCTGAAAGCCAAACGCAGACGTGTCTGGGTTCACAGCACCATACAGAGGCGCACACAACTCGGTGATTTTCACCATCTTCCCCAGAAACTGCACCTCAATGACAGCCATATAAGAATATGAAGTTGTATCATATATTTCGGGGTCCCCGCAAACAGATACAATAATGCGCTCCTCCAATTTCTGATTCAACCAGACGTGCCAATAAGCTCTTCGCTGACTGGCTTGCGCGAGAACGCATCAGGCGAATTTTCCGCTTGAGTTGACATTTTTGAACTTGAGCGAAAGACGCGATTGAGGCGAATATCTCGCGTTGGCGGCAAACGCGTCGAGCATTTCACGCGCCGGCTGGAGCGAATTCGCCTCTATTTGCGTCTTTGCATTGACTTTGTATGTAATCTACTCGCGCGAATAATTAAATTCGCGTTTGGTGTGAACACAATGTAAGGTTCATTCTCCGCCTCATTAGGGAGCAGATCTGATTGGGCTCCTCTCTCATGAAGTAAACTGATGTTGTTCTGCTGCGAGCTGACAGCATTGGTGGATTTTTACGAAGAGAGCCTTTGCATCACAAGTGGCACTATTCATTATTCTTCAGCCTTGCAGAATGCAGATTGCAGTACACATTTAAAACACCTCATGCGTTCTTTCATCCTTTCGGTGCAAAAATGAAACCCCAATATTTCCGATACGTCAGCACTGCTGTGGGACTTTCATCCCTGTGATATTTTTCATAAACTCTCCGCTTTACTTACAAATGTGGAAGAGCGAGAAAACATTGCATCTTCCACCTCCAGCCAAAGCCAAGACCATAATTAGTAGGCTTTAAATCCTAGAGAGCAAATGTTCCCTCTGACATAGTGCTCTGGACTGTATTTTAAGTCTTTTCCCGGAACTGATTGGCAAGCGTATTTTCCTGATGACTTTCAATAGACATTCTCCGTAGGAGGGCCATCTGCCTTTCACTGCTCTCTTCTGCACAACTCAAAGATCAGAAGCATTGAAGCTTTAATTGCTCCATTTGTTGGCATTATATTTCTATCTCTCGTAGGGCAAAGAAGATAGGAAGAGATTCTTGTTTTGTCAGGGGTCGACAGGCTGTCATGTCTTGCTGCAATTTGTTATGTGGTTAGCACAGACCTTTGAGAGAAACATCTGTGAGTTTTGTGGATAAACTACTGACAGGATGCGAGAGAGCTGTTAATGGCGTTCTGCTTTCACGCCGATGTAATTTACAAAAAAATCGCTCCACGGGAGACCCCCCTAAAGGACCGCGACTGAAAAAGACGACAACATTCAATGTATGTACGTGTGCCTCTCGTCGTAAGGAACAGGAATTGGAAAATGCGCTCTTTTTTCGAGCGTTGCCCATTCAAGAGGTGAAGACGATTTGAATCTTGTTAAAGTGCCTCCTATTGATCCGCAGGATGCAGATAAATCCATGCTTCTGTAGAAAAGCAGATTCTTATGAAATGAAAGGAGGAATTCTGGGTAGGCAGACTGCGCCTTGGCAGGTGTGGTGTCCTCGGCAGTCGCTCGCTGTATATGTGGATAATGGTGAGACTCACCCCTTGTTGCTATGGTGATAACATTGACTTTTGGTGATGAAAAGCCCTTTCAAGATGTGGACTTGTGTGTGTGTGTTCACAGGGCTTGGTAATTATGGGCTAAATTTGAGCCACTTGAGATACCGTAGTCGATCCAGAGCTTTAGTTTCCAATTTATTTTTTTACTTTTTCAATTTAATTTCTCCATTCTCCCTGCTGCTCGCCTGAGTTTTAGTATGAGGAAGCATGCGCGTATGTGGGTGTGGATGCTGCCGTCTAGATATGTGGGTCAAACCTCTCTTGTAATGCACCGAGACACGGATACACAAACACACAGGAGCTCTCATCGTCTCACATGTGCCGCAGGAGATCTGAAGTGTCCCCAGACATCAGTCAGTAATCTGTCAATCTCATCAGATCACTTTTTAAAAGAGTGACAGATTTGGCAGTGGAGATCTTGGAAAGCAATGCTCCAATCTTTAAATATTGATTCAGGGCCCAAAGCTGTGTTGTCCCTCTGACTCCTGAAAGAGCAGGAAAAGCAGATAATTAGTGATTTTAATTGGATGATCCGTCAAGCTCGGAGTGCCAGATGTAAATGTGTGAATCCTTCCCACAATCTCTTGCTGTCACTGAGGGCTACGAGTGTGTAGCAAGGTCTCAACCCTTGGGCTGATTTACCAATAGGGGAGCTGACAAAATGTGTCAACAAACATCTGTCTGGTAGATTCTCCGACTATTTTTATTGACGGGGTGAGAACCTGTCATGCAACGAATCATTTGGCAACAATTAATCAACAAAAGCAGGTGTCCACTGGCTTTACAAATACTGCATGTTCTATATCAACATTTAGGGATGTAACGGTATGAAAATTTCATATCACGATTATAGTGACCAAAGTTATCACGGTTATCAATATTATCACGGTTTTGTTCAAATTAGATGAAAACGTTATATGCACAGCTATATGCACTTTTTTTTTAGCAAAAGCATTAAATTAACATTAACATGAAGCCGTAATAATAATAATAATAAATCACTTGTGTGTGTGTATGTATATATATATATATATAT
>NW_015505346.1:980414-980711 GCF_001515645.1 Sinocyclocheilus grahami | reverse complement strand
AGTGATAGAAATATGATTTAAGACGGTAGTGTAAGCAAGTTTAGTTTGAAAACGTTTAATAGTAAATAAGACACAATTAGACAATATTTGAATAAAATAATAATAATAATAAATATTTATTTGCAACAACTGATGGAGTACTGAATGCTGCACGCACGCGCAGCGTTGTCAAGGTAACATTTGGTCAGTCATTCCCTTCGCAAAGGGAGTTTCAAACGCTTATACGAGACAGTAATACTCTGCACCCTTCAAAGAACACACTTCAAGGGCTCTGCCCTTCGAAGGGAGTAGGGCATA
>NW_015505346.1:974309-980392 GCF_001515645.1 Sinocyclocheilus grahami | reverse complement strand
TTGCGTCTCAGTTTTTGATTGTATTGAAAGTGAAATCAGAGGAATTTAGTATTAATACTACTATAATTTTGCTGTAGTGATCATATTGTTTTGTACACTGGTCATAATGGATTTATAAGATTTCAAAACATTAATCTCAATTCAATATTTCATATCCCCGTATTTATATATTATTTTAGGTAAACAAAAAAAAATCAGTGTAATAAGTTAACTATGAATATACAATACATTATCCCTTAAATGTCAATTTTATAGTTTGAACGTTCGTTCGTCTTGGCTCAAAGCCACTTGCTGCGAACTTTTCTTCGCGGAAGCTTTGCGTTATCGAAATATTTAATCTCTAATCAATATTTTTGTCCAATTATTTGCCCAGTTAGTTTTGGTACTGAGGTAAAAGTTACCTTACATTCACTATAACAGTGGGGGGTGGTCACGAAGATGACTTTGCAGCAACTTTCTTCTTGCAAGATCAGCAGACAGGGTGACCGTCCTCGATTAAATTGCCTTCAGGACTCTTGTAAAAGCCGAAATACGACCAGACCACCGATTTGGTTCTCTTAAATGGCTGAAAAATCTCCCGAGCGCTGTCACTGCCTTCCGCCATTTCCTCTCGTGCAAAAAACAACAACAACATTGCATGCTGCTTCTGCGTCAGACTGATGCTGGCTGGACAGGATTTACCGCGAGTTTTCAAAATTTCGATAATCAAACACAGTTTTGATGATAATTAAATTTTAAACGGTATTACTAACCGTCAGGGCATTTTATCGTGATTTATCGTAAAACCGGTAATCGTTACATCCCTATCAACATTCATCATGTGTCTTTGGAATGTCATGCTTAAGATATACACATATATATAAGTACCATAACAGTGTTTGACAATCACACAATATTGCATATACTGTATATAAGCAACATTTTATTATTTTTAGAAATGTTGAAAAACGTTTTTCTGCTTATTGTTTTCAAAAGTTTAGGGTAAGTAATGTTTAAAAAAAGAAAAGAAATTACCATCTATTCAGCAAACAGATCAAAAGTGACACTAATGACTAACAATTTTATAAAAAGATTCATATTTCAAATAAACAGTGTTCTTTTGAACTTTCCTGAAAAATAAAAGGCTTCACAGTTTCCATATAAGTACTAATTAAACAAAAAAAACAGTTTTTAACATTTATTATAAGATTTGTTTTATATATATATATGATGAAATGTTGTGTTGCCTACATTCAAATAAGAATTCAGATGCCTAAATAAACTACACATATCAGAAATTTATTGTTTATCAGCAATAACATTAAAAATAATTAGTATTATCGCTCTTGATCTGAATTTTAATAACAGTGAATCCATAATTATTATTTATAATTGCTCTTATTTTTATATGTGAGTGGTGCATGTGGAAACAGCAATCTGAAGAAGCGATTTTGTTATGCAAATGCCATTTGTGTATATTAGCAAACATTTAAGCAGAGAGAGTGCCCTTGATGTGCTTGTCTATCCAGATGGCCAATAATGAAATATGTATGGAGTCAAAAGGACTCACGCAGAAAGCTGTTTTGGGCTGACTGCTAATAAAAAGAGAGCTGCCTTGATTATTACAGATGCATCTCTTTTAAATAAAAGAGAAGAGAAAGAGGCAGACAGCACCTTAACTTGAGCGAGCGAAAGCTCTTGAAGAGGACGTAGGTCTCTCTGACGTTACGGATGGTGAGACTCTTCCTGTCTAACACGAGCAGTCCGACCGATCGCGGGAGAACGCACAGGAAAACTCCTGCAGATCTCATTTCATTTCAGTGGCTTCTCACTGGTCTGATAAGACAACCCTTCTCTGGTTCCCTCAAGATATTCCAATGTCAGCAAACCATGAGGTTGTTACAGTGCTTATTTTTTATCACAGATGGAACTAAATGAAGTTGCGCCATCAGCTCAAGCTCACCGAAAAACTGGAATAGGGAGAGACCGATCCCCCAGACTTACAGCCAGATATAATATATATATATATATATATATATATACACGGATAAAAAGAAGAAAAAAAAACATCAAACTTGTTGCTTCTGAAATCTCCTGTGCCCTTTCCTGATTGTAGCCAGTGGAGCACAGTTTGCTAGAACTTTGTGCTCTGGTCTTGTACTTTTTTTGGATTTTGACTATGGGGCTAGGATAGAAGGGGTCGTCACTTACGTCTTGCTATGTGAAACTCTGTTTAGGGTTTACTACTATCATTTTTAATAATCTGTTGTTATGTGACAATCCCTTTAATGTTTTGTTGCGAAAGTAAAAACTGAAAAAATAAACATTGGTGTTCAACTAAAGCTACAGTAGCGTTTGTACACAAACACAAAAAGGAAAAAAAAAAACATATATGCCAAAATATATTTTATAAATAATTTAAAATGTATAATGAGAATATTTAATGCTGTGTAGTTATTTTATCAGTAAGTTATACTTGAAATTAACTGGCTTTTTTTCTTTATTTGTCCCCTTTCTATTGACTCTGTTATTCCTTTTTTTCATTTTCAATTGATCTTGAATTTTTGTTCACTGTGTTACCCCTGGCAACTGTTGATTGCAGTCTACCTTGTTGTAAAAGAGTTTCTTATTGGTCAGTTCTTGTGCCATCAAGTTTCTGTGTGGGCAAAAAAAATATAAAAAGACAAAAAAATAAAAATAAAAATAAAAATCAACACCAACAGTAGTGTGTCAGTACAATGAGCTTAGAGTGAGATAGCAAA
The DNA here is from genome assembly GCF_001515645.1 of Sinocyclocheilus grahami. Taxonomy (NCBI): domain Eukaryota; kingdom Metazoa; phylum Chordata; class Actinopteri; order Cypriniformes; family Cyprinidae; genus Sinocyclocheilus; species Sinocyclocheilus grahami. Next base: position 977,651 of record NW_015505346.1, on the reverse strand, counting down.
AGAAACCAAAAAACTGCGACAAACATTAAACTTTCAAGATAACAGGTTGTTGTTTAATCTTAATACTCAAGTAAGGGTAAGAGTAACACTACCATTTCAAGTCACTCAAGGCAGTTCCACTCATTTCTGAAGTGTTTGAGAGGTGGTAAATGGATATAAGTTACATGTAATGCAAACCCAGATGCTCTGAGACAGACTTGCTTTGCTATCTATCATCAAGTACAGCCCTCATTTTTCCAGAGCATTTAAGAACGCTGTACCAAGGCCAACCAAACAAGAGTTTTTGTTTTTTTCTGTAAGAGGGGGGAAAAACAGATTTGGTGGAATTGCCATAGCAGGGAATGGAGAGAAATTGCAAAATCAGTTTCTTTGCAATACTTGTTTTATAATGTGGGAAGTACAAACAGCAGCAACGTGTGAAAAAGATATAGATCTAGTAGCTGAATGTTTTTTGCTGGTCTCACCAAACAGCTTCTGGCAACATGAAAAATTGAATTATCACTGAATGTATACTGCAGCTTATTATTAAACTATTAAATGTTCTCCACTTTGTCTCCTTGTCTAAATTCATCAGTTCTGCATGTTTCCATCACACTCTTTTTAATTTGCCATCAAATGGCTCATAATGGAATAGATCCGCCTCAACTGGAGAGGAAGAGAGCGTAAAAGTAATGAGCGCAACCCAAGTTCAGCATACAGCAATTATCCTTTCTTAAGCGATCTTTTGTCTTGCCATAATTCATTAAAATCTATAATGTGATATGAATATCTACTGTTAATTTTCCTTGAAAGTAATATGCTAATTTGCGTGGCAATGGCGGCTGCAGCGATGAAAATCAAATGAAAATTAGTTTTCGCTGTGGTCCAATCTGAAGAAGGCCTCGGCACAGAATCATTCTACAACATCGTTGTAGATGTCCTGATTCTGGCTAATTGCAAAAATTACAAACGACTACAGAATATACACCTAGTGCTGCCAAATAAAGCAGCCGTTTGGGAATCATCCAACTGAGGAGTGTCAATTTCAAATGGCTGATCGTTCTAATTTGCTGAAGTGGATGATGCACGCAACTAGCCAAGTGCATCATTGCTTGGATTCATACCCAGTGCAATTCAATGCTACTTATCTGTCAAAACAACAACTGACAAAAGATCCCAAATAACACTGAGAGAGGGATGGCCCATTACAACCAGGTCCCTTCACAAAACTCAAATGCAACTGACTGCCTATGCAAAACACTATATTATGATGTTTTAATGGCGTTCAGTATCAGGGTCACTCATAGGACATTACACTTAACCCAAGGCTTAAAAGTCAAGCATCTAATTCAAAAAGGCTTGTAGGCCTCATCATTAGTTCTGCAAACAAACCCAGCGTAATGACCAACAAATACGTTCTTCCTCCGACTGCTAAATCTGTTCCAATGGCAGCGCACACTGCTCTGAGCTACAAATGAATTATAAGGCATGCCCAAATGAGCCTCGTCACCTCATGTTTAATTACTCCGGATTCCTGTTGGTCAGGGTGAATTCTTCCCATTATACAGAGATTTATCTCAAAGGTTACCGGGACACACATCCTATTAACGTCCTATTAATGTTTCAATTATCATTTTGCCAAATGGTGGATGGGGGAAACCGAGAACAATTTAAATGATTTATTCCTGACACTGACATGCAAAGAAATAAAAGAGGGAGGCGGGGAGGGGAAAAGGGGGGAAGGGTGCTACACTTTTCGACTGATACAAAACTGTTTGTACCTTATTCCTTTGAGTAGGCCTCTCAATCAGTTCCAGCCATCTCCATTCCTGAATTGACCTCATTCTATCAAAAGGGCCGCAGCTGCTCCAGCAGCAGGGAAAGGGCTCATTGTGACCCACTGTTCATTCAGGCCAACCTCTGGGACCAGTTCGGTGTTCGTGGGTATGCAAGCAATGGCTGGAGGGCAAACTGAAATTTCCGGGGAAGAAAAAAAAGGACTTAAAAAATATTTATCTTTAAGATTCAAATGTAAAAGATTAAAAGCTTATTATTATTACTAATTAAAAAATTATATAAAAACCAACCGCTGTGCTTAATAATATAGACATACACTTTATTGCAGCCAAAAAGCACTTGGACTGTCAGTACTGGGCTATAACCCAGTCACCCTGCTGTGCCCTTTGTGGGAGTGCATTTTGGGACAGGGCAATAAATCTCTGGGCCAATGTTCTTTCTTTATACTCTTAATTTGGATGCTAATTATGGAACACATCATGGCATAGAGTTGCAAATAAGGACTGGGCCACAGCGGGTGCACTAGAAGCACAGTAAAGGATGTCTTAAGACTTAAAGAGATATTAACCCAAAAATGAAAATTCTGACATAATTTACTCACCCTCATGTCGTTCCAAAACTGCAGAACAAAGAAAATAAATTAAGAAACAATGTTAATCTTTTGCATGCACTGGAGACAAATAAATCAATTTTTGCGTCGCTGAATCAACCTAAACAAATTAAGTTACACCAGAACATCTCGGTTACGTATGTAACCCTCGTTTCCTGAAGGAGGGAATGGAGACGTCACGTCGGTGATGACCGACAAATTGGGATCTCACCAGAGAGACCAATCCACTTAGAGTGTAAACTAAATGAGCCAATGCACATTGGTAAGCGATTATTGCATCCAGCTGCTGCTGATCACAGCGTGAGTATAAGAGGCAGCAGGTGCACCACATTCATTCATGCTTTCGCTGAGGAGCCGAGCCGGTGACCCCGGCAGCTCAGCGGTGGTACAGCAACTGTGGTGATGGGACGTGACATCTCCATTCCCTCCTTCAGGAAACGAGGGTTACACACGTAACCGAGACGTTCCCTTTCAGTCAGTCGACGAATTGGGATCCCTACCAACATGCCACAGGTGCTGCCCCCTCCAGTGCCCTGTGTAGGCCTCCTGATCCTTCCTATAAGGCAAACGATAGGACCGGGCTCTTCACAGAGAAGTTCGACTACAGTTGTTCCTTGCAAGCCAACAGTAGGACTTGGATAACACTGGGAAAGCGTGCCCTTCCATTTGGAAGAGGACACACTGCGGAGTCACCTCCTCCCAGAGGGGGTTAAGTGACATTTACTCACGTCGAATAACCCCGAGGGGCCCTACTGCACATGGAAGTCTCTGAGATGGCTCATGGCTGCATCATTTAGAGACGGCAGAATGTGGTCTGCCAGGGGAAGCACGGCCCTAGTAACTGTACCGTGGAAATACACATATGGAATCCCAACCGGGTCACTCATATGGGCACTAGCCGCACACCAGATTTCAGGAATTCATTGGCTGAAAGGCCTGGCGCCAGATGCTCCGCC
>NW_015505346.1:959391-971736 GCF_001515645.1 Sinocyclocheilus grahami | reverse complement strand
GGATTCCTGTTGGTCAGGGTGAATTCTTCCCATTATACAGAGATTTATCTCAAAGGTTACCGGGACACACATCCTATTAACGTCCTATTAATGTTTCAATTATCATTTTGCCAAATGGTGGATGGGGGAAACCGAGAACAATTTAAATGATTTATTCCTGACACTGACATGCAAAGAAATAAAAGAGGGAGGCGGGGAGGGGAAAAGGGGGGAAGGGGGCTACACTTTTCGACTGATACAAAACTGTTTGTACCTTATTCCTTTGAGTAGGCCTCTCAATCAGTTCCAGCCATCTCCATTCCTGAATTGACCTCATTCTATCAAAAGGGCCGCAGCTGCTCCAGCAGCAGGGAAAGGGCTCATTGTGACCCACTGTTCATTCAGGCCAACCTCTGGGACCAGTTCGGTGTTCGTGGGTATGCAAGCAATGGCTGGAGGGCAAACTGAAATTTCCGGGGAAGAAAAAAAAGGACTTAAAAAATATTTATCTTTAAGATTCAAATGTAAAAGATTAAAAGCTTATTATTATTACTAATTAAAAAATTATATAAAAACCAACCGCTGTGCTTAATAATATAGACATACACTTTATTGCAGCCAAAAAGCACTTGGACTGTCAGTACTGGGCTATAACCCAGTCACCCTGCTGTGCCCTTTGTGGGAGTGCATTTTGGGACAGGGCAATAAATCTCTGGGCCAATGTTCTTTCTTTATACTCTTAATTTGGATGCTAATTATGGAACACATCATGGCATAGAGTTGCAAATAAGGACTGGGCCACAGCGGGTGCACTAGAAGCACAGTAAAGGATGTCTTAAGACTTAAAGAGATATTAACCCAAAAATGAAAATTCTGACATAATTTACTCACCCTCATGTCGTTCCAAAACTGCAGAACAAAGAAAATAAATTAAGAAACAATGTTAATCTTTTGCATGCACTGGAGACAAATAAATCAATTTTTGCGTCGCTGAATCAACCTAAACAAATTAAGTTACACCAGAACATCTCGGTTACGTATGTAACCCTCGTTTCCTGAAGGAGGGAATGGAGACGTCACGTCGGTGATGACCGACAAATTGGGATCTCACCAGAGAGACCAATCCACTTAGAGTGTAAACTAAATGAGCCAATGCACATTGGTAAGCGATTATTGCATCCAGCTGCTGCTGATCACAGCGTGAGTATAAGAGGCAGCAGGTGCACCACATTCATTCATGCTTTCGCTGAGGAGCCGAGCCGGTGACCCCGGCAGCTCAGCGGTGGTACAGCAACTGTGGTGATGGGACGTGACATCTCCATTCCCTCCTTCAGGAAACGAGGGTTACACACGTAACCGAGACGTTCCCTTTCAGTCAGTCGACGAATTGGGATCCCTACCAACATGCCACAGGTGCTGCCCCCTCCAGTGCCCTGTGTAGGCCTCCTGATCCTTCCTATAAGGCAAACGATAGGACCGGGCTCTTCACAGAGAAGTTCGACTACAGTTGTTCCTTGCAAGCCAACAGTAGGACTTGGATAACACTGGGAAAGCGTGCCCTTCCATTTGGAAGAGGACACACTGCGGAGTCACCTCCTCCCAGAGGGGGTTAAGTGACATTTACTCACGTCGAATAACCCCGAGGGGCCCTACTGCACATGGAAGTCTCTGAGATGGCTCATGGCTGCATCATTTAGAGACGGCAGAATGTGGTCTGCCAGGGGAAGCACGGCCCTAGTAACTGTACCGTGGAAATACACATATGGAATCCCAACCGGGTCACTCATATGGGCACTAGCCGCACACCAGATTTCAGGAATTCATTGGCTGAAAGGCCTGGCGCCAGATGCTCCGCCTGAACTGGGCCTCTCAGTGCCACTACCCATTTGAGGTGAGAACACAGGAGGAAACCGGTTCAACACGCAGGCTATAGAACCTAGCGAATGTGTTAGGAGTCGCCCAGCCCGCAGCTCTACAAATGACTGCTAGCGAGGCACCACGAGCCAGCGCCCAGGACAATGCAACACCCCTGGTGGAGTGAGTACGCAGCCTGAGCGGGCAGGACACACCTTGAGCTTCGTAGGCCAAGGTGATGGCATCCACTATCCAGTGGCCCATCCTCTGCTTGGAGACAGCCTTCCTCTTCTGATGTCAACCGTAACAGACAAAGAGCTGTTCTGAGTTCTTAAAGCTCTAAGTTCTATCCACGTACTGTCGCAGTGCGTGTACAGGACAGAGCAAAGCTAGGGCTGGGTCTGCCTCCTCTAGGGGCAGCGCTTGCAGGTTCACCACCTAGTCCCTGAAGGGAGTGGTAGGAACCTTTGGCACGTAGCCAGGCCGGGGTCTCAGTGTTGCACTGGAATCAGCCGGCCCAAACTCAAGGCACGATTCGTCAACCGAAAATGCTAGCAGGTCCCCCACCCTCTTGATCGAGGCCAATGCAGTCAGGAGTAGGGTCTTCATAGAAAGAAACTTCAGCTCGACTGACTGCAAAGGCTCAAAGGGGGAAGCTTGTAGGGCTCTTAGCACCAGTGCCAAATCCCAAGAGGGCAGGGAGGGAGGCCTAGGATGATTTAACCTCCTGGCCCCCCTAAGAAACCTGACGACCAGATCATGCTTCCCCACCGACCTCCCCTCTATGGGGTCGTGATGGGCCAAAATAGCAGCAATGTAAACCTTAAGGGTGGAGGGGGACAGCCTATGCTCCAACCCTTGCTGCAAGAAGGAAATCACGGCTCTGATCGAACATCTCCGGAGGTGCTCCCGGTGGGAGGAACACCATTTGACGAACAGGTTCCACTTCAGCACATAGGCCTGTCTCGTGGACGGAGCACACACTGAAGCGATAGTGAGAGCTACCTCCTGGGGTAGGTCACTTAGAACCTCCACGTCCCGTCCAGGGACCACACATGGAGTTTCCACAGGTCTGGACACGGGTGCCAAAGGGTGCCCCATCTATGAGAAAGCAGATCCTTCCTCAGAGGAATCGGCCAGGGAGGGGCTGTTGCGAGGAGCATGAGTTCCGGGAACCAGGTCCTGTTGGGCCAATATGGAGCCACTAACAAGACCTGCTCCTCGTCCTCCCTGATCTTGCACAGTGTCTGTGCAAGCAGGCTCACTGGGGGGAACGCATATTTGCACAGCTGTGTGCCAGTGCGTCCGTGCCGAGCGTTGCCTCGGTTAGGGAGTAGAACCACTGGCAGTGGGTGGTTTCTGGAGATGCAAACAGGTCTACCTGAGCAACTCCGAACCGTCTCCAGATCAGCTGAACTGCCTGGGGGTGGAGTCTCCACTCTCCTGGAAGTGCTACTCGAGACAGCTCGTCGGCTGCCCGATTGAACACTCCCCGGGATGTGGATGGCATGGTTTCACACAGAAGCAGCAGGTTTCCTCCGGTACAGGATGTGTTTGATCACCTCAGTCTGCTTCTGTTGGGCAAAGCTCTCGACAGTTTCGCCGAAAAGGCCGGTCCATGACACGGGGGCATTCAGGAACGGCACTTTATCATGCTCCATGTCGGCCAGACACAGCCAGAGATGGAGCTCCTGGACCATTAGCGTCATCCCCGGAGAGAGAGAGCTCGCCCTCCGATGCAGCGATTGAAATCTGGTCTCGAGGGGGCGAACCGAAGGAAACGGCCGGTTCCCTCCACAGTGTAGAGGGGCCAGCACGTCCCTCTGGCCACTCCACCAGCTACGGAGTGCTTGAGGCATGATGAACTACCTCCGGGTAGGCCGTCACCGTGATCCTCAAATCACCTCTGACTCCACCGGACGCAGCACCGTTCCGATTGCCGAGATAAACACTGGATTGCGGCAGAGGCAAAGGGACCCCCACCACGTTTGACGTAACGGAGTCTTTCATGCAACTCCGAGATGGTCATGTCCCCACAAAAAGAACATGCACCATCCACGAATGCCAAGATCACCTGTGTTGCTCTTTTAGAGAAATGCTCTTTTGTGCTGAATGCAGGGGAGCTGGCCACCGCACACTCCTGGTGTGGCTGTCTGCACGAAGATGATTTTCTTTCGTGAGACCGTGACCACCGCTGCCGTGCCATAACGCCTGCACTCGCTGGCTCTCTGCTTTGCAACACCGAAGTAGAGAGCAGTAGTGATGCACTACCGCTCGGCTCCGAAGCGAAAGGATGAATGAATGCGGTGCACCTGCTGCCTCTTATACTCATGTTGTGATCAGCAGCAGCTGGATGCAATAATTGCATGCCAATGTGCATTGGCTCGTTTAGTTTACACTTGAAGTGGACTGGTCTCTCTGGCGAGATCCCAATTCGTCGGTCATCACCGACGTGACATAGAGAGTGACCAACTGAAAGGGAACTATAAATCGCAGATTATCACTTACACAATGTTCAATAAAAATGAATTAAGATGAAGGCTGTCAAGCACCAGAATGTATAAAAAGCACCATAAAACGACCCAAATGACATACTCACTGTTGCAAGTTATACGATAGCTTTGTGTGAGTAATAAACTGAGGTTTCATTCATTAATACATCAAACTATTAACTATTAATTAGGTAAAAGTTTATACTTATGGTAAATTTCTTTATATTTATCCACTGAATCGCTTCAGAATACTTAAGCGTACAGCAAACAAGTTATATGAACAACTTTTATTGTGTTATTCTTTTATCTTTGAAACTCAACCCCCACAGTCTCAAATTAGTTTTATTGTAAAGATAAGCACAGGCTTGTGTTTTCCACCTACGAAAAAATCTAAAGGGTTTAAAATAACATGAGAGCGAGCACACAATGACAGAACTTTATATTTGGGTGAACTAGCCCTTTAAGACTGGCAAGAGGAAGACACACTATATTAAACTCAATAGCTGGCTCTGTCTCTGCAACACTCTATCCTCAATAAAAAAACAATGTCACATTATTTACCATCAGCAGTGTAGGATATTGTCATTTTAAGTGCATGTGATATACTGAGGTGCTGCTTCGACCGGCTACCTTTCTGGCCTAGACACTTTGGCCTTGTGCAGAAGACCAAGGAGGACTTGTCAGGCAGATAATGGCCTCTCCTAAAGATCCACACCTTCAGGCAAGGCCATTATCCTCACCACAGGAGAGTAATCGGATCGACCTGAAGCCAGCACAGAGTCTACCTGCATGCAGCCATACAGCCCATCTGCATGAGGTGCAGGGAGCAAAGCTAGGGCTGGGTCTGCCTCCTCTAGGGGCAGCGCTTGCAGGTTCACCACCTAGTCCCTGAAGGGAGTGGTAGGAACCTTTGGCACGTAGCCAGGCCGGGGTCTCAGTGTTGCACTGGAATCAGCCGGCCCAAACTCAAGGCACGATTCGTCAACCGAAAATGCTAGCAGGTCCCCCACCCTCTTGATCGAGGCCAATGCAGTCAGGAGTAGGGTCTTCATAGAAAGAAACTTCAGCTCGACTGACTGCAAAGGCTCAAAGGGGGAAGCTTGTAGGGCTCTTAGCACCAGTGCCAAATCCCAAGAGGGCAGGGAGGGAGGCCTAGGATGATTTAACCTCCTGGCCCCCCTAAGAAACCTGACGACCAGATCATGCTTCCCCACCGACCTCCCCTCTATGGGGTCGTGATGGGCCAAAATAGCAGCAATGTAAACCTTAAGGGTGGAGGGGGACAGCCTATGCTCCAACCCTTGCTGCAAGAAGGAAATCACGGCTCTGATCGAACATCTCCGGAGGTGCTCCCGGTGGGAGGAACACCATTTGACGAACAGGTTCCACTTCAGCACATAGGCCTGTCTCGTGGACGGCGCACACACTGAAGCGATAGTGAGAGCTACCTCCTGGGGTAGGTCACTTAGAACCTCCACGTCCCGTCCAGGGACCACACATGGAGTTTCCACAGGTCTGGACACGGGTGCCAAAGGGTGCCCCATCTATGAGAAAGCAGATCCTTCCTCAGAGGAATCGGCCAGGGAGGGGCTGTTGCGAGGAGCATGAGTTCCGGGAACCAGGTCCTGTTGGGCCAATATGGAGCCACTAACAAGACCTGCTCCTCGTCCTCCCTGATCTTGCACAGTGTCTGTGCAAGCAGGCTCACTGGGGGGAACGCATATTTGCACAGCTGTGTGCCAGTGCGTCCGTGCCGAGCGTTGCCTCGGTTAGGGAGTAGAACCACTGGCAGTGGGTGGTTTCTGGAGATGCAAACAGGTCTACCTGAGCAACTCCGAACCGTCTCCAGATCAGCTGAACTGCCTGGGGGTGGAGTCTCCACTCTCCTGGAAGTGCTACTCGAGACAGCTCGTCGGCTGCCCGATTGAACACTCCCCGGGATGTGGATGGCATGGTTTCACACAGAAGCAGCAGGTTTCCTCCGGCACAGGATGTGTTTGATCACCTCAGTCTGCTTCTGTTGGGCAAAGCTCTCGACAGTTTCGCCGAAAAGGCCGGTCCATGACACGGGGGCATTCAGGAACGGCACTTTATCATGCTCCATGTCGGCCAGACACAGCCAGAGATGGAGCTCCTGGACCATTAGCGTCATCCCCGGAGAGAGAGAGCTCGCCCTCCGATGCAGCGATTGAAATCTGGTCTCGAGGGGGCGAACCGAAGGAAACGGCCGGTTCCCTCCACAGTGTAGAGGGGCCAGCACGTCCCTCTGGCCACTCCACCAGCTACGGAGTGCTTGAGGCATGATGAACTACCTCCGGGTAGGCCGTCACCGTGATCCTCAAATCACCTCTGACTCCACCGGACGCAGCACCGTTCCGATTGCCGAGATAAACACTGGATTGCGGCAGAGGCAAAGGGACCCCCACCACGTTTGACGTAACGGAGTCTTTCATGCAACTCCGAGATGGTCATGTCCCCACAAAAAGAACATGCACCATCCACGAATGCCAAGATCACCTGTGTTGCTCTTTTAGAGAAATGCTCTTTTGTGCTGAATGCAGGGGAGCTGGCCACCGCACACTCCTGGTGTGGCTGTCTGCACGAAGATGATTTTCTTTCGTGAGACCGTGACCACCGCTGCCGTGCCGTAACGCCTGCACTCGCTGGCTCTCTGCTTTGCAACACCGAAGTAGAGAGCAGTAGTGATGCACTACCGCTCGGCTCCGAAGCGAAAGGATGAATGAATGCGGTGCACCTGCTGCCTCTTATACTCATGTTGTGATCAGCAGCAGCTGGATGCAATAATTGCATGCCAATGTGCATTGGCTCGTTTAGTTTACACTTGAAGTGGACTGGTCTCTCTGGCGAGATCCCAATTCGTCGGTCATCACCGACGTGACATAGAGAGTGACCAACTGAAAGGGAACTATAAATCGCAGATTATCACTTACACAATGTTCAATAAAAATGAATTAAGATGAAGGCTGTCAAGCACCAGAATGTATAAAAAGCACCATAAAACGACCCAAATGACATACTCACTGTTGCAAGTTATACGATAGCTTTGTGTGAGTAATAAACTGAGGTTTCATTCATTAATACATCAAACTATTAACTATTAATTAGGTAAAAGTTTATACTTATGGTAAATTTCTTTATATTTATCCACTGAATCGCTTCAGAATACTTAAGCGTACAGCAAACAAGTTATATGAACAACTTTTATTGTGTTATTCTTTTATCTTTGAAACTCAACCCCCACAGTCTCAAATTAGTTTTATTGTAAAGATAAGCACAGGCTTGTGTTTTCCACCTACGAAAAAATCTAAAGGGTTTAAAATAACATGAGAGCGAGCACACAATGACAGAACTTTATATTTGGGTGAACTAGCCCTTTAAGACTGGCAAGAGGAAGACACACTATATTAAACTCAATAGCTGGCTCTGTCTCTGCAACACTCTATCCTCAATAAAAAAACAATGTCACATTATTTACCATCAGCAGTGTAGGATATTGTCATTTTAAGTGCATGTGATATACTGAGGTGCTGCTTCGACCGGCTACCTTTCTGGCCTAGACACTTTGGCCTTGTGCAGAAGACCAAGGAGGACTTGTCAGGCAGATAATGGCCTCTCCTAAAGATCCACACCTTCAGGCAAGGCCATTATCCTCACCACAGGAGAGTAATCGGATCGACCTGAAGCCAGCACAGAGTCTACCTGCATGCAGCCATACAGCCCATCTGCATGAGGTGCAGGGATGCCTGGGGTGCACAGTAGGCTAGAGGAGGAGTGCCTCTGTGTGGAAGGTCAGACTCATTTGAAAGTGAAGAACACTGGTAATTGTGGTATTAACAAAGAACTGAGAAGCCCATGTGTGATGTGAATATGGTTACAAATCAAAAGACTAAAGAAACAGAGGTGACTCTTTGTTTGATCTATTGTCTGACTATATTGGCCTGGCCTTGCAAAGTGTCTCGACAAGGAAAGACCCTGCACCTGCACAAAACTTAGCCACAAACTGAGATCGGATTTCTCTGTGCTGAAGACTATTCGTGTTAAGTACCGCAAAGGGACCCCCACCACGTTTGACGTAACGGAGTCTTTCATGCAACTCCGAGATGGTCATGTCCCCACAAAAAGAACATGCACCATCCACGAATGCCAAGATCACCTGTGTTGCTCTTTTAGAGAAATGCTCTTTTGTGCTGAATGCAGGGGAGCTGGCCACCGCACACTCCTGGTGTGGCTGTCTGCACGAAGATGATTTTCTTTCGTGAGACCGTGACCACCGCTGCCGTGCCATAACGCCTGCACTCGCTGGCTCTCTGCTTTGCAACACCGAAGTAGAGAGCAGTAGTGATGCACTACCGCTCGGCTCCGAAGCGAAAGGATGAATGAATGCGGTGCACCTGCTGCCTCTTATACTCATGTTGTGATCAGCAGCAGCTGGATGCAATAATTGCATGCCAATGTGCATTGGCTCGTTTAGTTTACACTTGAAGTGGACTGGTCTCTCTGGCGAGATCCCAATTCGTCGGTCATCACCGACGTGACATAGAGAGTGACCAACTGAAAGGGAACTATAAATCGCAGATTATCACTTACACAATGTTCAATAAAAATGAATTAAGATGAAGGCTGTCAAGCACCAGAATGTATAAAAAGTACCATAAAACGACCCAAATGACATACTCATGTTGCAAGTTATACGATAGCTTTGTGTGAGTAATAAACTGAGGTTTCATTCATTAATACATCAAACTATTAACTATTAATTAGGTAAAAGTTTATACTTTTTATGGTAAATTTCTTTATATTTATCCACTGAATCGCTTCAGAATACTTAAGAGTACAGCAAACAAGTTATATGAACAACTTTTATTGTGTTATTCTTTTATCTTTGAAACTCAACCCCCACAGTCTCAAATTAGTTTTATTGTAAAGATAAGCACAGGCTTGTGTTTTCCACCTACGAAAAAATCTAAAGGGTTTAAAATAACATGAGAGCGAGCACACAATGACAGAACTTTATATTTGGGTGAACTAGCCCTTTAAGACTGGCAAGAGGAAGACACACTATATTAAACTCAATAGCTGGCTCTGTCTCTGCAACACTCTATCCTCAATAAAAAAACAATGTCACATTATTTACCATCAGCAGTGTAGGATATTGTCATTTTAAGTGCATGTGATATACTGAGGTGCTGCTTCGACCGGCTACCTTTCTGGCCTAGACACTTTGGCCTTGTGCAGAAGACCAAGGAGGACTTGTCAGGCAGATAATGGCCTCTCCTAAAGATCCACACCTTCAGGCAAGGCCATTATCCTCACCACAGGAGAGTAATCGGATCGACCTGAAGCCAGCACAGAGTCTACCTGCATGCAGCCATACAGCCCATCTGCATGAGGTGCAGGGATGCCTGGGGTGCACAGTAGGCTAGAGGAGGAGTGCCTCTGTGTGGAAGGTCAGACTCATTTGAAAGTGAAGAACACTGGTAATTGTGGTATTAACAAAGAACTGAGAAGCCCATGTGTGATGTGAATATGGTTACAAATCAAAAGACTAAAGAAACAGAGGTGACTCTTTGTTTGATCTATTGTCTGACTATATTGGCCTGGCCTTGCAAAGTGTCTCGACAAGGAAAGACCCTGCACCTGCACAAAACTTAGCCACAAACTGAGATCGGATTTCTCTGTGCTGAAGACTATTCGTGTTAAGTACCTCCGATGCTCTACTCTGTACTCATCTTATAACTCTGAGATTCTTCAGGGGAAGGATCCGGGAGTGTGAATTGCAGGAAGTCAGAGTTCATTACAATAGAGAATAGGGTTATAGATTTACAAGTTGCAAAACAATGGGTCCAAAGAGTATGGAAGGAAGGAAAAGATTGTCTGCCAGGAAATGTACCCATATAATGTGGCCAATACTAATTCAATCAGTTGCTAAACTGTAGCCAGGTTTGAATTCAGTGCCAAAAAAGAACTGCACAGTGTAATGAGATAACTTGTCTCACAGGCAACATTATGTACATATGCCAGAATTTTGCAAACTGATGTTTGTGGACCCTTAGAGGTCCATCTCAAATGGCTCAGGGAAAACTCCTGAATTGTGAGTAAATAAAGTATATACATATATCAAAAATAAAACAACTAACTAAATAAATGAACACAGCAAGAGAATGTGACATTTTATGACATTTGAATAGAATTTGCATTGAAATGGCCACACCCCACTGAAATGACAGGAGGAGAAATTCAACACAGGTAATGCATTCTGGGTCAAATTAAGTGTTCTTCTATTCTGGTCCAAAAATATTTAATTAATAAACATGATAAAAAAACATATACAAATTCTTATATGGGAAAACATAAAACCATCAAACTTTACAACATCAGGCTTTTTTCCCCCTTTTGTCTTGAAAACTTTTTGTCTACTTTTCTAGATCAAAATACAGTTATATGTACTGCTTTGAATTTCAATTAATTTTATTCTATAACATTACAAATCAAATTACAATTCTGCATCCTGTGTTCTACCTCAATTTCATTGTGAATGGTATACAATGATGAAAATATTCAGATATATAGAAACCCCCCCACAAAACTGCAAAGTTGAGAGTGTGGGAAGATCAACTGGATTCTGCACTAATCCCATTTCCATAGTAACAGCAACTTTTCTGATTGGATGATCCCTCTTTAGGATGATGTATAGGTGTAGTATTTCACTAGGAATCTGACAATTAAAAAGGATTTATTGTAGGGCCCACAAACAGCTAAATTTGAGTTTTTTTTAAGCCGTCTCACAAATCTTTAATAAAATCAACCAAATGTGACTCTACAGGGCCAGATTCATCTATTACAATGAAGACATTCTTGAATGTACCAGACAAACGAGTTATACAGATATGTACTTATTTATTTAGCAACGTAAAGAAGTGAGAAGTTATTCTAGCGAGGCTAAATGCTCAGGCACATCATTAAGAGAAGCATCACAGGGAAATTTGCACTTTGTTTACACACCAACAGGACTTGAGGTCGGTCATTACCGTCAGTCACAAGGTTGATTAGCCCTTCCATTTCTCACCTACCATTACAAATCTGACAAACGCTGCCTCATCTGTATGTAGTCCCTACAATATAACCCTAATCAGCCCTGCAAATGAGAAATGACACACTGTTTTGTGTTTACCACTGGCTGCCCAGATTCATTGTGGCTCCGGGAGGAAGCCACCACTCAGTAATTGGGCTAAAGGCAGACAGATGATATCATAACCACCCCCGATTCCCTGATAGCTGTGACTCCCTCAGGCTCAGCTGTCTGAGGAAAGTGGCCTTTAGAGAGACCAGTCTTGAGCTGGCGTACTCACCGCCTGACCCAGGCCACTCCTCTCAGTCCAGGGCATGTAGGACATGGGCCAAAGCTCCTAGAAAACAGCTGCCAATGCCCCCTCTCCAGAGGACAAAAGAGCCGATAGAAGAGCTGGAAATTAAAGACTGGCCTTTCACAGCCTGCATTATCCTCCACGCTAATCGGGGTGAAGCATCTCTCCTGCTAGTCTTTCGGGCATACCATACAGAGGGGTTGATTAGTTGACCTAAACTTTCTGCATGTCAGTGGAATACTCTGGCAACATATGTCACACACTTGGTATAATCTGAAAGGAAGAGAGAAGAAAAAGAGGTGACTACATTCTCCCGGCAGCAAAAGAATAGAAGGCAGATATGCCAGTCCGCCTTATACAGAGAAGAAGAATCACACACTACAAGAACAAGAGCACCTGAGGCTTTTGTATTGACAGGGGTCGAATGATCCTGTGAGATCTTTTTCCATCTTCTACATTTGAATCAAAGCTATTATGTTCATTTCTTCCTCGGCCAACAGCCTTTTATACAAACCCAAAAGTGACAATGAAGAGGGCTGAAAAATTATTGGGACTATTCTTTCAACATTATAGTAATTCGACAAGATGGATTGTACTCTCAAGCTAGATCAGAAATGTGCAAAGGTTGGCTAAAA
>NW_015505346.1:958364-959334 GCF_001515645.1 Sinocyclocheilus grahami | reverse complement strand
TTTTTTCCCCAGGTAGTCTCAACAAAGAGCTTAATTTTCAAAATAAATAAATACATAAAAATAATAATATAAATAAAATAAAAATAAACAAAAAATGCAAAATTACTTTTGTTCTATATATTTCATGTTAGTTCTAAAAACCCTAGGGAGTTTGTAGGGATTTCTTTGCTGATCCATATATACAAGTTGAGTTGTAATTAGTAGGACTGTTCACCTCCAAAAAAAAAAGAAAACAAAAAAAATTCAGAAAAGGATCAGAAATCCTAACTAAATAATGCAATAAGTGCACACTTGCCTGGACCAAGTTCGTTGTCAGCTTCTAATTCTGTGTAAATGTGTTCAGATTACCATTCTGTCCTCCTCCTTTGTGCAAATGAGTCATTACAGCCTTGATGACTTGTATTAATAGCTTTTTTTCTCTATGTTTGAGCAAGAGGTCTTATTTTAGACAAGGTTTATTACACATCTGTGTGCCATAGTACTGGTAACAAAGCCAACATAATTCACACTGCTTGGTTATACTTCTCATTAATTACCCTGTTCATTACAAGGGGACTGGGGTCTTGAGTTGGCCCAAGGTTAGGACGAGCCCAGGGTGTACGTGATACAATACGAAGGTGAACAGCACTGGGTTGGGGAGATTTGGATGGCACACAGGGTTTTTTGGCAGGGTGTTGGAGCATGTGTTAATGGCTGAACACCAGGGATAGCTTATGTAAGGAATGATTAGTATTCACTAATCCTGAGACTACGTCAAATGATTACCTGCACCTAAAAAAATTCTACACTTATTTGGCATTGCAACATAGCATTATCTCTTTGTTTGAATAAACAGTATGCATAACAAATTATTTATACAAAAATTGGACTATGTTTTTAGGAATGTCAGGAATGTGGCTATGATGCCTTGACTACTTATTAAGTAAGATGGTGCCGACGCTGATGGCTGCCTCTGTGGCTTGCTCCGCAG
>NW_015505346.1:956433-956849 GCF_001515645.1 Sinocyclocheilus grahami | reverse complement strand
CCCAGCACTGTGGAGAATCAACACCTGGCAGAAGATCTGAACGAGCTCTACTGCAGGTTTGAAAAAACACCCCACAACCTGAACACCTCTCCACACAACCATTCACACCTCCAGCAACCCCCCTCTCCCCCACACCGGCAATTCAGCTCAGTGAAGACGAGGTGCGCCAGGTCTTCCGGAAGCAGAAAAGGAAACAAGCACCAGGCCCAGATTGTTACCCCAGCCTGTCTGAAATCCTGTGCTGACCAGCTGGCCCCCATCTTCACACAGATCTTCAACAGATCACTGGAGCTGTGCGAAGTCCCTTCATGCTTCAAACGCTCCACCATAATCCCTGTCCCAAAGAAACCCAAAATTACGGGACTTAATGTCTACAGACCTATGGCTCTAACGTCTGTGGTCATGAAGTCTTTTGA
>NW_015505346.1:953829-954843 GCF_001515645.1 Sinocyclocheilus grahami | reverse complement strand
CTTGCCCACTAAGATTCATATGTTCTGTCCAGTTTGTTTTCTAATTAATTTTCTGGTTCCAGCCTCAAATGCAGCATTTTTTGCTTTTAGCTGTCTTTTAGCTTTGTTTCACATCCAAAGAAAACGTTCAGTATCAATAGGAAGCGTTTTGCTTTGATGCTCAGCTCATGTTGGTTTTGGACGAACTAAATAATGCAGATTATGTTGCTAAGTAATGCGATGTGACATAGCCTGCACTGAACATGGCACAGCAAAAAAGCAAGTAACTCTAGACAGTGGGAAACGTTTGACCAATTTGTAAAGAAAAGAAACATTTAATAATTTGGGAAGACGACGTTTGACGTCTAATCTTTACCTATAAAACAGATCGCCAAACTCATTCATGTTACTGAGCAAAACAACTGAAAACTAGAACGAAAGAAAATCTGCCATCTCATCTTAGATGCATGTTTTTAACCCTCCTTCACAATTGTGATGCCTCACTGTCATAGAATTGCCTGAACAATATCATACATGAATGCAAACCTATACTGTAGCAACTGACATCTCTGAAATCACGCATTTCAATGAAATGGTCCCTGAATCAGAAGCTTTTCATCACAAATTGAAACTTTCCACACTCTGTGGCAAATAAACGCCATTCATGGGGATATGGAGATCTCATTCACTAATCAGCTACCAATCAGACATTTCTCAAGTGCAAAAACCAAGTGTGCAATTAAAGGACAAGAATTGTGGATGCCAGAGTGCACAATACAATAACATGCACCTGTTAACAGGCACTTAATGGTTCCCATTGTGGTTTTTTGGTTTTCTAACCATTTGTAACACATTTCATTTATTTTTTCCCACCCTTTTATAAACAATAATGAATAACATTATTATTCATGCATTAAATAATGTTAACAATTAAAACATTGTAAAATCTTATCCCTTATTTAATATTAACCAGCACGACATGAGTGAGACTAAAGAAATATAATCTAAACTGTGCGTGTATTTAATACATTTGTT
>NW_015505346.1:952937-953561 GCF_001515645.1 Sinocyclocheilus grahami | reverse complement strand
CTGCTGAAACAGTTCTACTCCGCCATCATTGAATCCATCCTCTGCACTTCAATAACTGTCTGGTTCAGCTCAGCTACCAAATCTGACCTCAGAAGACTACAGAGGGTAGTCCGGACTGCTGAGCGAATCATTGGTACAACCCTCCCTTCTCTCCAAGAACTGTACTTATCCATAGTGAGCAAAAGGGCTGGCAAAATCACTCTGGACCCCTCACATCCAGCACACTCCCTCTTTGAACTGTTGCCATCTGGTCGACGCTACAGAGCACTGAGCACCAGAACGACCAGACACAGGAACAGCTTCTTCCCTCAGGCCATCCATCTCATGAACACTTGACAATAACTGTGTCTAAACCTCAAATTTGCACATAATATTCAGTTATTCAGTACACAAAAACTGTCTATTGTAACATACATGCACATACAACTGTCAATGTATATATTTTTATTCTTTATTTACTTATTTACTTTTTTATTTATTTTTATTTTTTATTATCTGTGTTTTTTGTTCTGTCACTGTCATTCTGTTACACCGTGGAGCTTCTGTCATGAAAACAAATTCCTCGTATGTGTAAACATACCTGGCAATAAAAACTCATTCTGATTCTGATTCTGATTCTGATTA
>NW_015505346.1:948265-950087 GCF_001515645.1 Sinocyclocheilus grahami | reverse complement strand
GCTCAAAACTGTGGAGATGACCGTGGACTTCAGGAGAAACCCCTCTGCACTCCCCCCACTCACCATCATGGACAGCACTGTGACTGCAGTGGAGTCATTCAGGTTCCTGGGCACCACAATCTCTCAGGACCTGAAGTGGGACACTCACATTGACTCCATTGTGAAAAAGGCCCAGCAGAGGTTGTACTTCCTTCGCCAGCTGAGGAAGTTCAACCTGCCACAGGAGCTGCTGAAACAGTTCTACTCCGCCATCATTGAATCCATCCTCTGCACTTCAATAACTGTCTGGTTCAGCTCAGCTACCAAATCTGACCTCAGAAGACTACAGAGGGTAGTCCGGACTGCTGAGCGAATCATTGGTACAACCCTCCCTTCTCTCCAAGAACTGTACTTATCCATAGTGAGCAAAAGGGCTGGCAAAATCACTCTGGACCCCTCACATCCAGCACACTCCCTCTTTGAACTGTTGCCATCTGGTCGACGCTACAGAGCACTGAGCACCAGAACAGCCAGACACAGGAACAGTTTCTTCCCTCGGGCCATCCATCTTATGAACACTTAACAATAACTGTGGAACACACACTATTTATTCACTCATACACTTATTTATCTAACACACATACTCAGTCTAAACCTCAAATTTGCACATAATATTCAGTACCTGTACATACAAAAACTGTCTATTGTAACATACATGCACATACAACTGTCAATGTATATATTTTTATTCTTTATTTACTTGTTCTATTTTTTATTATCTGTGTTTTTTGTTCTGTCACTGTCATTCTGTTACACTGTGGAAGCTTCTGTCACGAAAACAAATTCCTTGTATGTGTAAACATACCTGGCAATAAAGCTCATTCTGATTCTGATGTAGGCAGCTCACTAGATTTTAGAACAGAGGCATGCATTTGATTGCATTTGTTTATTAAAACAGACAATGCTGCGAATGTGTTCTCCACACTACAATGACTTTTAAAGACCTCATGATGATAGAGCTCAAAGCGCTCATCTGGTCATTTTGATAAAGATTACAATGGTTGTGCATGATATAATGAAATAATGATTTTCTCCCAGGGCATTCATTTTGTGGAGGGCAAAGTGAAAACACACAGCATACTGAGCAAATATTTCAGCATTTTGTTATAAACTTCCAGAGGAAGGAAATATCTCCCTATGGTGACCCTGTTGCCCTGAGAAGAGTAAACTCACTGTGTTCTTTCTCAACATCTTGAAGTCTCGCTCCAGCGGGAAAAGCATTCTGCTCTCTGCAGCCAAAGCTTCTATTGCAATGTTGAACTGCTGCCGATAAACCAGGAAGCTCAAAGAGAGAAATCAATCTGTAGGAGAGCAGAATGAAGCAACAGGGATACAGAATATTTCGACAATGCCAAACAAACAGCTTCTCTGATTTAAACAGTAAACAGATGAAACACTGGCTTGCCCACTAAGATTCATATGTTCTGTCCAGTTTGTTTTCTAATTAATTTTCTGGTTCCAGCCTCAAATGCAGCATTTTTTGCTTTTAGCTGTCTTTTAGCTTTGTTTCACATCCAAAGAAAACGTTCAGTATCAATAGGAAGCGTTTTGCTTTGATGCTCAGCTCATGTTGGTTTTGGACGAACTAAATAATGCAGATTATGTTGCTAAGTAATGCGATGTGACATAGCCTGCACTGAACATGGCACAGCAAAAAAGCAAGTAACTCTAGACAGTGGGAAACGTTTGACCAATTTGTAAAGAAAAGAAACATTTAATAATTTGGGAAGACGACGTTTGACGTCTAATCTTTACCTATAAAACAGATCGCCAAACTCATTCA
>NW_015505346.1:938501-946546 GCF_001515645.1 Sinocyclocheilus grahami | reverse complement strand
GCGACCAAGCAGACTATGAGTAGGTGGGTGGTTGAGGCCATCTCACTAGCTTACGAGTCCTCTGGCCTCCCGTCGCCTATCGGGGTCAGAGCGCACTCGACCAGGAGTATGGCGGCCTCCAAGGCTTTCAGCCTGGGTGTGGCCTTGCAGGACATTTGTGCTGCGGCGGGCTGGTCCTCTCCGCACACTTTTGTCCGCTTTTACAACTTACACCTGGCATCTACCCCAGGTTCCCAAGTTCTCTCTTCGTGATGTGCTCATAAGATACACACACAGGCAGGGACTTGGTAGTATGGCGCAGTTGGTATTCTCGTTCCCAAAGCGAATCTCGACGCAGCTCGAGTTCCTGAAGGGGAACGTCTCTAGGTTACGTATGTAACCATGGTTCCCCGAGGGAACGAGACGCTGCGTCTCTTGGCCATACTCCCTGCATCCCTGCAGGCGCTACTTCATCGAAGCTGGGTGGCGCCTGGCCGGATGCGCCTTTTATGCTTTCTGGTGCTGACGTCACCCGCTGCTGACGTCTCGCAGCTCCATTGGACGGATTAGACACGTGCTTCAGAACGTGGTCACGCAGGGGGCGTTCCCAAAGCGAATCTCGACGCAGCGTCTCGTTCCCTCGGGGAACCATGGTTACATACGTAACCTAGAGACGTTTGTGCATAATTTGAATTATGTTAATAATATAATAAATTGCACTACTAAAGTAATATATGTTATGCCTTTTGATGGCACAAAATCTGAGATGCCTTTTAAATCGAAATGCATTTAAAGCAACTGTAAACACAAAATCACTGACAATTAACAAAAAGGAATATTTCCATGGTAACCCACATGAATAAATGAATAATATAACAGTGCATTAGTGTACTTTGCTTGCGAGTGTGCCAGAATGGGATTAATTCCATTTGAGAGTAATATTGTGGTCGATGGAAGTCTCTGCTGAACTGTGTGACATCACACTATTTAGTGGTGCATGTTACCTTTGTTTTCTCAGTTGTTAATTAAAGGTGGAAACAAAAAGCTGAAAATGAGCCCAGAGCCCAGAGCTCAGAGGACAGGTGTACAGAGTACAGCGGGAGGACTAAATTGGATTTTGTGTCTCTTGAGCCTGACTTGGGAAGATCATCAGAGGTAGAGCTGTATTAAAAAGAGAGAAGATAGTTGCAAATTATACAGTAGATTACATTTATAGCCGTATTGTTGTCGACTAGTACACAGAAAATGTAGCCTCCCATTAGACTGATGTTTATGTGTGCTCTGTCTAATATTTCAGCAATGGCTGTATGGCAGAAGAACCCCAAAGGTCTATAATCCATAAACAACTTTACCACCGGGACATTTCCATAACCTTGTAGGGTATGGAGTCCGCTATCAGTTCACAATGACTGAGAGCCCACTCTGCCATGTTTATTTAATCACGGTGGCCAAATCATATGCTAAATTCAAAACATCTCAACCGCCAACACAAAGGTCGCAGGTTCAATCTACAGTTTGTGGGAAGCGGGAACTGTAGAGCTACTGAAATCACAATAATGCTCTGCTGTTATCGTGCCTTTATTCACATCACTTAACTTTAAGTTATATAAGGTCCCTAGAATTGCTTTTATGACGATGGTAAATAATTGCAGTGGAAAGGCTTGAGAAGCGTACACCTGCTCAATCTCCTTCCAAACCTTATCCAACTTGTTTCAAATGAACAGGAAGACATACCTATATTCCGATGACGCAATCAGTGAGTGAGTGAGTTTCAGTGGAACGTTGCAGTGCCATTACAGTGGACCCTGAAGGGATTATGTGATCGACGGCCACTGGGTTTCAGTTTGCACAGACAGAGGAGCATCAGGAAAATACATTTCACTGGGCTACTACAGCAACCGATTGAGAGGAGCAATTTTCTTGCTTGACTGAAAGAGAAAAGATAAGTGGAGGGAAAGGAAAAGCAAAAAGGCATGAAGTCACAGGGATCTAAATGCAAAAGCATTGGATTCAGCTCAGCCAAAGGCAACAGTTTATTTCATCTTCCTGCACTCTGAAATCGAGATTTAAGATGTTGTCGCATCAAAGAAAACGGAACACTGGCCTGAGAAGCAAAAGCTTTGTGTTAGTCAACACGCAAGCTAACATAATTATGATTTAACAGACAGAAGGTGAGCTAAATCAAACGGCATGTTGTAAAATCACCACCAAATGTCTTGCACGATAAACAAACCACACATAATCATAATGTGGTCACATCAACAGAAAAATACATTATAAGCAAAAACAGCCAAATGCAACCATTCTTTTTGAAAAAGGCTATCTTGATTTCTCTGAAATGCTTTCTTGCAACGAGGTCAAATGTTTTAATTTATGCCATTCCTGGTTATATTTAAACTGCTGTTCAAAAGAGTCAGTAATAAATTAATACTGTTATTCAGCAAGGACACATTAAATAGATCAAAAGTGACAGTAAAGACTTTTAAATTGTTACAAAAACTTCTAATTCAAATTAATGCTATTCTTTTGGACTTTCTATTCAAAGTATCTACAAAACTATCTACAAGTTTTCAACACTGATAATACAATATATTAAAAAATGTTTCTTGAGCACCAAATCATTATATTAGAATGGAAAGTCCTAAATGACCGTAAAGAACTGGGAGAAAACCGGATGCGTGTCAGATCCTCAGGTGCATCAGGTATTAAAGAGACAGCACTGCTTTTAAAGTGAAACCTGCTGCAGTCTGTCATTGATGTAAATCAAAGAACAAAAGAAAAAGAGAAATCACTTCTCTGCTTGCTGATTGAGTTTTGTAGCTTTAATAAAGATTAATCTCAATTCAATGTATAGTTTATGCATTTAAAATTTATGATGGCTAAAAGCGAGGGGAAAATGCATTTAATAGAGACATCATTAGAATTATTGGTATCAATGATAGGTCTACTGATCTTCAGTAATAATAGGATACTTAGCAATAAGATGCCATTAAACACATATTTAAAATATACCATCTACAGTCTAAAAAATGCTGGGCTAAACACAACCCAGCACTGGGTAAAATATGGACAAACCCAGCGATTGGGTTCTTTTGTCCCAGCGGTCGGGTTAAATGTTTAACCCAACCTTCTGGGTAGTAACCCAACCACTGGGTCAAAACAACCCAATCGCTGGGTTTGTCCATATTTTACCCAGTGTTGGGTTGTATTTAACCCAGCATTTTTCAGAAAGTACATGTTGTGTCTACATTAATTTGGAGATTCTATGTGAAATTATGACAATACAAATTTGGTCATTTGCGATTAATTAGTTATTTTTAATCAATCAACAGCACTAATATATACAAACTTTTCTTACAGAAACCCAATAGAGAGGTGATGACAAATCACTAGCACAAAACTTGAGTCTAGTAAGGCATTAAACTAAATACTGCATTCAGTAAATACGGTAAGAATACTAATTGTACCTAGGCGACAATTAACTATTCACGCCTCCTTGGATTAAGGACAAAAGCCTAACATGAGCATAGAGACTTCACCAATCTGAGCGTATGCTCTCTGAAGCCAAACCCATTCCATCTGTTTTTATGTGCCACCAACCACAGGCCAGCAACAGGGAATGAGGTGTCCTGCTGACGTTGCCATGGCAATCCAATCTTTCCACTGTTCTCAGACCAGAGTTAGAACATACTGTACTTGGGCACTGGCTCCAGCGTTATAATCTCCTCTGACACACATTCAGGTATAATGTGGTAGGCCACGTCATCTCAGAACAAGTCTGAATGCCTCCACTGCCGTGTTTTCAGCAGCGGTGGCATTCAAACATAATTGCGTTCGCCCCGAAGAAGCAGAGCAAAATTTGTCATGAGGATAATACCTACAATAATAATGATTATTACGGAGACATCAATCTACAAAATTATACCACAGTCTTTCCTTGGAGCAGCACACTTTGTTTTGGAAACAAAGGGTGCTGTGCGAGGCTGATGAAGGCCTTCATTATAATTGGTATTTGGAATGATTAATGTATACCTCAATTAGGAAAGTGTATGGGTCCCACTATAGAAAGCCGTACATGCAGGCTTCTGGAAGGAATGGGTGGTCTCGGCTCTCTCTACAAAACTCATTCTGTCACATCCCATTGTGCTGCGAGAGAACGGCTTGCCGCCTGCTCCCCCTGATTAGTTATTTATTTCGTTTGTGCAAGACTGCATTTATTTATTTATTTTAGTCGGATCATTATTTTCCCATTCTGCAACCATTTCATCAAAAAGATAATTTATCTCTGCCCGCTTTAATGAAGTGATAATTTGGCGATAATTAGCATAATCTTGCACCAAAGCAAATTTTCCTAATGACTGTTGTTTTGATAGTCAGAGTCAGAGAAGGAGGGTCCGAAGCATTGAGGCAGCGTGCCAAATTTTGGGGAGAAGTGCCAGGAGAATCAGAGTGAGACGAAGACGGGAGCTTCAGGGACATGTCACTTTGTGACCTTAACTCTCTGGTGTGGCTAGGAGACATCAGGCAATTGATTGGACTTGTGTGAGCGATAAGGATAAGAGCATGAGGATAAGAGAAAGTGGGGAAAAAAAGTGAGTGATGGTTTGATGGATCATCAGGTGAGGACGTCTGAATGAAGTACTGTCAGTGACATTTCATTTGAGAGAGATATAATCTTGGTCTTTCTATCAGGTGATATTTAGCTGTTTCATTTCCTTTTCAGTTCTATCAGGTCAGATTAATTTTCTTCAACTCTGCATCTAAAGCTCTCTCATTACCTCTGTGCCCATCATAGAGCTTATATCATCCACTGCAGGAGCTTTATTGACCTGATCAAGGTTGAGGGGACACGTAAACGCATGCTCCTTTTTCTGATTGCCTTCAAATTTACAAGCAAGGCTGAACCACCAATTGCAATGTCCATTTTCCACAAAGTGGACATGGTGAGGGACATTAATGATGCCATTCAGAGCTGTGGTTTCATCAGAGAGGCATGGAGCAGAGGCCAGGGCAGATCACAGCCTTAAATAACTGCAGCATTATCTAGCCAATCAAAACCTATGCAAGCAGCTTTTCAGTTTTTCGGTCTTTGTGCAAAACTGCCGTGCAATAAATTGATGCTCTCAGCATTTATGGTGCAGATAAGGCTGTTGCCTTGGACTTTTACTGACGCAAGTGTCATGGATGCAGAATAAAACAGTTTATTCATATTTGTCAAAAGTACTTTTTCATGTAATAGAAAGTTTAAAATAAAGTCTCACTGTGAGATATGAAAGTTGCAACTGTGAGAAAAAAACACAATTGCAAAATCTAGATTTAAGTCACACTGGAGATATAAAACCTCAATTAGGAGAAAAAAAGTTGCAATTGTGTGATTTAAAGTCAAATTTATAGATATAGCTATGCTACACATCGTAATTAAAAGAAACAAAATGACAGTTTGTGAGATTTAAAGTCCCATTGCGAGACAAAGTCGCAATTATGAGAAACAAAATTGAATTTTGTGAGATTTAGTCTCACTGCAAGACATAGAAAACTTAAAATCACATTGAGATATAAAACCACAATTGGTAGATAAAAAGTTGCAACTGTGTGATTTAAAGTCACAACGCAATAACAATTTGCGAGATTTGAAGTTACAGTATGAAATACATAGTAAAAATCAGAGACAAAGTTGCAACCTTTTTTTTCTGAGGTGGAAATTGTCTAATTTTCTTTTAAATTTAATTTCTCAATTTTTAGCAATAACAATTTGCGAGATTTGAAGTTACAGTATGAAATACATAGTAAAAATCAGAGACATAAAGTTGCAACCTTTTTTTTCTGAGGTGGAAATTGTCTAATTTTCTTTTAAATTTAATTTCTCAATTTTTTGTCCTCTAAAACATTGAGTACACTTTTAGCATTCTGAACCTTGTTAAAACCTTGTTCACCCACACCATTCATTCTTCATTTCAGTCATGCCAATTTGGTCAGTGCGGTTAAACAGCACTTTGAAGCAATGGCAAAATGCTGAGCTTATCTGACCTCCATATGGAACATTTCTCAAAGGTGATTTTTCAAACATTTTGCCTGTGTCTCTATCCCACAAATCTCACCACCCGCCCCATCTCCTCTGACTCCCTCCATCCTCATTTGCTCTCATTTCTTTTTACAATGCAGGTGCACACAGCTGGCTGAGCAGGAGAATGTGTCTACTGTCCTTGCAACGCTATCCACTCACATTTCATTATCAACAGCCCTTCCATCATCTACTCATATTGAAATACATTCTGTGTGGCAGCAATAAACTTCTCATGGAGAAACCTGACAGCACCAACTACAATGAAACAAAGTAAGCAATAACTGACAAGAAAGAAGACAAGACAGTGAGCTTTATAAAAAGTAAAAGAAGAGGGTTGCGACTGAGGATTAGGGACAAATAAAAAAAAACAGCGAGAGAGAAAGAGGGTGGTGGCCCTGGGGGGAGGGAGACAAAGTGCCAAAAAAATAAACAACAAAAAAAGAGTGAATGGGAAAACTTGGATCCAAAGGCAATAAAACAGACAAAGCAAATAAACCCTTATGTTTGAGAACACTGTTGACCATAGGGTTTTAAACGCATTACGGCCTGTTTCCTTGAACCATTTTTAGGGTGGCGCAATCCAGCATGTTGCTGATTGTCTTACAGACAATGTTTTAAAACATGGTGGTCCCCATTAAAAACCACCAATTTGTACAGAGAATAATGGCATTCCAGCCCATCTCACCTTGCAGTGCCAGGCATCCATAGTGCTTTCAAAAAGTCTAAGTATCAATTAAGAAGCTTGGAAAGTTTCCACTGTAAAACAGACTGCATATTTAAACAGCTGGGGATCAGCTCCTATTAAACAGGCTGCCATCAGTGCCATACCGCAGTCCCATTGTGCTGGTGTTTAGAAGATTTCCAGCCGGTTGGATGAGCAGAGAGGAGGGGATTTAGTGGAGGAAAGTTGCCATGCTATAAAATAGCACACACACAGTAAACTGGAGGAGCATTGCACTGCATCTCATTCAGGTCAATCCTAAAAAACACCAAAATATATTTAAAAAAAATAGTCTGGTCCAAATGAAAAAGAAGACTCAATCAAACATCAAACATGCTGTAGAATGGAAGCCTTGGCTTTGTTATTAAAGCATATTGTAAAATAATATGCTTTATTAACAAGGAGAAGGAACCTCAGAGGATTCCAAACTACCTTGAAAACTGAAAGGAAATGAGATGAGGCACAACTTGAAACCTTATAGTTAATTGAAGCTTTATGAACTTTGTTCAAAGATAGAGGAATGTTTTTCCACAGGGAATATAAAGGTCCCTTACAATTTTATGAATCTATTTTTCTCTGTCTTTAAATAGTCTATGAGGAAACCATTTTAATTTGACCTCCAATTTCCTCTGTGAATCAGCTCCTGTGAGAGTAATAAGTGTTTTTTTGTGTTTTTTTTTTATAACTGATGGTGAATTGATAGGAGGTCTGAGGTAATCTTGAGTCAGATTGACACTTGTCCACAAATGTGGCATTTGCATATATAATTAATATTACATAATAATAAATGTATGAGTTGTTAGAGTAATAGAGCAAAAAACAAACAAACAAATAAATAAATAATTAATTTGATTTGAATGAAAATTTGATTTGAATTCTTCAGGTAATAGCCTACGCAGTACACACACACACACACACACACACACACACACACACACACACACACTCTCTCTCTCTCTCTCTCTCTTGATGTGCAGTAGGCAAAGACAAAGCCAAGCCACCCTTTGATCAATTCGATTTTCCTATTTTACAATATCACAATCATACATTTTCCTTGTTGTAATAATTATACTCATCAATTCTTTATCATCACTAATTTCAGCATTGCCTTTCACCATTAAAACATTGATTATCATTTCATCCACCCCCCGGTAACCCCTACAGCAAGACAAACAGCTCATTAATATTTAAAGGCTTTTCAAAAGCGATTACTTAGCCAAGGGGATTTCCAAGTTAAACTGGTTAGATAATGGGATCAGAGACTCATCTATATTCACACAG
>NW_015505346.1:927001-938390 GCF_001515645.1 Sinocyclocheilus grahami | reverse complement strand
ACACACACACTCTCTCTCTCTCTCTCTCTTGATGTGCAGTAGGCAAAGACAAAGCCAAGCCACCCTTTGATCAATTCGATTTTCCTATTTTACAATATCACAATCATACATTTTACTTGTTGTAATAATTATACTCATCAATTCTTTATCATCACTAATTTCAGCATTGCCTTTCACCATTAAAACATTGATTATCATTTCATCCACCCCCCGGTAACCCCTACAGCAAGACAAACAGCTCATTAATATTTAAAGGCTTTTCAAAAGCGATTACTTAGCCAAGGGGATTTCCAAGTTAAACTGGTTAGATAATGGGATCAGAGACTCATCTATATTCACACAGAACAGCTCTAATACCAGCACACTGTTGCCAGATTCACAAGATCATTTTCACAGATCTGCGCCTCTTCAATGGATCAGTTCAGGGGTAGGCAAGTTTGGTCCTAGAGAGCCGCAGTCCTGCAGAGTTCAGCTCCAACCCTAATCAAACACACCTGAACAAGCTAATCAATATCTTCAGGATTACTAAGGCTATAGGCAGGTGAGTTTTTTTTTCAGGGTTGGAGCTGAACTCTGCAGGACTGCAGCTCTCTAGGACCGAACTTGCCTACCCCTGGATCAGTTAATACACAAGTTGCTTCTTCAGAATCACCATCTCGATCATATAATGGCAATCAGGTTCATCTCAGGCCTGCATTGACGCCTACAGAATCTGTAAAGCACTAGTGGGAGATGAGGAAATAGTTTGGGGAATGGGGTAAGCTGTGCCGCTGCTAGATCTAAAATATTTTCCTTGTGTATTCATGTACAGTACTTAAAAAGCATACATCATCTACAAATGCCTGTGGTCGAGAGATGCACACAAGAACAGTGATGCATATTTGTAATTTAGAACATCTGTAATGAATCAAAACTGAAAAAAGGTATATGAATTTTTAAGATTTTTATGTTCCTAAATATAAAAAAACAGAGAGTTATATTCAGCATATGAAACATTTTCCTGGCTAGTTTTATGGATACCTTTAATAAAAAATGTGAATGCTGTGTGGCAAAATGAGACATTGGAATGGGGTGCATTATTAAAATGTCTTTTTTTTTGTATAAAAACATGTTCATACGTGTATTTGAATTTCAACTTAACATTAAACCCTTGACATAGCTTACCACTAACAATGTGGTGCATTACCGCTTTCAGCATTTTTCTTGGCTCCCCCGTCTGTTAGGACAGAATACATTCCCTTTTACATTAATATTATTTTTTGTTATTTTAACAAAACAGGCAACAGCCATGCAGTGCCCTATGTGAGCTGCATTGGTAACACTTTAGAATAATGGTCCGTTGTTAACAAGTTACTATGCAGGAAGTAATAGGTAGTACTACATTAGGAGCAAGATTAACTGAGCAGTAGGCCTAAGTATTAGCAAATTTAGGACAAAGGTCATTCCTTATTAGATATTTGATAATTACTAAAAAAAAATATCCTCATTGAGAACTACTTGCGAACTTTGACCAATTAATAAAGAATAACCAATTAATTACTAATCACAACAGTAACATCTTAAAAGTGAACAATTGGGCTCTTTGTGGAAACTAATTTATGAATATGATATCCCCCAAATAAGTCGGCTATAGGTTGAAATTGTGACTACTACTCTTAGAAAAGGACGGATGTTCTCTGTTTATTTCAAACAAAAACATAGAATAATAATAAAAATAATTCATTTAAAAATGTTAATAATTAGGAAGTGATTGAATAAATTCACAATTATGAGCTCTAGTTTGTGTCAGTTCAGTATGTCTCCGATTCCAAAGTGACAGTAGGCTGGGGAGGAATTTTCTTGAATTTAAATGATGTTCTCTTGACAAAAACAATTCACATCCTTAATCATGTCATCGACTGCATTTATATTGTGTTAAGCACAAAACCGCATATTCTTGGAGTGGGATACATATTGAACATATTGACACGAAACAGTGCTCATAATTGTGAACGAATTAAATCATGAGCTTGTCAGCATCACTTCCTAATTATTAACATTTTTAAGTGAATTATCATTTTTATTATTATTCTATGTTTAAGTTTGAAATAAACAGAGAACATCCATCCTTTGGTAAAAGTAGTAGTCACAATTTTAAAAATGCAGCCAACTTATTTGGGGGATATCAAATTCATAAATTAATTTCCACAAGGAACCCAGTTGTTCACTTTTAAGACGTTACTGTTGTGATTAGCAATTAATTGGTTATTCTTTATTAACTGGTCATAGTTCACAAGTAGTTCTCAATGAGGATATTTTTATTTAATAATTATCAAATATCTAATAAGGAACTACCTTTGTCCTAAATTTGCTACTACTTACTGCTTAGTTAATCTTGCTTCTCGATTAGTTAATAGTATTAAGTTAAGTGTTAATGTAGTACTACCTATTACTTCCTGCATAGTTACTTGTTAACAACGGACCATTATTCTAAAGTGCTACTGCTGCATTTAGCATCAATGAAGACTAAGTCAAACAGTCAAACAGTCAAACACTGGGGAAGAAGTTGGCTGTTTTCTTCTCATGGGCTCCATATTAATGAGACGACGGCACACCAATGCCAATTACAATGAGGCTCAGACAGATGCTTTTCACCCCAATAGGACTCCACACATCAGTGATCGTCATTGCCATGAAAGTGGCACTGCATAAATAAACAGTACATATATTACAAAGCCTCTCAAACGACATGCAAAAAAAAAAAAAGATATATATATATAATAATTATTTTTTTTGCATGTCGTTTGAGAGGCTATATACAGTATATATATATAGGAGGATTACATTCCTGTGAATTAAGTATTAATTCCTTTGTGTTGGTAAATCATGCATGTTGTACTAATCTGTCCCCTCATTTTGATTTAATTCAAATGAGGGCACGAATTAGTACAATGTGACCAAGATTCACTAAAACAACAGAACAAATTAACGATGAGAGAAAGTCGTGAGAACAAATTCTTAATTGGTGGACACAATTAAATTAAAATCATGGGCTCCATATTAATGAGACGACGGCACACCAATGCCAATTACAATGAGGCTCAGACAGATGCTTTTCACCCCAATAGGACTCCACACATCAGTGATCGTCATTGCCATGAAAGTGGCACTGCATAAATAAACAGTACATATATTACAAAGCCTCTCAAACGACATGCAAAAAAAAAAAAAGATATATATATATATAATAATTATTTTTTTTGCATGTCGTTTGAGAGGCTATATACAGTATATATATAGGAGGATTACATTCCTGTGAATTAAGTATTAATTCCCTTGTGTTGGTAAATCATGCATGTTGTACTAATCTGTCCCCTCATTTTGATTTAATTCAAATGAGGGCACGAATTAGTACAATGTGACCAAGATTCACTAAAACAACAGAACAAATTAACGATGAGAGAAAGTCGTGAGAACAAATTCTTAATTGGTGGACACAATTAAATTAAAATAATTTTACAGTAAAAAATATGGTAACAACATTTTAGGTTTGACAGTTTTAACTTAAATTTACATTTAAATACCGTAATTTCATTAACTGATATAATGTTAATATACCAACCTATTGAAGTACTGAAATCTGTTTTGTACCTTTGTAATACACTGATAACCAAAAGCAGGTGGTGATGAGAAGGTCACATGATGTACCAAATCCCATCACAAGCAGCTTTTAAATATTAACATATATAGAAGGTGCACAGTGTCATTCACACAAACACTAAACACTATCATGGTAACACACATGAAATTGAAATAATGCAATAAACATTAATTTAACAACATTAGACGTAACATACAACCCTAATGTTGAAAAGAGAAAACATACTTATTTCAGCAACAAAAAAAACATAACATTTGAAATGTAACGCAGGGAAATCTGGGAATGTCAATTTATGGTTGTTCATTGTAAATTATACATTATTTTTTCACTTCCAAAAACGGTATACTACCATAAAATTATGGACCAATACATGTAATGTCCAATACAGTTTTTCACCGTATATAGTAGGGGAACTTACCGTTAATTATTTAACAGGTTTTTACTGTAGCATTTTTACAGTCTTTTACCATTAAATTCACTGTCATTTTTTACAGTGTTTTTTGTCCATATGTCATATGTGGGGCTCCGGAATATATAATAAATAAAAAATTTGGCATCAGAACGATTTTTATTTCGATACTTTATTTTACAAGAATGCATTAAATTGATCAGTAGGGAAATTAAATACATTCATAATGTTACATATAATCTTATAATTGAAATAAATAAATAAATAAATAAATAAATATATAATTATACTATTTGAAATAAATGCTGTTCTTGTGAGCTTCCTATTCTTCAAAAAAATCAAAAAAAAAAAAATCATGGTTTCCTCAAAAATATTAAGCAGCACTACTGTTTTCCACATTGAAATAAATTTATTTTGAGCATCAAATCAGCATATTAGAATGATTTCTGAAGGATGATGTGACGGTGAAGACTGGAGTAATGACTGCCAACAACACAGGAATACATAGAAAATAGATAAGTCATTGAAATTGCAATAATATTTCGCAACATTATTGTTTTACTAACTTTTATATGAAATAAATGCGGTCCTTGTGCACACATACAGCAAATTAAGAAAACAGCCTTGTGGCAAGAACGTTTCTTACTCATCCTAACACTGATCACATTTTACACAACCCTTTCATATGAGCTCTTTTGATTTGTAACAATAGAAACTCATTTATTGTGTTGGACCGAGCTGAAAAGCCAGCAGCACATAGCAAGCAGGGGTCACAACTGCTTTTAAAGGGAACTGTGAGTGTGTCCAGCTCTAAACACTGCATGATGAAGTCAAAGCGAGAGCACTAATGCATCAGCAATCAGCCTAGAGGGGCTTGGCACATCATGACTAAAGGTTACAAAACACACCCGGTCTGTGCTATAAACCCTATAACCTTTCAAAATAACACAACAGAGAGCGGTGACAGGCGAGCAGCTTCAAATCGGCTCTAATTCACAAATTTGTATTGCATTATAATATGCTCTACTCTCAACTCTCGCTTGCCTACAAATGATGGTTTCCGGGGTGAATGGGCTCTGGTACATTAACAGTTAGAGTGAAAGCAATCATGTCGCTCTGGACATACTATTCAGTTGCCGTCTAAAGCTATATGTATATTTGAAAAGAATTCATCAACCACCAATATGGACTTTTTGTAAAGCTCAAAAACGTAGGACTTCGGGTAGACTGGCACGTAAACGGTTGGAAAATTACAGTGTTTATGAAGGACTGAGGGGCATTGCTAAGCCACTCTATAAATGACCTTGCATGCATATTATGCAACATATATGGAGCTTGTAGTCCAACATTTTTTCCTATCTCGCCAAAGCATCAAGTAATCTTCTGTGGAAATGCATAAAAAAACCACCAACAACACTGCACAGCTAAAACATGTATGGCTTGATGTAGCCTTGAAAATCATTCAAATAATCAGCCATTTTCATCTTTCATCTCACAGCGCCTCAAGCCGCATACTCATAATCTCAATATGGAGACATGCAGGCCTTTTAATCCTAAAATCAGACATGTATTCAAAATGCCTGGCCACCATGTGATGACTCATTAGTTGTCCATTAGGCCTACCTACCTGACATCAAAGCTGCCACTTTATTGGAGGAGCTGAAATCAAGGACCTGAATAAGCCGAGCGTCCCTTAGTGCATCGGCTATATTCATCTTATTCTGAGCAGACCAGCTTTGTTGTCCCGTAGTGACCTGAATAGGTAATGAGGTTCTCAGACTAAGGCCCACGAGCTCTGCAAAGGATGTGGGCCTAATTTGTCATATGCAAGCCACTCACAGAAGCACAAGCCTCCCCTTTTTCATGCAAACACATACAAACACATGCCGACGTCTTCTTACACCCTATCGCCATGAGAAGCAAATAGAAACGAACAGCTTTACAGACGGCTTACGAAAGATTGACTTGTGAATAAAAAGCTTTTTTCCTGGGGAAGAGACACACAGGGTAAATTAAAAGAGAAGTTGAAAGGTCCCTGGTTTGACAGCTGAGATTGGGTTCAGACCAAGGACTTGCCCAGTTTGGTAGTGGTGTCAGGCAGGCGCCAATAGGAGCCAGGGGATCGGAGAATCATTTCTTGCTGGCTGGTATTCAGGCTGCATCAGCGCTGGGTACTCTGATGCATGGACCAATAATAACAGCTTTACAGACGGCTTACGAAAGATTGACTTGTGAATAAAAAGCTTTTTTCCTGGGGAAGAGACACACAGGGTAAATTAAAAGAGAAGTTGAAAGGTCCCTGGTCTGACAGCTGAGATTGGGTTCAGACCAAGGACTTGCCCAGTTTGGTAGTGGTGTCAGGCAGGCGCCAATAGGAGCCAGGGGATCGGAGAATCATTTCTTGCTGGCTGGTATTCAGGCTGCATCAGCGCTGGGTACTCTGATGCATGGACCAATAAGATGAAACTGTGACCTGAATTAATTGGCCCTAAGAGCCGATCGCCGAGGTTACTGCAGGAAATCAAATAGAGGAATGCCAAAGGAAGTGCTTTGTTCAGAACACATTTCCACAGGTCACTCTTGATGCCATAGTGATATTAATGACGGCGTTCTGAAGCAGCATGTGAAATTTTTATATTTCTTTCACATCAAAAAGCACAGCCAATGCCATTATGGGGCCAATTATTCAAAAATCTGCTCTAGGATGTCTCAACAGTATCCACCACTACTGAATAATGTATTTCAAATAGTTCATCTTGTCTTTCTGCTTTGATCTTTGCATTACTTTTTTATATTGACAGTGCTAAATGATAATAACAAAGGTTTAAACGAATGGTTCACCCAAAAAGTCTGTCATCATTTACTTACCCCGAGTGGTTCCAACCCTGTATTTTTCCCCTTTCTTCTGTGAAACACAAAAGGTATGACTTTTTGAGTTTTATTGGCACAAAATTTAGGATAAAGTCACAAGAATAATTTCATAATAGCCATTTTACAAGAATAAAGTCATGATGTTTTGACAATAAAACTGTAACATTAAAAATGTGATTTAAAGTAGTAAAATTAAGAATAAAGTAAAAAAAACAACAACAACATTAAAAGCAATAAAGTAAACATTTCAAGACTAAAATTATAACAACACATTAATTGAAATAATAATGTGAAGGATGACTTCAAAATTATGAGCATCAAGTTGTAACATTAAGTTGTTTTAATGTTTTAAGGCTAATCTCATTATGCTTCTTATGAGAATAAAGTCAAAGGTTTCACAATATAATTATAACGTTACATGATTAAGTAATATTTAGAATTTAAAAAAAGAATAAAGTAAAAGTGATTATTTAATTTAATATATAATGTCAAATGCTGTAACATCACAAGAATATGTGAATGAGAATAAGCCTCTCATGAGAATAAAGTCAATATTATGAGAATTAAGTCTTAGTATTATGAGATTAAAGTCATCACATATCACATCAACAGCAGTTCTTTGTTACTGTTTTCAATAGGGGACAATATGCTTGAAATGCAAAAGTATTGTCTTTCACCTTGTATTACAATGTCATTGTTTTAGAAATAGCCATGTTTTTCCATTTAAAGCATCTTAAAAGAATGCCCATTTGATGTTACTTGCTTACAACTCTATTCTCATAATACCTCAACACACAATGTCTTAATGTTATAACTTTATTAATGTAAAAAACTTATTATGAGCAATAATATACCTTTAACAATATGACTTTATTCTTGAAATCTTACTTTTTTATTGAACATGACACAAAATTTATTTCGGCTCCCAGGAAAAATGTCAGAGGTTCTGTTCTCCCTACAACAAAATAAGATGGTTATTTATACTCTTAAACTGCTATAAAGACAAAGAAAAAAAACTTTTCATAATATAGTCTCAAACTCATTCCAAGTCTTCAGAATTAGCTTTGTGTAAGAAACAAAACTCTAAAATTTCATATGTGGTAATTCATGGGCAAACTATTCCTTTGTTTTAAAGCATTCAGTTTCAGCCCACTAATATGGTATCAAGTTTGTAGATGGATGAGAAACCTATCGTCTGTCTTCAATAGTTTAGCACAAACTGAATGCATATGATATGCATATATTATGGTTCCTCTTCAGGAACTCGAGCTGCATCGGAGGACACTTTGGGAACACCCTTCAGCGTGACCGGCTCTGAACCATGTGTGTAATCAGTCCAATGGATGGGCGAGATGCCACGGGCGGGGTGACGTAGCGACCAGGAAGCTTAAAAGCACGTGTGGTGAAATCGGCATCAGCTTTCTGTCATTCAGCAAGCACTCTGTGTGTGTGTCAGTCTGATATTCGTTTGTGAGTCTTTTTTACTGTTGTTTGTCAAAAAATGTCAAAAGCACAAGACAAAACAAAGCATTTAAGCAAGGGCGAGGGCAGGCAGCGTTTCAGGCTGTGTGTTCCTCCCTGCCCCCGTTATATTACGGGTGGGGATACACACAGTTTGTGCGTTGATGCATATGATATGCATATATTATGGTTCCTCTTCAGGAACTCGAGCTGCATCGGAGGACACTTTGGGAACACCCTTCAGCGTGACCGGCTCTGAACCATGTGTGTAATCAGTCCAATGGATGGGCGAGATGCCACGGGCGGGGTGACGTAGCGACCAGGAAGCTTAAAAGCACGTGTGGTGAAATCGGCATCAGCTTTCTGTCATTCAGCAAGCACTCTGTGTGTGTGTCAGTCTGATATTCGTTTGTGAGTCTTTTTTACTGTTGTTTGTCAAAAAATGTCAAAAGCACAAGACAAAACAAAGCATTTAAGCAAGGGCGAGGGCAGGCAGCGTTTCAGGCTGTGTGTTCCTCCCTCCCTGCGTTACATTATGGGTGGGGATACACAGTTTTTGTGTTGTCTGCCTGGGAGCGGAGCATGCTGAGTCGAGAGAGAGCTGACTGCCCGCAATGCGAGTGTCTCTCGATGCATGTTCTCCACTCCAGGAAGGGTCTCTTTGCGGAGGGAGCCTTCTCTAGCGTTCCCCGTGGCACTGGTCCCGCTTCCGCCAAGGCGGACTGGCGATTACACCTGTGGGGTTCGCAGATGGATCTGGTGGAGGGAATGGAGACGGGCGAGTCCCTAACTTCTTCCTCCCTCACCAGATCCAGCGCTGGATGAGGGTGAGCAGGTAAAATCTGAGGATATTACCGAGCTCAGGAGGACCACTGACATGTCTCTCCGCGCCACTAAGGAGACCAGTGCCATCGGCAGGTCTCTGGCAGCGGCGGAGAGGCATTTGTGGCTGACCCCATCAGATATGAAAGAGAAAGACAGGGTCTGCCTCATGGATGCCCCGCTTGCGCCTTCTGGCCTGTTCGGCGACGCCATCAATTACGTTGTCAATAGGTACCAGGAGGCTCGTAAACAGGCGGCGGTGTTCCAGCTGTTCCTCCCTCACCACTCTCTAGCTCTGGGGGCTGCTGGGCAGGGAGCAGTCCCCTCCGAGTACCAGCTCCTCATACAGGGAGGCACAAAAACACTCGCTCTGGGTCGGGGGCCTCGAAGTCCTGATGCCACTGGCCCAGGACTTATGAGGGCAGGCCCTTCTGGGGTGGAGCGGGTTACACCGCATTACACGGTGTCCGTCTCGCCTCAGTGCCATCAGGAGATCGGTCTGCTAACCCTGCTGGAGTTACAGGACGCAGCGGTCTGCCGCGAGCACCACTCTCAGTCACCGCCCGGAAACGTAGCGGTGCTAAGAGGTTCGCCACCTCCGCGGAGGTCTCTAGAGCAGTTGGTTCGGCCGTCTCCTGCCGGTCCGCCGTTACAGGGCACTGAGTTAGCTACTCTCATTACACCAGAGGTCAGTCGCCAGAGACTGATTCCCTTAGTAGACTTTTTGGCAGCGAAACTACTGCCAAATGTGTCTCAGCAGGTCCTGCACACTGTAGAGAGAGGCTACAGAATCCAGTTTGATTCTCCACCACCTCGTTTCAACGGGATTACTCCCACGCTGGTGGGCCCCGAGCAGGCTCTGGTCATGGAACAGGAAGTAGACACTCTCTTGAGGAAGGAGGCTATCGAGGTGGTCCCTCCTCACGAAAGAGAGTCCAGGTTCTACAGCCGGTACTTCATAGTTCCAAAGAAGGATGGAGGGTTGCGTCCCATTTTAGATCTACTTCAGTTGAACCACTCAGTCATGCAACTGAAGTTCAGGATGCTCACACTCAAACAGGTAGTGTCTCAGATCAGATCCGGAGGACTGGTTTGTCACGATCGATCTAAAAGACGCATACTTCCATGCATCCATCCTTCCCACTCACAGGAAGTTACTGAGGTTTGCTTTTGGGGGCAAAGCATACCAATATTGGGTTATTCTCTTTGGGTTCTTCACACTCTCACGAAGTGTGTGGATGCAGCTCTGGCTCCGTTGCGACTTCGGGGCATCTGCATACTGAACTATATCGATGATTGGTTGATTTTAGCTCAATCAGAGCAGACGGTGGTTCGATATCGAGATGTCATTCTCTCCCACATGAGAGAGAGCTGCGGTTAAGACTGAACGCCAAGAAAAGTGTGCTTTCTCCATTACAGAGAACCACTTATCTAGGTGTGGTGTGGGATTCGTCCACGATGCAGGCACTTATGTCCCCTGCTCGGATCGAGTCAATCCTCACCACAGTCGCGATAGTCAGAGAAGGCGGGTCACTCACTGTCAAGCAGTTTCAGAGACTGTTGGGTCTGATGGCAGCTGCGTCCAACGTGATACCTCTTGGCCTGCTGTACATGAGACCTCTACAGTGGTGGCTCAAGACCAAGGGGTTCTCCCCGAGGGGAAAGACACTTTGCATGATCAAGGTCACGCGCGATGCCTACATGTCGCTGCGTAATGCTAGCGACTGACGTGTCCCCCACCGGTTGGGGTGCGGTCATGAGTAGCCACCCTGCCCGCGGTCTGTGGAGCGGTCACCATCTGACATGGCATATAAACTGCCTGGAGATGCTGGCCATGCTTCAAGCACTAAGACACTTTCTCCCAGACCTAAGAGGTCACCATGCGTTGCTGCGCACCGACAACACAGCGGTGGGCTCTTACATCAACCACCAGGGAGGTCTGCGTTCGTGCCCCTTGTACAAGCTGGTGCACCAGATCCTTGTGTTGTCCCAGGGCAAACTCCTCTCGCTGAGAGCAGTTCACATTCCTGGGCATCTCAATATGGGAGCAGACATCCTGTCGAGGCAGGGGCCGAGGCCCGGGGAATGAAGGCTTCACCCCGAGGTGGTGAAGCAGATATGGAGAGTTTTTGGCCAGGCTCAGGTGGACCTGTTTGCGACTCAAGAGACATCGCACTGTCCCCTCT
>NW_015505346.1:892365-926012 GCF_001515645.1 Sinocyclocheilus grahami | reverse complement strand
ATGCAAAAAAAAAAAAGATATATATATATAATAATTATTTTTTTTGCATGTCGTTTGAGAGGCTATATACAGTATATATATATAGGAGGATTACATTCCTGTGAATTAAGTATTAATTCCTTTGTGTTGGTAAATCATGCATGTTGTACTAATCTGTCCCCTCATTTTGATTTAATTCAAATGAGGGCACGAATTAGTACAATGTGACCAAGATTCACTAAAACAACAGAACAAATTAACGATGAGAGAAAGTCGTGAGAACAAATTCTTAATTGGTGGACACAATTAAATTAAAATAATTTTACAGTAAAAAATATGGTAACAACATTTTAGGTTTGACAGTTTTAACTTAAATTTACATTTAAATACCGTAATTTCATTAACTGATATAATGTTAATATACCAACCTATTGAAGTACTGAAATCTGTTTTGTACCTTTGTAATACACTGATAACCAAAAGCAGGTGGTGATGAGAAGGTCACATGATGTACCAAATCCCATCACAAGCAGCTTTTAAATATTAACATATATAGAAGGTGCACAGTGTCATTCACACAAACACTAAACACTATCATGGTAACACACATGAAATTGAAATAATGCAATAAACATTAATTTAACAACATTAGACGTAACATACAACCCTAATGTTGAAAAGAGAAAACATACTTATTTCAGCAACAAAAAAAACATAACATTTGAAATGTAACGCAGGGAAATCTGGGAATGTCAATTTATGGTTGTTCATTGTAAATTATACATTATTTTTTCACTTCCAAAAACGGTATACTACCATAAAATTATGGACCAATACATGTAATGTCCAATACAGTTTTTCACCGTATATAGTAGGGGAACTTACCGTTAATTATTTAACAGGTTTTTACTGTAGCATTTTTACAGTCTTTTACCATTAAATTCACTGTCATTTTTTACAGTGTTTTTTGTCCATATGTCATATGTGGGGCTCCGGAATATATAATAAATAAAAAATTTGGCATCAGAACGATTTTTATTTCGATACTTTATTTTACAAGAATGCATTAAATTGATCAGTAGGGAAATTAAATACATTCATAATGTTACATATAATCTTATAATTGAAATAAATAAATAAATAAATAAATATATAATTATACTATTTGAAATAAATGCTGTTCTTGTGAGCTTCCTATTCTTCAAAAAAATCCAAAAAAAAAAAATCATGGTTTCCTCAAAAATATTAAGCAGCACTACTGTTTTCCACATTGAAATAAATTTATTTTGAGCATCAAATCAGCATATTAGAATGATTTCTGAAGGATGATGTGACGGTGAAGACTGGAGTAATGACTGCCAACAACACAGGAATACATAGAAAATAGATAAGTCATTGAAATTGCAATAATATTTCGCAACATTATTGTTTTACTAACTTTTATATGAAATAAATGCGGTCCTTGTGCACACATACAGCAAATTAAGAAAACAGCCTTGTGGCAAGAACGTTTCTTACTCATCCTAACACTGATCACATTTTACACAACCCTTTCATATGAGCTCTTTTGATTTGTAACAATAGAAACTCATTTATTGTGTTGGACCGAGCTGAAAAGCCAGCAGCACATAGCAAGCAGGGGTCACAACTGCTTTTAAAGGGAACTGTGAGTGTGTCCAGCTCTAAACACTGCATGATGAAGTCAAAGCGAGAGCACTAATGCATCAGCAATCAGCCTAGAGGGGCTTGGCACATCATGACTAAAGGTTACAAAACACACCCGGTCTGTGCTATAAACCCTATAACCTTTCAAAATAACACAACAGAGAGCGGTGACAGGCGAGCAGCTTCAAATCGGCTCTAATTCACAAATTTGTATTGCATTATAATATGCTCTACTCTCAACTCTCGCTTGCCTACAAATGATGGTTTCCGGGGTGAATGGGCTCTGGTACATTAACAGTTAGAGTGAAAGCAATCATGTCGCTCTGGACATACTATTCAGTTGCCGTCTAAAGCTATATGTATATTTGAAAAGAATTCATCAACCACCAATATGGACTTTTTGTAAAGCTCAAAAACGTAGGACTTCGGGTAGACTGGCACGTAAACGGTTGGAAAATTACAGTGTTTATGAAGGACTGAGGGGCATTGCTAAGCCACTCTATAAATGACCTTGCATGCATATTATGCAACATATATGGAGCTTGTAGTCCAACATTTTTTCCTATCTCGCCAAAGCATCAAGTAATCTTCTGTGGAAATGCATAAAAAAACCACCAACAACACTGCACAGCTAAAACATGTATGGCTTGATGTAGCCTTGAAAATCATTCAAATAATCAGCCATTTTCATCTTTCATCTCACAGCGCCTCAAGCCGCATACTCATAATCTCAATATGGAGACATGCAGGCCTTTTAATCCTAAAATCAGACATGTATTCAAAATGCCTGGCCACCATGTGATGACTCATTAGTTGTCCATTAGGCCTACCTACCTGACATCAAAGCTGCCACTTTATTGGAGGAGCTGAAATCAAGGACCTGAATAAGCCGAGCGTCCCTTAGTGCATCGGCTATATTCATCTTATTCTGAGCAGACCAGCTTTGTTGTCCCGTAGTGACCTGAATAGGTAATGAGGTTCTCAGACTAAGGCCCACGAGCTCTGCAAAGGATGTGGGCCTAATTTGTCATATGCAAGCCACTCACAGAAGCACAAGCCTCCCCTTTTTCATGCAAACACATACAAACACATGCCGACGTCTTCTTACACCCTATCGCCATGAGAAGCAAATAGAAACGAACAGCTTTACAGACGGCTTACGAAAGATTGACTTGTGAATAAAAAGCTTTTTTCCTGGGGAAGAGACACACAGGGTAAATTAAAAGAGATGTTGAAAGGTCCCTGGTCTGACAGCTGAGATTGGGTTCAGACCAAGGACTTGCCCAGTTTGGTAGTGGTGTCAGGCAGGCGCCAATAGGAGCCAGGGGATCGGAGAATCATTTCTTGCTGGCTGGTATTCAGGCTGCATCAGCGCTGGGTACTCTGATGCATGGACCAATAAGATGAAACTGTGACCTGAATTAATTGGCCCTAAGAGCCGATCGCCGAGGTTACTGCAGGAAATCAAATAGAGGAATGCCAAAGGAAGTGCTTTGTTCAGAACACATTTCCACAGGTCACTCTTGATGCCATAGTGATATTAATGACGGCGTTCTGAAGCAGCATGTGAAATTTTTATATTTCTTTCACATCAAAAAGCACAGCCAATGCCATTATGGGGCCAATTATTCAAAAATCTGCTCTAGGATGTCTCAACAGTATCCACCACTACTGAATAATGTATTTCAAATAGTTCATCTTGTCTTTCTGCTTTGATCTTTGCATTACTTTTTTATATTGACAGTGCTAAATGATAATAACAAAGGTTTAAACGAATGGTTCACCCAAAAAGTCTGTCATCATTTACTTACCCCGAGTGGTTCCAACCCTGTATTTTTCCCCTTTCTTCTGTGAAACACAAAAGGTATGACTTTTTGAGTTTTATTGGCACAAAATTTAGGATAAAGTCACAAGAATAATTTCATAATAGCCATTTTACAAGAATAAAGTCATGATGTTTTGACAATAAAACTGTAACATTAAAAATGTGATTTAAAGTAGTAAAATTAAGAATAAAGTAAAAAAAACAACAACAACATTAAAAGCAATAAAGTAAACATTTCAAGACTAAAATTATAACAACACATTAATTGAAATAATAATGTGAAGGATGACTTCAAAATTATGAGCATCAAGTTGTAACATTAAGTTGTTTTAATGTTTTAAGGCTAATCTCATTATGCTTCTTATGAGAATAAAGTCAAAGGTTTCACAATATAATTATAACGTTACATGATTAAGTAATATTTAGAATTTAAAAAAAGAATAAAGTAAAAGTGATTATTTAATTTAATATATAATGTCAAATGGTGTAACATCACAAGAATATGTGAATGAGAATAAGCCTCTCATGAGAATAAAGTCAATATTATGAGAATTAAGTCTTAGTATTATGAGATTAAAGTCATCACATATCACATCAACAGCAGTTCTTTGTTACTGTTTTCAATAGGGGACAATATGCTTGAAATGCAAAAGTATTGTC
Source organism: Sinocyclocheilus grahami (assembly GCF_001515645.1). Classification (NCBI taxonomy): domain Eukaryota; kingdom Metazoa; phylum Chordata; class Actinopteri; order Cypriniformes; family Cyprinidae; genus Sinocyclocheilus; species Sinocyclocheilus grahami. Next base: position 921,883 of record NW_015505346.1, on the reverse strand, counting down.
TTTCACCTTGTATTACAATGTCATTGTTTTAGAAATAGCCATGTTTTTCCATTTAAAGCATCTTAAAAGAATGCCCATTTGATGTTACTTGCTTACAACTCTATTCTCATAATACCTCAACACACAATGTCTTAATGTTATAACTTTATTAATGTAAAAAACTTATTATGAGCAATAATATACCTTTAACAATATGACTTTATTCTTGAAATCTTACTTTTTTATTGAACATGACACAAAATTTATTTCGGCTCCCAGGAAAAATGTCAGAGGTTCTGTTCTCCCTACAACAAAATAAGATGGTTATTTATACTCTTAAACTGCTATAAAGACAAAGAAAAAAAACTTTTCATAATATAGTCTCAAACTCATTCCAAGTCTTCAGAATTAGCTTTGTGTAAGAAACAAAACTCTAAAATTTCATATGTGGTAATTCATGGGCAAACTATTCCTTTGTTTTAAAGCATTCAGTTTCAGCCCACTAATATGGTATCAAGTTTGTAGATGGATGAGAAACCTATCGTCTGTCTTCAATAGTTTAGCACAAACTGAATGCATATGATATGCATATATTATGGTTCCTCTTCAGGAACTCGAGCTGCATCGGAGGACACTTTGGGAACACCCTTCAGCGTGACCGGCTCTGAACCATGTGTGTAATCAGTCCAATGGATGGGCGAGATGCCACGGGCGGGGTGACGTAGCGACCAGGAAGCTTAAAAGCACGTGTGGTGAAATCGGCATCAGCTTTCTGTCATTCAGCAAGCACTCTGTGTGTGTGTCAGTCTGATATTCGTTTGTGAGTCTTTTTTACTGTTGTTTGTCAAAAAATGTCAAAAGCACAAGACAAAACAAAGCATTTAAGCAAGGGCGAGGGCAGGCAGCGTTTCAGGCTGTGTGTTCCTCCCTCCCTGCGTTACATTATGGGTGGGGATACACAGTTTTTGTGTTGTCTGCCTGGGAGCGGAGCATGCTGAGTCGAGAGAGAGCTGACTGCCCGCAATGCGAGTGTCTCTCGATGCATGTTCTCCACTCCAGGAAGGGTCTCTTTGCGGAGGGAGCCTTCTCTAGCGTTCCCCGTGGCACTGGTCCCGCTTCCGCCAAGGCGGACTGGCGATTACACCTGTGGGGTTCGCAGATGGATCTGGTGGAGGGAATGGAGACGGGCGAGTCCCTAACTTCTTCCTCCCTCACCAGATCCAGCGCTGGATGAGGGTGAGCAGGTAAAATCTGAGGATATTACCGAGCTCAGGAGGACCACTGACATGTCTCTCCGCGCCACTAAGGAGACCAGTGCCATCGGCAGGTCTCTGGCAGCGGCGGAGAGGCATTTGTGGCTGACCCCATCAGATATGAAAGAGAAAGACAGGGTCTGCCTCATGGATGCCCCGCTTGCGCCTTCTGGCCTGTTCGGCGACGCCATCAATTACGTTGTCAATAGGTACCAGGAGGCTCGTAAACAGGCGGCGGTGTTCCAGCTGTTCCTCCCTCACCACTCTCTAGCTCTGGGGGCTGCTGGGCAGGGAGCAGTCCCCTCCGAGTACCAGCTCCTCATACAGGGAGGCACAAAAACACTCGCTCTGGGTCGGGGGCCTCGAAGTCCTGATGCCACTGGCCCAGGACTTATGAGGGCAGGCCCTTCTGGGGTGGAGCGGGTTACACCGCATTACACGGTGTCCGTCTCGCCTCAGTGCCATCAGGAGATCGGTCTGCTAACCCTGCTGGAGTTACAGGACGCAGCGGTCTGCCGCGAGCACCACTCTCAGTCACCGCCCGGAAACGTAGCGGTGCTAAGAGGTTCGCCACCTCCGCGGAGGTCTCTAGAGCAGTTGGTTCGGCCGTCTCCTGCCGGTCCGCCGTTACAGGGCACTGAGTTAGCTACTCTCATTACACCAGAGGTCAGTCGCCAGAGACTGATTCCCTTAGTAGACTTTTTGGCAGCGAAACTACTGCCAAATGTGTCTCAGCAGGTCCTGCACACTGTAGAGAGAGGCTACAGAATCCAGTTTGATTCTCCACCACCTCGTTTCAACGGGATTACTCCCACGATGGTGGGCCCCGAGCAGGCTCTGGTCATGGAACAGGAAGTAGACACTCTCTTGAGGAAGGAGGCTATCGAGGTGGTCCCTCCTCACGAAAGAGAGTCCAGGTTCTACAGCCGGTACTTCATAGTTCCAAAGAAGGATGGAGGGTTGCGTCCCATTTTAGATCTACTTCAGTTGAACCACTCAGTCATGCAACTGAAGTTCAGGATGCTCACACTCAAACAGGTAGTGTCTCAGATCAGATCCGGAGGACTGGTTTGTCACGATCGATCTAAAAGACGCATACTTCCATGCATCCATCCTTCCCACTCACAGGAAGTTACTGAGGTTTGCTTTTGGGGGCAAAGCATACCAATATTGGGTTATTCTCTTTGGGTTCTTCACACTCTCACGAAGTGTGTGGATGCAGCTCTGGCTCCGTTGCGACTTCGGGGCATCTGCATACTGAACTATATCGATGATTGGTTGATTTTAGCTCAATCAGAGCAGACGGTGGTTCGATATCGAGATGTCATTCTCTCCCACATGAGAGAGAGCTGCGGTTAAGACTGAACGCCAAGAAAAGTGTGCTTTCTCCATTACAGAGAACCACTTATCTAGGTGTGGTGTGGGATTCGTCCACGATGCAGGCACTTATGTCCCCTGCTCGGATCGAGTCAATCCTCACCACAGTCGCGATAGTCAGAGAAGGCGGGTCACTCACTGTCAAGCAGTTTCAGAGACTGTTGGGTCTGATGGCAGCTGCGTCCAACGTGATACCTCTTGGCCTGCTGTACATGAGACCTCTACAGTGGTGGCTCAAGACCAAGGGGTTCTCCCCGAGGGGAAAGACACTTTGCATGATCAAGGTCACGCGCGATGCCTACATGTCGCTGCGTAATGCTAGCGACTGACGTGTCCCCCACCGGTTGGGGTGCGGTCATGAGTAGCCACCCTGCCCGCGGTCTGTGGAGCGGTCACCATCTGACATGGCATATAAACTGCCTGGAGATGCTGGCCATGCTTCAAGCACTAAGACACTTTCTCCCAGACCTAAGAGGTCACCATGCGTTGCTGCGCACCGACAACACAGCGGTGGGCTCTTACATCAACCACCAGGGAGGTCTGCGTTCGTGCCCCTTGTACAAGCTGGTGCACCAGATCCTTGTGTTGTCCCAGGGCAAACTCCTCTCGCTGAGAGCAGTTCACATTCCTGGGCATCTCAATATGGGAGCAGACATCCTGTCGAGGCAGGGGCCGAGGCCCGGGGAATGAAGGCTTCACCCCGAGGTGGTGAAGCAGATATGGAGAGTTTTTGGCCAGGCTCAGGTGGACCTGTTTGCGACTCAAGAGACATCGCACTGTCCCCTCTAGCTCTCTCTCACTCATCCAGCTCTACTGGGGCTGGATGCCATGGTACAGACGTGGCAGAGGCTTCGTCTGTATGCCTTTCCCCTGATCGCTCTGCTCCCGGGAGTTCTGGAGAGAGTTGCGCCGGGACGGGGTCCATCTTCTGCTAGTAGCCCCATTCTGGCCGGGCCGAGTATGGTTCTCGGACCTGATTTCTCTCCTCGACGGTGCTCCATGGGACACTGCCAGCTCGACCCAGTTAACTGCCCAGTTGGTACAGTGCTGGAGTTCCTGCAGGCCCGATTCTCCGCAGGGTTGACCCACTCCACCCTGAAGGTCTACCGGAAGGTCTACCGGCGGTGGAGAAAAAAAATGACTGCCATTCAGTGACTGCCATTAATTTCTATAGATGGCATATTCATATAATGTATGTTTAAATATGATGCACAACCTATCTTTACAATGGTTTTGCCAGCCTCGTTTTACTATTTTGACATTAATGAGATAGATATGGATGATTCATCACTGAATACCTCTACACACAACTGTCTACCATCTGCATCTCGTCCTGTGGTTGACTGTCATCAGATATAGAGCTGGGACTTCAAACGTTTTATTTCAATACCGAGGCTGCTGAAGTCACTCTTCTACTGCCTTTTAGAAGACTAACGTCTTGCAGTTCTGCGAGGAAAAACACAAGCAGCGCCGGCAGGTTAATGAGACATGTGGAGTATCTGAACATGGGATGGCACAGAGTTTTTTTAGCTGACAACGGCAGCAGATGCCGAGACACTCCTATCAACAGAGGTAGCTCTGTAATTAAACCGGTGCTCTCTTCAAAATGAAAGCCGCATGCCACACGCCATAATTATACATTAAGCACTGCCACCTGGGAGTTCCTCGATAAGCAACCACTTTTCCCCTCATTTTATTCTATATTTAGGGCACATTCAGTTTGTTTGATGAGGGATAAATGGTGCGTGAGGTTGAGTGTGATTGGGATGTTATGTGGCCCTGGCCCTGATCTACCTATGTATAAGTCCCACACTTTGCAATTTCACCATGTGAAATGATGGATAGTGGGGCAAGAGTTGGATTAGCTAATGGCTGGGGTAAGACTTTGCACTTCACAGATGTGTGTTTAAATCTAGATTAAAGACACATCTCTTTGGCCAAGCATTCAAATAATGCATCTCATAATCTTTTACTGCAGTTATATCTGATCAAATGCACATTATTATTCGTTAGTATGGGTTAAACGTGTGATACAATTTAAGCTCAATGGCAGAGATGGCACAAATCCTCGGCCTTTTGAAAGACATCGTTAATAGTTTCCTAACATGCTGGCCTAATCGATATAAAGTGACAAAAAGACATTTAGCAAGATCAAACGGCATACCTAGCACTCCAACGTCAGGCTGAGAAAACAGTCTCAATGACACTTGAATACTTTAGCCTGTTAGCAGCTTAATAGGTAATGTAATAAAGAAGGGCAAAATGAATTGACAATCACAAGGCATTTACACTACCATTCAAGTTTGAGGTCAGTAAGATTGATACTTTTATACACCAAGGATGTATTAAATAGATCAAAAGTGACAGTAAAGACTTTTACATTGTTTAAAAAAAATCTATTTCAAATAAATGAATAAATCTATTTAAAAATAAAATGGATCACGGTTTCTACAATAACGTTAATAAAAAAAAAGTTTCTTAAGCACCAAAACATCATATAAGAAAGATGAAAATGCAGCTTTGCTATCACAGGAAGAAATTACATTTTAAAATATATTAAAATAGAAAACATTTATTTTAAATTGCAATACTATTTCACAATATTACTGTTACGTGTTGGTGAGGTACAAACGCACGAGGATGAAGGAGATCAACAAGAAGGTATTTTAATTAGAAAATCCATGAGAACAGACAATAAACTGAGAACAGAACACAACTAATAAAGGGAATGACGATAATGATGACACACACCTGAACCAAATGAAACAATCAACGAGACAGAAACTAGGTCACAGGGGAACAGGCTAACTGAAAACAGCAGACATATGACCGTTCACCCCCTCCCGGAAAGGCGCATCCCTGCGCCGTAACATATTCCAACTGAGGAGGGAGGGTGGGGACTGAGGAGGAGGGCGTGGAGCAGGAGAGGGGCAGAAACAAAAAGAGTACAAAAAATAAGTCCATGGGGGGGGAGTGGAGGGTGGAAGGAGCCAAGGGAAAGCCAGGAGCAGGAGAAGCCAGATGTTTGTCAAGAGACCAGCCAAGACGAAGCCGCAGGCCGGAGTTGAGGGAGGGAGGAGCCATGGTGGAGAAGGCCCTAACGACACCCTGGGGACAACTGACGGAGATGGAGCCGATGGAAGAGGAGCCCAGGATGGAGTCGAGCAAACGGAGAACCAGGGCAACAGAGAGGATCCGGAGGGCCAAGGTGGAGCTGAAGGCTCAGGTGACAGAGGTGGAGGCGGGGCTCTGGAAGACCGAGGCGGAGCCGGAGGGAAGGAGGAGCCAGACAGAGCCAGAGAGACGGAGTGTCGAGGCGAAGCCAGAGGAGTGGAATTGTGAGGCGGCAGATGGTCGACAACTGACCAAGGTGGAGCCGGAGGGACGAGGGAGCCCGGTGGAGTCAGTGGGATGACGGGCCACGGTAGAGACGAGGGAGCTAGGAGCCAAGGCGGAGCCGATGCGTTTAACTGAAGGATCGAGATGGAGTCCAAGGCTCGGAGGCTGGAGGCGGAGACAGGGGATCCTCACGCCTAGGTGGAGCCGGAGACTGGAAGTCCCGAGGCACTCCTGGAGTAGTGCTGTGTTCAAAATATCGATACGACGATGTATCGTCACAGAGATTTGACGATACGAGTATCGATACAGCTGGCCCTGTATCGATATTGTGGCACGTGTGCAGCAGTGGACTGCGCATAATTTGTTTACATTTTTACAACGTTTAAAATGGAGTAGAAAAGTGCAAGGTTTCTAAAAAAGAATGAATAGAGCATATATAGGCTACAGCAAGGTTTAATCTGGCTGCAGAGGAACACAACTGGGTTGCCTGATATAAAGAGACGTAATCCCCGAAACAGAGCTTCACACTTGCGCAATACGGAAATATCTGCCAAGTGTGCTACTTATCTTTGTCAACCTGGCAACCCTGTGCATGCGCGCGCTCTCCCTCCACTGTGGATAAACGCGCTTGCTTTCTGAAAACACCGCTTAGCTTGCGGTTTAGCGATCTCCACTATTCTATTCTCAGAAAAGTGTAATTCATCAACTGTTCATTTACGACACAGAGAGAGAGGCGCTGTGTTTGTATGAATTACCACCGTTTTGCCACGTTTCTCTATTAACAGTAAAGCTGTGGCTTTAATTCCTTTAGAAACAATGATGCTACCAGCTCCTGGTTGAGAAAGATAATGTAGCTCTTGAGGGATTAAGCTATTTAGTTGATCAAACTGTGGGGCAGCGCTAAAAAGTTTGTTCCTGAATGTCTGAGTGCGGCCGCAGCGTGATCGGTGTGTGTGACTGCACTTAACATCAAACTGCTTCTGTTTCACACAAATGCTGGCACAGACGTGCATGTTCGGCTAGAGTCGCTTTGAACTCGTGCATCTTCGGAAGTGGAGCTGCACGGAGAGTTACAAAAAATGTTGTGCACACCGCCACGCGAAACGACGTCGCGTGCACTCAAAGCAAACTTCCGCCAACACCGCGATGACGTCATATTTGCCACGTGCACCTAAGCGAACTTGCGGACGCGTCGAGTATAAATCAGCCTTGAGCGTGTGTGCATTAGATACAGTGAAGACAGCACGTTCGTTTAGAACTCTTCAAATTTTATTTTTATCGTAGAGAGTGTGTTAAATTGTGCAATGATAACCTACAATCAATGTAAATTATTTTTTAAATATATTAGAATGAGCACATTATTTATGGTCTTAAAAACAATATGCAAACAATCAGAATATTGTACCTGGTGGGGAGTGCACAATGTAAACATGAAACATATGCCATTACCTATATTGTACTGTGTTACAGTTCTGGAGGCACTTCATAATGCAGAGGTCAGCTGCCTGCTCTGCCAATAGTTAGAAATGGCACTATAGTGTTTAATAAACAGCTCAGTGCAGTAATGTATCGTGATACGTATCGTATCGTGACTTTGCTGGTGATACACAGCCCTATCCTGGATAGGTGTACCTTAGACTGCTCGTTGAGGCTTGAGATGTAAAACTCACAAAGCGAGCGGTCTGGATAGTGCATTAGGCACGCCAACTCCAAAAAATCCCTGGTGTGAGTCTTTAGGGAGTGGTCCCTCTGCTCCAGACATAGCAGGGCAACATTAGGATTGTCCATGGTGATAGAGGAATGAGGAAAAAAAGGAAGAAAAAAAAAAACTGCAGTCGGTCCGTTCTTCTGTTACGCGTTGGTGAGGTACAAACGCACGAGGATAAAGGAGATCAACAAAAAGGTATTTTAATTAGAAAATCCAGGAGACAGGCAAGTAAAGCAACATCACATAGACGAGAACGGACACTAAACTGAGAACAGAACACAACTAATAAAGGGAAGCTAATGACGATAATGATGACACACACCTGAACCAAATGAAACAATCAACGAGACAGAAACTAGGTCACAGGGGAACAGGCTAACTGAAAACAACAGACATGTGACAATTACTGTTTACTGTACGTTACCTCAAATAAATGCATCCTTGGTGAGCATGAGAAACTTCTTTCAAAAACATAAAAAAATCTTACAGACACCATATTTTGACACATTTTATAACATTTCCAATCATATACTAAACCTGTGGAGGTAAGGGTAAATGGTTATTTGCTATCTCCATCTCATATAGCTGACGTAGTAATGGGAAAATATCCAGCCTGCAAGAAATTGCAGAAAATACATGAAAAAAAAATCACATTACATAAGGAAATCAACATCAACTGTTCTGTAATTGCAAGAGACAGCCAAGTTATGAATTATTTGGAAAGCTCATTGAGTGTATTAGACATGTAGCATTGTAATCACTTTCTGTTAGTGCAGATTTGACAGCTTATTTGAGAAAACTGTGCTAATTGTACTTATTTAACAACAACAATTGAAAAAATAAACCCATAGGGTCTGGATTCATGACGCTGGCTGAATCCAGCACACATTTATAGCTGTTCCTCAGTGTGGTGTCATAGGTCAAACTCTGCTGTCTGTGACTGTCTGCTGGTGGATTTGATTTGCTCAAAAGCCTCAATTTTGCCACAAGGCTTGACGCCTGAGTCCTGGGCACTCTAACCTCTGGCTGTATCCTTCAAGGTACAGTGACACTCCAGAGCCGGCCAGGTCAAGCACTTTTCAAGAATAGAGCGCATCAGCTGACAATACTATCGTTACCCTTGTGTCTCACTAGGTCCCTAAAAGGTAGGTTTTCAAACTATACCAATTACTGCAAAGCATTCTGCTTTTGTAAGAACTTCAGTGCAACTCAAGTGTATAAAATGTTGCAAGTTGTAGGGACAGATGGTATTGATCATACCAACCAATTATTCATGTCAGTGGTCAGCAATTGGATGTCAAGAGATTGTACACAGTTCAACTGGCTACTAGCTGCCAGTCTAAAACCCAGCCAAGCCTTGGTTAAAATCCACTGAGAAAATAAATTCATTTAGATTATTTTCCTTTCGATTTGTTTCTCAAAAACTCTTAAAATTAACGTTCTTCTTTTTGTATTTCTATTGTTTCCTAGTAACTGATTGTCTGAAAATGTCATGTCTTCAAGGTGCTCAACACAATAGCACAACGTCAACTTCAAGTGTGGTATAGCAGTTTAAAAGAGTAATGCAGTCATTAACGATGCTGCAGCTTCAATGGAAGTTAATTTGGTTTAAACAGTAATAAAATAAAATTTCCAGCAAGTGAAAATAAACACTTGAATAATAAGATATATATCAACATTTATTGCTTTATATAGAATGAAGATCGTTTTTGTCATCACAGTCAAAGATCATTGTGACTGACTGGTTAACAGCATCAAACACAAGAGAAATACATTCAAAAACAAGACAGATGTATGCTAGAATGAGTAATTATTATCTATTGTTTTTTACCCTCTTTAGGATTTTTCTCAAACTGTTGCATCATGCTACATTAGGTACATTTGATTTGTATTTGCATCTTTGTCGTTTAATTCATTCATCCGTTTGCGGTTTCCTTTTTATTTTTAAAGAATGCAGTTCTACAATCCCGTTGCACCGCACTCTTCCGTCACTTAATCTTTTTATTCTGGTGCGTCAATCTGTTAAATTACTTAGTATAGGAGATCATGATCCGCACTCACAAAAACAGACATGCCTTTTTCCATCAACGATGAATGAAAAATAAAATGAAAAAAGAAGACGAAAAGTTTTCGTGAGTGCGGATCATGATCTCCTATACTTTTTATTTTTTAAGAAATCCTTTCGCCTCTGAACTACCTGCTGACTATTTGTTGAAATGTTCACACTGCTGTTGTTTGTATTGTCATGGTCCAGCTGCTCCTTGCAATCCCTCTTTGCAGACATTACATCCTTGTTCAATTTAGTTTCCTTGTCCTCCATTCCGCTTCCTGATTTGTAGACCACTTCCTTGCTTTTCTGAGCCCTGTCAAATCTCCGGAGAGAGGACTTATTATTGTTGATGACTGCTTTCTTGGGCAGACAGATTTCCTCACAGAATGAGGCAGACGAGATGACAGTATCAGTACATCCATCCATCCTGCAGCACATACCACGCTTACGGCTTCCCAGTTAGTAAGTGAAGGAAGTCCAGCATACCTTGTATTGCCTCCAACTGTCTTCAATGCCAGGCTTCAATTCCAGTAGACTTGAATAGCTTCAGCCTCTTCCTTTAGGTTGTGATCAGCACAATCTCAATTACCTGTATAGCCCTCAGAATGGCCCTTTAATGAGGGTCTAACAGTGCTTGAACAAGTTCCCCTCTCTGGATGAGCCTTGGATCTGATGTCCGTACTTGGGTAGATCAGTCTTCATGCTGCCATGGTTGAAGTCATTAAGGAGAAAAGTCTGACATTGCAAAGTTTCCAGTTGATTTAAGGTGAACTGCAGTTTCTGGGAAACTAAACAGAAGTGCAAAAATACTCAAACAAAAAAGCAATATCTGAAAGCACCACATAGCCAATTTTTTATTTTACTTGGAAATCAACCTATGAATGGCTTACTTTTAGTTGCCTATCAGTGTTAACAAGGGATAGGAGTATTTTTATATAAAAACACACCAGCCTTAAGAGGGGATATATGGACTTCAGTATAAACAAAACAGTGAAGCAGGCAGATGAAGTAAAAGGGCCTGCAGTAGATAATTACATATTCTAGGTCTGGGGTGACTGAAATCATTAGCTATATCTCTGCACCAGCTGTTCTTCATAAGAAAACACATGCTGACTTTTGTTTTCTCCCTGAACACTGTGATTCACATTAAATAAAGCAAAAACCCTGCTGGATAGGCTGTCCTGTACAAAATACACAGTTTGTAGCCATGATACGGTGAAATAAAATGCATTTATATGCTTAAACCTGGACTATTCATTTATATTATTAGCCATAGTAATAGTAACAGTTATAGTATGCATATAAGGCACAGAAGTATAATATCATATATCAATATAAAAAAAGCTGACACTGATAAGATGATAATTATTATGGCTGATAAATAAATCATATATATATATATATATATATAACATTTTATTAATTATTTTATTTATTTAATCCATATAGCATTTAAAAATAGGCAGAGTACAGTATATACTGAGGGATGTCACGTCTAAAGCTCATAACCATTGCTGATAATCTCTTCATGTCTATTTTACGTCCTTTAGAGAAGATCATTGACTGGGTGCTGCCATACACGCAGTATCAGAATCAGCTGGTGGACCAGGCCGCGCTCATGCTGACCCTGTCAGGACGGGTCAGTGAGACCCAGCAGGTTTTGGCCAATCAGACCAGCTTTATATATATATATATACAGTATATATATTAGTGCTGTCAAATCGATTAAAAAATCTAACTAATTAATTGCAAATTTTTTCTGAAATTAAACTTTTTAAATGTTTACTAACATTGTAAATACTAATTTCAAAATGTACTGATAAAATACAAAGTTGTATGTTAAACTAATATAAACTAAGAATGAACAATTAAAATGTTTATTAACTAACATTAAGAAAGAATGAATAAATGCTATAGAAAATGTATTGGTAAGTTAATAAATTAACTAATGTTAATTAATGGAACTTTATTGTAAAGTGTTATCACAAATATCTAATATCAGCTGATAACCAATATGGTATCAATAATGCAATACTTACACAAAAGTTGTAAAAAAAAAATAAAAAAAAAAATTGTAGTATTATTTAAATGCACCCTTGATGATTCTTGCTACCATTCATATTTGGTTTTAATGGCAATGATCAAGATTAAACTCGAAATGCTTTGGTACTTTTGGTCGTCCAATCAATCAAGGCCTGTCAGCAGAGAGAAACATCAAGCACTTTCAAACAAAAGTCATCCGTATATTAGTATTCTGAGAGATGCCTGCAAAATACATTGATTTGGCATTGTCATTGCACTCAAACCTTTGCACACAGCCTTTGAGGGATGAGGACTGAAAAAAAGAAAAGAAAAGAAAAGAAAAAAACTGACAATATGCTGCACTGCCCCACATTAGATTATTTCACTCTTGGTTGCATTTACACTGGCCATTGTTGACCTTTTGTTGGTGCACTCAACCACATGTGACTTTTCTAATTAGAGTCAGAGGGACAAGGCCATTTTTTTCTCAGTTTCCTTTTTATGTTCCTATTTCACCTTACTTGACTTCAGTCATACACCAACAATTTATCTGCTGACACTGATCCAATATAACCTCTATGGGGAAGAAAGACGCACTTTGGACAAAATGGTTTCATCAAAGCCAAAGGTTTGCCTCAAGTCACACTAACGCAATTGAAGCAAAGAGACTGTCCAGTACAGATGAAACATGATGTCATCTCCTGTCAGAGAATGCCCTGCCTGTAATTGAAGAATCATCATGGTGAGCAATGCAGGGCCACCAGACCTTCAAGGTCAAATTACACTCGGGTCTCAAACCTCCTCAAATGTCATTAAAAGGTCACGCTGGACAACTTCAAGTAGAAGTTTGACAAAAATATATGTTTTTTTTTCAGTTTTTAGAAATATTTGGTTGCCAATTGTAAAGTTGTCTTTTCTTTTTGTTTGAATTAATAAAAAAAACACTAAATCATTAAAATGACCACATGCAGTCTAATTTTTTAGCTGGAAATTCACTACTGGACTTACGCGAGTTCTGTGCCCTCAAAACCTGCACTGAAGTGAGAAAACTGAAATATCACACGCAAAAACAAAGCAAAGTAGTAGTAATACAATCTCTCTTTTACTTTAGGATTAAAGTTCGGTTCGTTCACATTTCAAGGCCAATATTCTTGCAGTCCATAACTTGAATTTCTTCATCCATCAAAAGGCACAACACTTAAATGATCACACAAACAAAAAGCAATTCTTTGTCATGAGTCATTAGATTTCCGACCATTACCACTACCCTGAAAAATACGCTCTCTTTCCTTGAGTCAATAAAGTACAGATATACAGCGCCAAAGGGTGAGCTAAAGACTTAAGGGCACTCATAAGCAAAGCAAAAAGCGGTGAGTGGTCAGTACAGTTGACTAAAATCTCATTTGAGCCCCCACTGCCGTGGTGGCTTTGCCCTCTATGCTCCCGTGAATTCATTTTCAAGGGCAAACTTACTGCAAATAATTAATCTCCCAAAACATCCATCAGTCAGGCTCCAGCTCAAACAACTCAAACCTTTTTCAAAACTTTTACAAGAAAAAAAGACAGAGGTAAGAAAAGAGGACTCATAATGACTATAGATTGCGTGATGCAGCCTTTGAAAGTGGCAATTTCTCAATAAATACCGAGTGGTGATTGCTCCAGAAGATAGAGCTCTAATGAAACCCTCTCCTTGCAGGGACAATCAAATCTTTACCAGAATTAATCTAAGAAACTGGCAAGACATCCTGGACAAATGCTAGTGTGTTTTTGCATGCACCATCTGTGCTCCAGTCATTCGTGATCTTCCTTTATTTGTGCTAATTGTCCTTAGCATTTTGCAATTATTACATCTTACATGTTTAGTGAGAATCTTCCAAGCATACAGCCTTCAAGCAAAGCGATGACTCTTTTGTCAGTTGTCAAGGCATGAGCTTAGAAACTAAATGAAAATGGCTTCACAGCAAATTTGGTCTAGTCATCAATGTGGTTCACCAAACAAGAACCGACATCCTTCTGTAATTGATGCGTTTTGTTTTTCAATCGCTCTTGCAGACTGTCTCAGTATCTATTTTTAATTGATCAGACCCATCCCAAGAGATTTGTCCATTAATCATCTGATGGATCCGACAACATGGCAGATATCCAGCTGGAATGGAAAGACAGCTTCAGAACATAGTTATTTTTACTAAAGTTGGTCAGCAGAACAAAAGGAAACTGCTCATCAAATCCATCTTCACAGTTTTCTACTTTTAATTCCAGTTCAGAATAAAAGCATGAAAGGCTAATGGTACATCTACCTTTTCCCAACCACTGTACTACAGAGTATTAATACTTTTTTAAAACAAGACTTTTAACTAAATTTAAGCCAAACATGTTCATTAATCATAGCTGAAAGAAAATGAAAAATGTTAAACAATTAATATACGCAAAGACATTAGCTAATTCTAATAAACAGACTGGGATGCACTTCATAGGCAGCAAATGAATGCCACACAATTAAAGTCAGGAGTACAGCAATCATTTCTGATGTGTGGACAGAATATGTATTTGTTTCTGACTGCTGACAAAGCTGTCTGTGCTTTGTCTTAATTAAACTGAATATCATACGTCCAAAAAAAAAAGAGTGTGACTGAAATCTACTGAAGAGCAACTGAATTTCACAATTACAAATAAAACTTAAACCAACCCTAATCTACTTTGCAGGTACTAATTTACAGACATCAAAATGTCTGACAAATCAGGAAAACAGCTGTTCAGCAACTATAAAAACACTACCAATAAACTACATAACTGAACTAAAGAGACAAACATCTCCAAAACTTTAAGAAATTGCAAACTGTAACGTAACTACTGCATTCTTAAATCTTATACCAGGCTTAAGATTTGGTTTAAAAACACTGAAGAGTACCTTCTCCTGAGAGGTGAGCGCTCACCCTGTCCTTACTATTTATTTCTACTGATAGTTACAACACAGAAAGCACTGTATGCATGAAAAAAATAAACAACAACAGATGAATGTGCGATTAATAAATCTTATGTTTTATTATAAGTAAATAGTCTTTTCGTGCTAGAACCTATCCTATGGAGAAGAATATGTGTGAAAACCTTAAAGGGATAGTTCACCCAAAAATTAAAATTTGATGTTTATCTGCTTACCCCCAGGGCATCCAAGATGTAGGTGACTTTGTTTCTTCAGTAGAACACAAACTGAGATTTTTAACTCAAACCTTTGCAGTCTGTCAGTCGTATAATATAAGTGGATGGGAATCACGGCTTTGAGAGTAATAAAACATACACAAACAAAATCAAATTAAACCCTGAGGCTCGTGACGATACATTGATGTGTAAAGACACAAAACTTTTGGTCTGTGCAAGAAACTGAACAGTATTTATATTGTTTTTTACCTCTGATTTTCACCACAATGTCTGAACTGTCCTGAGCGCTTTCACGTCTTATTCTTCAGCTGGCGCATGATGCATCTTCTTCTTCTTTCATTACTGCCACCTATCTCTCAAATGGACCAATGACACTCCTAATTGAGATTGTAGATAGAGTGTCAATGGTCCAATTGAAAGATAGGTGGCGGTAATGCATGTAGCGTCTCCGTAGGATCATGCATGAAGCGTTGGACTGTTTATGGCTTAAAAGACCCCTTTTAGCCTTTTGACATTTGCATACAAATTACAGTTCTGGTCAGAAACTTTACGTTCGTATAGGGGTTTAAATTGACAGATGGTTCTTCGCCGTCAAGAAGATTAGAACCAGCCCCCACGAGCATCCCCCAATCTGATTTCAAACACATTCCGCAAAGAGCTGTAAATGGCCAAACTAACACACACACACACAGCTAATAAATAATAATAAACGTTACATGCACTTATAAGTCTGCGATCTGCCGTAAAGCAAGAAGAAGACGATGCATCACGCGCCGATTGAAGAAGAAGACGCGAAACGCGCTCAGGACAGTTCAGACATTGCAGTGAAAAGCAGAGGTAAAAAACAATATAAATACTGTTCAGTTTCTTGCACAGACCGATCATTTTGTGTCTTTACACATCAATGTATCGTAACGAGCCGCAGGGTTTAATTTGGTTTTGTTTGTGTATGTTTTTTGACTCTCAAAGTCGTGATTCCCATCCACTTACATTATACGACTGACAGACTGCAACGGTTTGAGTTAAAAATCACCGTTTGTGTTCTACTGAAGAAACAAAGTCACCTACATCTTGGATGCCCTGGGGGCAAGCAGATAAACATCAAATTTACATTTTTGGGTGAGCTATCCCTTTAACATTATTAAACATTCACATTGCTATTTACAGTATATTTGCATATGCACTACATTAAAATATGTAAATTACATGATTTTAACTAACATTTAATGAAAAAAGACATTTACGAAGCATGTATGAGCTGACAAGTTGCAGCTTTGAGTTCAATGTTGTAAAACTGACAGGTAAGCATGAAACACAAAGCAAAGATAGAACTTGTATTGAACGCTTTTTAAAGTTTTACTTTGACAAACTGATATTTGTCGACTTCCCCACCATCATGAACAATTTGGGACTGCATTATCCCTGAAGGATACTGTGCATACAATATTTCCATCGAATGTTGAGCAAAGCGATCATTATACTGTACTACTGGAAGTGCATTAAAATGCCAAGGAAGTCGGCTCACTAGCTTTTAAAAAATGATTATGAGTTAAAAATAGATTCAAATAGTTATTTTTTGTTACAAGTTGTGAGTAACAAATTACGAAAATATGGTAGCATCATGGTTTAGAACGCTTGCAGAAAACTTGCAAAACAACATGAGCTATCTGACAATGCAGACTACATTGTTGCATGGTTCTAGGTCACTCAAGGTCATCTATTATTTCTAGAATACCATCAGTTCATTCCAAAGGATGATTCTGGCCTCTTAAGGGATGCTGCAAGATTTAATAAAAGGATATGCTGATGAGTGGGTGGCTGGGGTTTGTTCACAAGCTTTGGTGACTGGTCGTGAGGTAACCTGGGTCAGCAGGGGGAGTTGCGGGTGTGTTTGTGGGGTCAGAGCAGAGGGCAGAAGGTCAGACAAGTTCCACAGAGGATTAAAATGGATAAACAGAAAGCATTAGCACTGCTTTGTGCTGTAGTCTCCCAAGAGTCTCCCGCCTTTGAGAAGCTGTTCTCATTGTTCCTAGGCTTGCAGGATGTCAGGGCTAAAGAAGACAGGGGCAGCGGGGTCAAGGGAAAGGTCAGGCAACTTTCTAAAGCCTCGTTTCTGGAAAGCCCCCACCCGAGGTGGGGGAAAGGCAACTGTTGCTATGCTGTTACGACTCGGAATATTAAAGCTACTTATCTTGACGCCCCACGAACACGATGACAGCTTGGAGGGCTTCTGATGCATGCTTGATACGCTAATCACACCCTCTCCCCAGGACCACCTCTTCCTCTCGCCCAGCCTCGCGTCCTCTCTGCCTCTTCTGCGCACACACAGAGTTTACTTTTGAGTAGCATGCTTTGTGTCTGTGTGTGACAATGTTTATTTTATTACATGGCTGTGAGGGACAGCTCTGCATCTGAGGCCGTGCTCCCATCACACACCTCCCCGTGCATGTCCATCTGTGGCCCGCTCTGTGCCGGAGAGTGTGTGTGGAGCAAGAGGGCATGTAGCTGAGCTTAATGACATCCGTGAGGAGACAGATAATGCCAGAGACCTTGATTTGAGGGTATCCAGAAGCCTAATGAATATTTAATAGCACGAGAGACAATGCGTACCTCAAGAACTTTTCAGTTATATATAAATGAATACAATACAATTTCCATGATCAGTTATTTCAAATTCCTGTTAGAGCAAAATAAACCCACTGAACAGTGCTGATAAAGTGTTGAGCATTTCTTCCACAGTGCGTTGTCAGTTAGAGAATCATGCAAGCTTAAATAAAGCATAACTCTTGAAACTCTTGAGTCAATGCATTGATTCAGTTGAGAACACAAGGGAATAATTCTCTCTTTAATGTCTCGTCTGAATCTCTCATTCCCCTTCATTTATCTTAACCTTGATATGAAGGAAGAACCACATTGAACTCAACACAGTATTCAGGATAATATATATGGCCTCTGTAATAGTCGAACATCCAACATGTTTTGCGAATTAACCTTCGACACTTTGGTTATGTCCTTAATGGAAAAAAATGTGAAAGCAGAGAAAACAGTCTGTTAATTTGAGGAGAAAATTGCAACACATTACCTAACTTCAGCAATTTTATATGGTATTTAATACTGTACTTTAATATCGACACTCTGTTCCAAAACCTCACGAGTGGCTTATGGAGATGGCATTTCATTTTAAGGCCTCATATGTGCGTTCATGTGAAGACTGCTGCAAAAAACATAGACAACATTTTTTATGTATTGTATAATTAGTGCTGTCAAATGATTAATCGCAATTAATCACAACCAAAATAAAAGTTTTTGTTTACATTATATATGTGTGTGTATTGTGTATTTTGAAAATATTTACATGTATATATTTATATTCATATAATTTATATAATATATAAATATATTTAATATATGAACGTAACATTTTTCTTAAATATATACATGAATGTATGTGTATTTATATATACATAATAAATATACAAAGTAAACAAACATACATTATGTAAAAAAACCGCATCCAAAAATATTTTCTGTCTATCTATCTATCTATCTATCTATCTATCTATCTATCTATCTATCTATCTATCTATCTATCTATCTATCTATCTGTGTGTGTGTGTGTGTGTGTGTGTGTGTGTATATATATATATATATATACATAAATACATACATAAAAACATAAAATACAAATGACACAAAACATACAGCAAAATAAACAAATACAATTAAAACAATATATATATATATATATATATATATATATACTATTAATAAAATCTATAATAATATATCAATGATACTAACACTATAGATATATACATAAATACATACATAAAAAATATACTCAATATGCAGTATAAGAAGCCAGTTCACTGCTATAATCACTTGCCTTATCGTTCCTGTTTTAAAATGATTTACCCGAGTTACAAAGGTAAATAGTGTAACCATCACAGTTTAAAATACATGAACAACAGCAATATAGTATACGATCGATTCCTAAGATTTGATGATTGTTCCGCTACACATCTCAGTATTCTGATGCTTGACATTTGTCCATAGCATTGTCATCTCCTGTACTTGTTATCAAGCTGTAAAGAGTCCTATCAATAGCAACACTTAACAGCTTCAACTGACCTTTAAGTGACTCTGTGTGGTGCTAACTTACACTGGCCTACAGGCTTCATCAAACACATTGTTTGCTAGTGTTCAGTAATTTCAGGCTACAAGAGGCCCAAGCACAAGCCATTTTGATGCTTACTGTGCAACCAATGATGGATTGATGGATCAATTTGGAGCTCATTCTCATTTAAACTGAGGAGGAAAGCAAGGCTCTTATGAATCAATATGCTTTAATGATTAATAGAGAAGGACTGGAGCCGCCTGGTTATTAATGTGTGCCCCTTTTTCAGCCAGTGGCTGTTATATGCCATCACATCGCAGCCAGTTCCAATAATCTGGGTGATTACAGTGGCCGGCTTCTATTTTTCTCGAAAAATAAGCAGAAGATGGTTGAACTTTAAAATTCTCGAGTCCGACTCACATTTGTCACTAGTCTAATGTCCAATTTGTAACATTTTCAGTCATTTTCAGAACGCTGAATTGTGTCATCACAAGCTGGCAGTGGTCCTGAAGGACAGCTGTATCCACCAAGTGCACATTTGATTCATCGCCCCAGCATGCAAAACGCATCCTCCTGCTTCACATTGCATATGCTTGTGTCTGTTCCCATTAAATAAACATGCAAGAGATATAATACCTCCAGTCTGAGTGCTGCTAGACCCATGTCTCCACTGTATACCCCTCGATTACAATCTGCCTGTCTGTAGACTCAATATTGCATTGTTCCAGAGTGTCAGCCTTCACTGACATCAAAACGAATAACAGTCATTTGCAGGGCTGGCACTTAATCTTGCAGACAGATTGGAGGAAATGAAATTGTACTCCGTAACAAAAAAAGACCTTTGATCATAGAATTCGCTGCCTCTTTCTTATACAAAGCGCTTCTTTGTTTGATTGTAGCAAATTCATACACTTGCAGCTCCTCACCTCCCCTTTGACATCCTCATTTGATATGTTATCTCTTGTTTTGAGATGAAGGCATTGTATTGAGTGTGTACATGCAAGGTGCTTGGTGATACTTCCCCTCATGTAAGTCTAATGCGTTCAGAGAGTCATTACTCATACAGTGTGCATGTATAAATGCATTTTTCCTCATCTGTGCATAAGCAGCAAGTATTGCGGAACATCAGGATTTCAGGTGAACTGAAACCAGAGATAATTTATCTCTCTCTATAGTTAGTGTACCGTTGGTGTAATACATTAGTATTCATTGGAATTCTTGAGAAATATTTTCAGGTAAAAATTGCTATTTTATATATATATATATATAAATGGAAACAAATTCATAGTAATTTGGCACACTTGTTGTTCCTACATGAAAGGTTGTATATTTTAGATGCTGCAAATATAAAAAATAAACATATAAAAAATAACAAAAAATAAGTTTTGTATGAATATTTATGAATAATAATGAGATCAAGCATTGTATACATTTATAAATCCTAAATAATGAAAAAAATTAATACATAAATAAAAGTATTTATTATTATATACAACTGTTTCTAGTGTCAATATATACTGTAAATCCTTTTCCAATAAATCTGAAATGATCTCAAATCTGTTCTACTATTAGAGAATGTATAAATGCTATTTACACTAAAGCAAGCTCTACCTTCTGGTATCACCGAGACTGACTCTTTATATACACTGCTATCTGCCATGTTACCCTTCCTCTTTAGGGGGCATTAAACCACTGTGCCTATCAGTGCATCCCACCACCATTATTTTTTCATTGAGTACCTGCTGCACAGTTGGTAATGACATTTGTATGGCTCTATTGCTTTTCAACCTCATTGCCCTGATGATGATTCTCATTATAACTCCATCTTCCTCTGTGTGCCTCCGAATCAAAACATAATGCAAATAAATCAGACAAAGCCATCAATAACAGCTTAATATGCACATCTTTATCTAATGAGTGTTTGACAGCTGAAAGGCCGGGGGCTCACGCAGCCAATTATGAGACAAGCACCTTCAAACTCTCAGCTGAAGAGGTGAATCCTTAAACAGAATGAGGCGAGTGTCTGTCTGGCTTTACTATTCACTTTGTATCAAGCATAGGGCATAAATTGTTAAAATGCACTTAATCTTCAGTAAATGTGTTTTGTTCTGTAAGAGCTTTAGTCACATGCTTTAACACAACTTCCATAATGACACACTATAAATAGTGTGAAGCACTTAACTTTTTACTTTATAAAACGAGTAAAGGCTCATCCAACTGGATAAAGTGAATGTAAAACAACTAATATATGCACACCTGTCACTGCACATCATCTGAATTGTGTATTACTACAAATGAATTATGCTAATGAGTAACTTGGTATAAACACAATTTGTGAGTATAACTAATGATATAAAAAATATTTATTCTTGAGATACACAACAAAAACTTGCCATTATTTTTAATAGTATTTCCATTCTCAAATGAAATTATTACTTAAATATTCAGAATGAATTATTAGAATGTTCCTAACACAAAACTTTATCAAAATCATTAACACTTAATCCCCAAAAAACCTTTATAGAAAATAAAATGCATATTAAAATACATATATAAAATGTATACAGGAACATGCATCCTTCAAAGGAATACTACTGTGTCCCGAAAAAAAAAAAAAAAGATTAATTTTAAATTGTAAGCTTTGTTCCCTCTTTTTTTTAAACACCTCTCATTACAGAAGATACAAATAATAATAATTATTATAATAATGTTATTATAATACCATAATACAATGCAGCTAAATGTAAAATAATACTTCTGATCACATGTGGAATAATTTAATCCATAATTCAAAAACGTTTTTAAAATCATCCCAAGAATAAGTGACAAACTGAAATGTTTATTGAACGTTGTTTAAAAAAAAAAATCATTTAGCCAGTCTGCTTTATGCATTACACATGCATTTTTTTTGCCTTGTGCTGTACTGTATTGCTATTTTGTACTGCACTTCACTGAATAATGCATTATCCTGTATTTTACTGTATAATGTTTGATGTTCCATTGTATATATATTCATCAATATCTTGGGAGCAATTCACTAAGACAAACTCCTGGCAAATAAAGTCTTATTTTGTCCAACTGCTAACACTATATAGTATAAAGTGAAAACATGAGACTGGCAACGGTGTTCATTTTCAGCAAGAATGTAATTTGATCACATTTAATGTAATGAGTGTAAGACGGCTACTCTCATTGCCAAGAACACACAATCTTTTTAAAAACATACAGTATCAAATTATTCATTTAAACATAGTAGGTGGTAGCATAGCAGACTGAAGCAGGTAGAGTAATTAGGGGATTCAGCACGCGCCTGCACTGAGGGAGGGATGACTGTCATTTGTTGTGATATTCATGCTTCAAGTAAATTATATAGTCTCTTTTATTATCAAGCTTCTTACTTAGCTGGTGAAAAGGAGCACACCATAATCAAAGCCTGCTGATTGCACTGTATTTATTGATGAGCGTAAATCTGACTATAAGGCTACAAAGTAATTACGCTGTCATTCTTAATGAGCTTCCAATTTACACTGCCTGATTGCTAGCAAGTAAAAAGCATTGTTTTTCTATTGCATTCCATAGACTGCTAAAATTAAATATCTAAATACGGATGATCAAAAGACAATCTACTATATTTATTGCTGTTAACTAATGGCGCCTTGTAAATAAACACCGGTGATGAAAGTAAATAGTTTCAAGAGAATACCTGAGAGAACGCTGCACTTTTAAGAAAGCACTGCATCATTTAGCTATTATTTCTTGCACAGAAGCTACAATCTTTAATTTGATCAGCGGCCCTTAGAATAATGAAAAAACGGGTGAGAGAATGAGTGCGGGAGAAAAGTTCTGCTGCGTTGCTGATTTGTTGTGATAAAATTTAGTCTGAATCAATGCCACATAAATGATTTAGTATGCACCGCTGGCTCTCACGCTTTGACACATTTTATTCATTTTTATAATTATTATCGCGAAGACAGAGCCAGGAGCTGTCGCCCGCTCATGCTCAGAGTGGCTGGGCGAGGTTTCGTTATTGGAGTCTGAGCCCCAAAGACAGAGCAAAACGTAATAGGGAAACAGCCCCTATATGAGAAAGCAGCCTACCTCGCCCCCACCTGTACACCCACCCGCTCATTGACACCCACAAATCTCTAAAGAGACAATCATAGCCACTAGCCCTGAACGGACACGTACGGCCGTTTGTCTTTCTGTCATGGTCTGCTCCAGCGCGCCACAGACGCAGGCATGCCAATACTTCACCTTACCCTGACCTTCCCTTCCACACAGCACAACAGCCAGAGCGGCGGCCAGTTATGGAGTACGCTCATGAATAAAGAATGACTGAATTATGGCCGAGCTCTATTTGATTTGCATTAAACTATCATCCGCAAAATAGCTCTTCTCTTTCGCTCACGAGGGCTCACAGGCATACGGACACGGTGCGGAGGGAATCTGAATAATGGACATATCAGATATATCAGGTTTACGTTATCTCATTTGAAATTCAAAACCAATCATTGCTGCATTTCAGAACTTACCATTTCAGAAAGTTTGAAGGTAACAATTAACGTCTGAAATGTATGTGTATAAATATGTAAAATAGTAAGTATAGGGAAGTAAACAAATAAATACACATCAAGCCGAGATATTTACACTGCATTTACACATTGTTTTATTTTTCCCAAATGTTTCTGTTTTATTTTTTATCTCGTTTTAATGGAATAATTACATTTGAAGAATCAAAAAGGACGTCTAATCAATTAATTTATAAAACTTTAACAATTTAATAATTATTATTATTTTTAACAATAACATGGCCACAACATTTTTTATCTTATTTTTCTGTTTTAGTTTTATTATTATTACTATTATTATTATTAATTAATGTATTAATTTATTTATTTGGATTTATGATTTAATACATTTATTACTATGGTAATCAAATAAATGCATTAAATATTTAACAATTTAAAAAAATATTTTAACATTTCATATTTTACAATTTACTTTTAAATCTTTTCAAATCTTTTAGTTTTTTTGGAAAAGTGCTGCACAAAAGAGTTTTACTGTTAAAATAAAAACATGGGAAAAAAATACAGTTTCAAAATAAAGTTTTACAAATACATTTGTACTACTTTGAGAAGTACATTTTACAGCACAATAGTAACATTTATATCAAAATTATTTAGACAGGTTGTCATGAAGACCTTTTAGTTTCTCTGTGTATATAAAACATTTTTCTCAAGTTTTCTCAAATGAAAAGATGAAATGCTGCTGAAGGGACTCTCAAAGAAGCTCTTGAGATAAAGTCAGTGTGGAGTGTCCTCATATAGTTAGATGACAGACGGTGAAAACACAATGGACATTGTGCATGCTAAAGTATGTATAGTATGTGTAGTAGAACAATTGTGCCACTCAGATACATGCAGAACATAAAGATTTCACATTAAAACAGCAGTCTTTAGGCACTTTTTCACAGACACTAGTCCATACAGCTCTACTTTTTCCAAATTCTATTATATTCCACGTTATACTCAAAATTAAATTTTTTATGACTGGATTCTTGGGTATGTGTAGTAGAACAATTGTGCCACTCAGATACATGCAGTACGTCTCAGGTTACTTATGTAACCATGGTTCCCTGAGGGGAACGAGAGACACTGCGTCCTCTAGGGTCACAGACACTAGTCCATACAGCTCTACTTTTTCCAAATTCTATTATATTCCACGTTATACTCAAAATTAAATTTTTTATGACTGGATTCTTCGAAAATCATATAACCCTATATATATATATATATATACATAATGTATGCAGTGTAAATATATTGACACAGGCTTGATGTGTTTATTTCTCTCCAGCAGATAGCTTGAAGGCAGCTGTCACCTCACAGCTGTGTCAAACATTCCCCAGCCTCATCACCACATGTCCACTTTCACACACATGGCCCAGCGTCGCACACTGCCAAACTCCAGCTCCAAGTGTGATATTTAAAGGTCACATATTGTAAGAGTCGCAGGGATGTGCGGTCAGACTCACTGCAATTGCATTAATTACCATGCCGCTGATCACCACGGGCTTGGATGAGGAACAACACGACTCGTTCCAAAAGCAGTTTCAATATGATGCCTGAAAAATCAAGCCAGGCTTCTTCTTCTTTTTAAAGAAAAGTATTGCTTCTCCAGATCCATATGACAAGCTTTCTCTAATTTACAAATGCACTCCTGCTCTAAACCCCATCAAAAAGCGATCAAGTGACAGCGTAGCTCCAAGTTCAACTGAATGTCTAATTAACTCAATGCAAGGCATTTCTGGACTGGTTATCACATGCTTCCTCCGGGCTGCGATGCATTGCGCTGACCTGATTTGATTGCACAGGACTATAATGAGCGTCTTAATGCCCCACATACATGCTACTTCCCTCCCCACCTCTGGTTCTGCAACGGGGCAGCCCAGCGCAGACTCAGAGCACCGCAGCGTTTCTGTGCATCTGCAATCAGGCTGACAGCACATGGTTGATGAGGGTACGACTAACAACCTTCCTCTTGCTGATATTCAAAGGTTAATTTGTTTCCATTAATGATTAAAGGGTGTTCCATTACCTTAACACGGCTTCTAGATGTTTGGTAAATGTTAATTAAGAGGGATAATTCAGAGTCCTGTCGGGGATGTGCGCATGTGAGTCGTGTGGGGGTTTCTGGGAGCCCCCACTGTCAAAACAACAAAAGCGAATGTCTCTCAAGTCCCTGTCTTGCAAAATGGTATTGTGTGATATCAATCTGTGAATCTCGCCTTGAGATCTGAATGACAATAGTTGATAAGTATCATTGTGTATGACTCTTTAAGCCCACTAGCTGGCATTGTGCTCATTCACATTCATTTTGCTAATGAGGCAGGGTAGGGATGGCCTGTGCATCTGCCTGGTGTGGCCTCGTTTCAGCACAGCGCAATAAACGGAGAGAGTTTTGATGACAGAGGCATTTAAGTTTAACATCAACAGGCGGACTGCTATTCAAAGCACTGCAGACTGTAGTAATGCTGCAAACTGTGTGAACATGCAGACATCTGCAGAACACAATCAGTTTTAAAGTGCAGATGGGAAGGTCTTGTCTCCATTACAATCAAGTAGCTGTTTCTGTTGCTGCCAATACATCAGACCATATTTTACTTAAGGGCAAAAAGAAAAAAGCAAGAAAAAAGAGGCTATTCTAAAAAGACATTTGCTATAGTGCTTTTGTTTGTGCTGATACCAATGAGTGATTTTCCAATCCGTGCCTCTTTTTACAATTCACTTCTAATAACTCTATTTAAAAATCCCTGAGGCTAATAGGAACAACATTGTCATTTTTTTAATAAATAGGGCTGTCAATCGATTCAAATTTTAAAAATAAATCCCATATCTATTGTAGTTTGTAGTTTTGCTCCCAGAAAACTACAGGGGGCAACAAATAAATAAATAAACTACAAATTTATTCTATTTATTTTATAAGCCTTTTTTAAAGTAAAGTATGTTTGACTTTTATAAACTGTACTTCATGCTGGGTGATGTTTGATAATTAAAGGTGATGTAATTTTTGGAACACCACAAAAATGTCTCTACTACTACTGGACAATTATCACTTAAACAGGTATCCTTGCAATGGAAGAAAAAAAAATCACATCTCTGTGACAGCCCTAGACTCAGTAAAAATTAAAAAAAGAGTCAGGGGAGCGGTCTGCTCTATTTTTAATCAGAAAAGCAGAAACACTCTCTGTCTGTGTAGCGAATCAGCTCATAGGGAAATATGAATAATTAACCATAACTAGTTATAATTAACTATTCATAGTTTAGATCCGCTGTAGATATTTAGCTGACCTCTCAGGGTCAACTGTCTTGTCAATTCCAAGAACGTTAATTTCCTGGTTAAGGGAAATAACTTTCTTACTGTACAATTCTACAAACTTGTAACGTAAATCTGCATGATTAGTGACTCCGGTTATGAGCAAACAATGAACACGTCAAGTGTGATACAAGTAAGGTTTTATTAACTACATAAACACTTAAACTAGTCTAACATACTACATAAACACATTAAGCTGGTCTAACATACACATACACACACACACACACACATACAGTTGGTATAGGAAAGGGTTAAAGTTTAACTCAGCATAGAAAGAGGCATAAAGAATGAATTTTATGGAACACTTTGCATATTCAGCAGATCTAAAACCTGAGGGAAAACGTCAGATTCTTAGTTCAAACACACCTTTGTAAAAAGGTGTAACTGATACTTAATGCATCAATTAAATCGACTAAGTTTGATACTTGCGAGTCTCGGCTGTTATAGTGTGTTGGATTGGTCCAGACGCTACAGTCTGTCAATCATTTCGCACATTCAGGTTTGCTGATATCGGAGTGTGTGGTGGTTTGGAGACCAGGTTGTGTGGTTAAAGATAGAATACTTTTTTGAGCGCATGAATACCACCATAAAATAACACAAAAAGTATTATTTTTATTTACATTTTGAATTAACTGCGAGCCATTGCTTTAACTGCCAAATATATCAATAATTAAACACATTATGTATGTATGATACACAATGGACTTCCAGGTCAAGGGTCACAATGATACAGTAGAGCAGAGCTATCACATAAATTCACTAAAAACCAGAAGTAAATGAGAAAGCTACTCTCTAAATTATCTCAGCAGATCCTTCTCATCAATGGGCTGAGGGAACCATTCGCAGTTGACAAGCCAAGTGTTTTTCTTTGCCTTCTCCATCTCTCTCTGTGGAGGTAATCCTGTTAGAGGAGACTGCAGAGAACCAAACATGGTGGTGACAATAAACAAAAGCTACTATCAGGTCAGAAGACAAAACCAGTGACAATCAACAACAAAAACAGGACAATGGTGTGCTTATGTGAAAAAAATCAATTGAAATTCCATTTGAAGATCTGATGGGTTGGGTGCAAAAAAACATGAGGAGGGAAAATAATGCATGGTCCACGAATGTGGGACTTTCAGTGTTATCCTCCGCTGAATTACAAAGTGCAGTTCCTTCCTGTGATCAGTCAGCCCTTGGCAAAACTGGCACGGCTTTCTCCTGCACTGGGCCCTGGGCACTCTGCCATGATACAAAACTTCCTTTGAACCAACCAGCTGTGGGCAGCAGGATTGATATGATATTTAATGTATTAATTACATACACAGAAAAAAAGGGCCATAGTTAGACAGCCTGTCTTTCATGCAAGCAGATGAGCCAGGTGTGTAACTTTAATATATGAGCCCCTATTCATCCTCCATCTCTGTCTGTTACACTCATTAGTTAAGAACGATAGGCCATAACACTGTTTTTTGACAGGAAGTAATTTTTGGTTCCTCAAGGACAGATCAAAATTAAACAACGATATGGACATAGTGTATATGCATGTCCAATCATCACTTACACAACAGATTTAGTAAACGGTTGATAAATCTCGGTGAACAGCGTGTGTCCTTTCAAACAAGTCCAGACTTCAGCTCCCTTTATATTCTGATGTATGTCCTTGGTGTCACTGCACTCATTTGTTTTTCTCATGTTGAAGTTCCTGCCAGAAAACATATATCAAATTCCATACATACATATTACCTGTCTCGTACAAACACAGAACATTCACTCACTCCACAGGGTCAGGTCCCTCAACACATACACAGGCCAACATCAATGATGTTCGACCTGCTCCTAATGTCCTCCACTCATTACATGCAGCATAAATACAGTGACAATATTAAAGCTAGGGCTAACATTCAGCATATGATATTACATTTTTATTTTATTTTATTTTAAATTTATTTTATTTTACAATCAAAGGAGCCACCATTTCACCGAACAGTGTGCAGCAAATTTGCTTGCAAGGTTTAGAAAGCAAAATCTATATATCTAAAAAATATCACTAAATAAATAGAATATTTGTATCTATACATATCAATATAAAATAAACTGGAATATTTGCATGTATATACTGTTATTAAAACATTTAATATACATTAATTAATATACATCAGGTGGTTGATTGTGGCCTGTGGAATGTTGGTCTACTCCTCTTCAATGGCTGTGGGAAGTTGCTGGATATTGGCAGGAACTGGAACACGCTGTCATATACGCCGATCCAGAGCATCCCAAACATGCTCAATGGGTGACATGTCCGGTGAGTATGCTGGCCATGCAAGAACTGGGATGTTTTCAGCTTCCAGGAATTGTGTACAGATCCTTGCAACATGGGGCCGTGCATTATCATGCTGCAACATGAGGGGATGGTCGTGGATGAATGGCACAACAATGGGCCTCAGGATCTCGTCACGGTAGCTCTGTGCATTCAAAATGCCATCAATAAAATGCACCTGTGTTCGTTGTCCATAACATACGCCTGCCCATACCATAACCCCACCGCCACCATGGGCCACTCGATCCACAACGTTGACATCAGCAAACCGCTCACCCACACAACGCCATACACGCTGTCTGCCATCTGCCCTGTAAAGTGAAAACCGGGATTCATC
>NW_015505346.1:863596-891931 GCF_001515645.1 Sinocyclocheilus grahami | reverse complement strand
CAGTAGCTGTCCGGGTGGCTGGTCTCAGATGATCTTGGAGGTGAAGATGCTGGATGTGGAGGTTCTGGGCTGGTGTGGTTACACGTGGTCTGCGGTTGTGAGGCCAGTTGGATGTACTGCCAAATTCTCTGAAACGCCTTTGGAGACGGCTTATGGTAGAGAAATGAACATTCAATTCACGGGCATCAGCACTGGTGGACATTCCTGCAGTCAGCATGCCAATTGCACGCTCCCTCAAAACTTGCGACATCTGTGGCATTGTGCTGTGTGATAAAACTGCACATTTTAGAGTGGCCTTTTATTGTGGCCAGCCTAAGGCACACCTGTGCAATAATCATGCTGTCTAATCAGCATCTTGATATGCCACACCTGTGAGGTGGATGGATTATCTCGGCAAAGGAGAAGTGCTCACTAACACAGATTTAGACAGATTTGTGAACAATATTTGAGAGAAATAGGCCTTTTGTGTACATAGAAAAAAGTCTTAGATCTTTGAGTTCAGCTCATGACAAATGGGGGCAAAAACAAAAGTGTTGCATTTATAATTTTTTTCAGTGTAAAAACAAAATCACAGACGGATATTCATGAATATTTTTGAGTGATGAAGCAAACAAATCATTAAATCAATATTTTAAATGAATACATTGAAATTGACAGTTTGAACTGACACAAACTGATTGAAAATCTATAAACGTATCCTTTAATGTTCTCTTATACTGAGACATGAAATGGTCATGACTAATCCAAAGGCAAGGTCTTTAGAGAACTTGAATGTCAAGCAAATAAAACCATTCCAATATTCACAATTTCACTTACTTTTGTAGCACCGGTATCATTAAAAATATTTTGAGAGGATTCAACATATTACCCAGCACTAACCATCAGGAAAACATTAAAACTTAAACACCTTCAAGCGAAGCACAACATGAACCACAAGCTTGACTCCATCTTGCGTCATTTTCCCTATTCTACAAGCGATTTCCCAAGCTTTTCCTATCAATAAAACTAGCAAAAAGCCAAATAATGTTAAAGACAAATAAAGAACACAGTACATAGTTCAGACCAATAACAGATTCTTCCATTATACTGATTTTGTTCTTGGAGGGGACAGATTGCCTTAAGTGAAAAAACAAGATTTTTTTTTTCTTCACACTATTGCTCAACACACATGCACACTCACTCTCTATATAACTATATAGATATATAGTTGCTCACTGGCAACAAGTTTTCTCAATAACAGATAGATGCTGTTGCTTAGCAACTGCTGTGAGGCAGTCATGGCTTGTACCTGCTCCTTAAGGCAGACTCCATCTTGTGTGGTTCTCTTATATCTAATTGGTCAGGTGGGTAAAGTCTGAGCATGTGAATAACCGCCTTCCTCATTGCAGTCAAGGTCTGTAAATGACAGGTAGCTCAGACATTATTTTAGCATTCTGTCTGTAGAAATGTGCACAAATACACTGCTACTGGCGTGAATAAAAAATGACAGCATAAAATATGGAAGACATTTATCTCCCAGAAGAGAGGTTCATAAATCCAGTGCCTAAAAGTATCTTGCGCTCCAACAATACATCAAATTTGGCTGGCCATCAGTCCTGATCATTAAGAAATTAATAACTACGTAAATTATGTTGTACGTTCTACATGGGCTACAGACATCAACGTAAAGTTTGATTTACTGTAATAAGCTCAGCTGGATGAAGGAAGAAGAGAGAGTCAGGTTAAACGAGACATTGAAGAGATGACGTACTTCTGTTCTACTTCTGATAATGTACCAGTTACATAGGCAGAAAGAGTTTTATGGATTTAAAGCTATTTTGGTACAATGTTTGCTTTTAATAATTCAATCTCTTAAAACACAGCTCAGTCTCATGCATTTTTATTAGAGGGAAAGCTTCTGAGTTTTATGACCCCCCCCCCCCCCTCCCAGATATCCCAGATTGAAAAAGTAACTCCAATTTTAATATGGTTTCTGGCAGAGAAACGACTGCCCTTTAATTCTTCTGCCCTTCTCACACCCAGTCCTTGGTCTTCTGAAATCACTCTCAGCTGGAGAAGACAGAGATCTATCAGTCTGAACAGCTCATACGAACAAAGGCGAAGAAATACGAGTTAAGAGGGAATGTCATTATTACAGTTCAGAGAATAACCTTGAGGTCATGTGACAGATTCATTATGCCAATGTGTCCCAATTGTTGTGCATTATCATTATCTAGAAAAAAAAGTAGGCAGAATGTAGGAAGAAAGTTATTAGGTTCGGAACAACATGAGGGAAAGTTTTAATTTTAAGTTTTAATAGGTCATCCTTAAGGCACAGAAATCAATTTTCACTTTCTGCATCTTGGTTTGGCCTTTAATGTTTCCCATTGTTCTCTTAAAGGAGTACTTAACACCATTTTTTTCAGGAATCTTTGATGAATAGGGGGAAAAATGCATT
Source organism: Sinocyclocheilus grahami (assembly GCF_001515645.1). Classification (NCBI taxonomy): domain Eukaryota; kingdom Metazoa; phylum Chordata; class Actinopteri; order Cypriniformes; family Cyprinidae; genus Sinocyclocheilus; species Sinocyclocheilus grahami. The sequence continues at coordinate 889,494 of NW_015505346.1, read as the reverse complement.
TATTTGAAACACAAATCTTTGTGTAGTTATAAATGCCTTTACAGTCACTTTTGATTAATTTAATGCATCCTTGAATTACAAATATATACATATTTTTAATTCAAGGGTGTATTAAATTGATCAAAAGATTACTGACCCCAAACTTTTGAATTGTAGATTATATGTGTATTTAATTCTTAATTGCTCTTTAACAAGTTTTGTCAGAGAAAAATCTTAGTATTCTGATGTAAACAGCGTAGCTATTTAACAATCTTACTGAACTCTGGAATCTTATTCAATATTCATTAATGTGAATGCTCGTTAACTACAATAGTCTCTGCTGGTAAGCCCGAGCTGATCAATAATTCAGCACTATATTGGTGCACTGACAGCCAAGTAACATGCTCCCATACTTTTTTTCTGACCTTACGATATCACCTACAAAATAATACAACAATAAAATAGAAAATCAATAATTGTTTGAGCAAGCGCATCACATGCATTACACGTTGCCTTAAATATACTTAATCACAAATTCAAAGAATTCCCATGGATCTTCTGGAAAAATTCCACATCTATCTATTTACAGTCCCCATTCAGAGAATTAGCATGCTCTTGAAATACAAGACTTTCTTTTTGCCCTTTTAAAACGTCTCTCTCTCTCTTGCTCTCTCACATACACACAAACACAGGTATTCACAAACACAAACAGACACACACACACATACACACACACACACACACACACACACACACACACACACACACAAGGAAATGTTGTGATGGTGGGAGCCCAGGGGAGACTATTTTATTTTCAGGTGCTCAGGTGCTTGTGTGGGTCATCTGTTGAGTCTAGCTCAATGTCAGCCCTTGCTCTCTCACATACACACAAACACAGGTATTCACAAACACAAACAGACACACACACACACACACACACACACACACACACACACACACACAAGGAAATTCTGACATTTCTCGGATGATCTTTTGGGCCAAAGACACTGACAACTTCTCTGACTGAATGTTTGTGGGAAGGAAAGCAAGAATACGGCATATCAGAAGATACGCACAGTGAGGTATTGAAAATAACTTGAAAATAACTTGATCTGAATCTAAATGCATGATCATTATGTATTCATTTTTGTCATCTTTATGTAAACTACATTTTTATCTAATGTTAAACACTAAGTGTTTGTGTTGTAAAACTGATCATATTTGTGTTTGAACTTCTGATTGTTATTCGAATTGATGGTTTTGGTTGGCTTATGATCCATTTTTTTTGTACAAAACTGCTAAGAATGGCACGAATAGAACACACACACAAGGAAATGTTGTGATGGTGGGAGCCCAGGGGAGACTATTTTATTTTCAGGTGCTGCAGTGATTGTGTGGGTCATCTGTTGAGTCTAGCTCAATGTCAGCCCCTCCAGGAGAAGAGAGGAGACTCAGGCAGAGCTGAGCAGGGTGGCTGATCACTGACATCCCAGGCCGCATCTCACTCTCCTCTCCACAGGCAGCCAGAGAAAAAGACCACGGAATTCGTGATAAAAGAGGCATTCAGTTGAGAACACCAAAGACCTAATCGCCAAAAAGAGCCTTTAGATTGATCCCGATCCCAGAGGGCAAAAAAAATAAATAAATTGAGAGATAGTGGATTTCTGTACCCCGCACTAATATATATTTTTTTATTTTCCTTTTGACACATCTCGAACAAGATTAGGATCCAATTCAATTAACTTTTATCTGGATGAAAAAAAAATCTTGGAAAAAAAAGACAAGAAAGAGATCATGACTGCACTTCAACAAAGAGTTTCACATACTGGGATTACAGTCATGTTTCTGTGTTGCAACAAAGTGGATTTACATTGCGAATCAAAACCCAGATGGGGTCGATTTTGCATTTTAATGCGCTTCCTCTGGAGAGGAACTCTGCCACTCTGACAAGTTCCCTTTCGTGGAACTTCGAACTGCGTCCTCTAGGGGTCGCTATGGGGAACGCCTCGTCGTGACCCGTGTCTGAAGCCTACATTGAAAAAAACACCAACTTGTTTGGCCGGCGACAGCCATGACGTCACTACCGTCGCAACTAGTACAAAATAGGCGCCGGTAGCGCACATCATCTGCCCTGGTTTGCTTCCTAAACAACAACCTGTTCTTGAATGGAGAGGAAATGTAAAGAAAGCACCATACAGTCAGAAGAATCTCACATTTACACATTTCAAAAGAATCAGGTGCAGAACAATTTGAAAAGCAAGAGGATGTCAGTGTTTTATTTAGCTTTCAATCGCCTTTTTATCCATCCACTACAAACACACATAATTTGACTGATAAACACATATGAAGGACAATCAAAGAAAGATTCTGCTAAATCAATGTTTAAGGCTCATAGCGGGCTCACGAACAGCTAATATACAAACGCAAGCATGAACCAGTATTGCTTTTGAATAAAGAGTACTGTATTCAAGCTATTGGAAGAAATTTCTTTGTAGAGCCATTGATTTTTCTTCTCTTTTTTGTTAAGCCAACCTTGAAGGAGTCCACCAACAATCCCAGAGAGGGCTATTTTGTTCATTCTGAATACATCATATTTTCAGTGGGTTCAAAGGTCTGTGGTGCATAGTCTTAAAATAACAGAAAAGGGATGCATGCACATAGCCATTTTCGTAGTACTCCACAGCTGTAAGTATTATGCATTTAGATGAAAGTGTTGTGAAAATCTTCTGAGGAGCGAAACCGAGCAGCGTTGCAAACCATCGGAGGTGATAAAGTTTGTGCGCCAGGCTAAACAGACGAATAGACAATAAGAGTATGCTAATAATGCTCTGCAAACGCCAAACCCACCAGGCATTTCTTCTTGAAGTGCTGTCTTGCATGCAAAATTGTTGATTTGAGTGGTTTTAATTATAGTCACAGTAAGAGGTGAATTTTTTTATTTCACATCAGGCTGCAGACGTCCACTTAGACATGGCTTCACAGGTATGGACCCTTTTAGAGGGGATATTATTCTTCTAGCAGTGCTGCTTATGAGCACCTCATCACTATTTAAGAACTGCTGATGAGGGCATGGTGAGTCTTTATTGCCTACATCCTGCTGTTATCTCTGCATTTCTGCAGGTCATCGAGGCTACACGGGGAGCGTGATTAAAACACACGCTGTGGGGTTATGGCGGTTTGCTCGATCTACGATGTTGGCGCGTCTTAGAAGAATTCTTAAGTGTTTGCAAATGATGAAACAATATGCGCCGTCTGTCGGAAATGTTGGAAGAATGACAGGTTGTCAATTAAAGTTCTCGTAATCACCCCCGTCACGGAGCTGCCAGATTTCATTACAGCCCCTGCCAGGACGGCGGAGTTTTCACGTTCTTAATTGCACTGCTCATTTGAGGGAAAAATAAAATGTTTTAAGCAGAACATTCCAGCTAATGTTTTAATTGTGTTTTTATCTTGAGCATCATAAAAAGACAGAGAGAGACATCTTCTCCTGGGAGAGCCTCAGCTGGCAGTATTCTCGAGACTCTGTGACAGCATTAATGAATGACAGATGTGTCCGTCGGATCAAAGATGCCCTAATTTATCTGATTCAAATCTCTCAGGACATGTAATATGCAGATGCGGAGGGAAACGAGCTGACTGTCTCAATATACCTTTCTCCTGAAAATTAGGTGTGAAATGAAGTGGACGTGTCGAGCTGCACTTCGCAACGCGCCTTTAAAAAAAAGCATGGTCTGCTTGAAACTATTTCTAAAACTAGTCCTTTTGTTCTGATCGCATTGGTCTTTGTATCTGTACAACCATTCGAGAAGCTCCAATTGAGATATCTATCATAAAAAACTACTTGTAAAATATGTCTAACAGATGTTTTATACTCATGCAAGTGAAGAAGCAATCATTGGTACTAACGTAGTTATTCCAGAACAGTAACACTGAGATGATTTACAACACACATGGTGCAGAACTCACCAAATTTCCTCTCTGAACTTCGGTAAGAGTGTGGACAGCCACAGCAGTGCTTTCTGGGTCACAGCCTAGCTGATCAATGAGCATGGATAGAAATTTGGGACTTTGGAGACTGCAAATGTAAGCAGCTCTGACCCACTTACAGAGCCATGTGGGCAGTAAAAGGGCACGGAGATAATGAGAAACTGGACAGGCAGTGGCACTGCGCAGCATGCAGATGTAGGGTAAGAGATTGCCACTTGCTGACAGGTGCTCCATCACTAGAAAGGCAAATCATGGCCTGCGGTAATCTCTGATTGGCACTTAATGAGCAAACGTCACTGACATGAAGGCCATAACCTTTGATCACAAAAGAATGCCTTGGATTGGAAATCCGAATTCATTTAAAATGGCTCCTTGAAAATATCACAGTCACTTGTGCTTTACTTTATAGTCAAATGATACACAGATAAACTAATGCATCAATACATTATTTTTGCTTCATATTTATGAGCCAGAATTTTTATATTTATATTTTATACGTAGACAGTATTATATAGAATTTTATAAAATATATAAATAATATAAAATATATTTTATGAAATTCTATACTATATTGCCTTAGAAAAAAAAACTACAAATGAATTGCATTGCAACATAACCCACAGAATAAACAATAATTTGGGAATTGGCAAAAAATGACTTTTTAAAAAAAATTACTTTAAGTGGGCGTGAAAATGATAGCAAAGGTAATCTAAATTTATATATAAAAAAAATTAGCATAAACAATTAAATATCCAATTCTGACCATAAAAGAAAGAGAGAGACATGCAGTGTGCATTTCTTTAAACGCATATATGCAATATTCAAACGGTTGCATATTAAAATTCACCAGTTTAATGCTAAAACGCAGTCTGTCACAGTTAAAGCGACAGAAAAATCTATTCCACTCTGCGTAAATGTTAACAGTTCCATTATGATGTGGTCGTGTCTCATGAGGACTGATTGGATATGAGAACGTATGATAAAGACATAATTGAATTGGGCCCCTAGAGTTCTGCTGTAATATAGGGACCAAAGTAATATATGCACTTCCAAAAACCTCTTTTAAAGCAGTTAAGCCTCCGTAAAGCAGGTCGTCTCAACGTACTACTCAACAAACGTCTTCAGGTTTACCTGGCTCCCTGGAACAGGTGCCAATGCTTTACAAAGTCCTTGTTGAAGGCCTCACCACTTATCTCCATACAGTCAAAGAAAACCAACAGCTGATCATAGCTTGCGCATTCACACCTCCTGGCATGGCACCTTACACTTGACTTAGCCCTCTATGCCTTATCAAATGTCTCATTAGCATTCCCTAGCCATAGCACTTCATAAAAGGAGCTAGAAATTCCGGACAGGCTCCCGCTGAGACGACTTCTTCCTCAGCCATTATCAGATCACTCATGCCTGCGTGGAGTGTTTTCCCTCCGTCTGCGTCCTGCAAACTGTCTGGGCTGGGTTTACCTCACTGCACTGCAGCCATGTGCCTCCTCATTACACTACCCATTCATCAGAGCCAGCTAGAGTCTCTAGAGTTCAATCGTGATGCGAGAGTGCTGGGAATCCATGGTGAGGTCTGCACTGACCCCTTCTGAGCAGCAGGGATGGAGGGGGAATCATTCATTAGCATACTGAGGTAAATTCACAGGATGCTACATGTAAGGCCTAAAACGATTGATTGCGGGAGAATATGTTTGCATCAAAAGCAGTTAAATGTCACTCGGAAGGTTTATTCCAACCAACATTGCATGGATTATATAAACAGGATTATCAACATGCATAGGCAGGCAATGTGGCACTTTAGGGCATACGTTTCCACGATTGGATTACACAGGCCTGTTTCATATGCAGGGCACACGTCTCAAGCAGCGAAAGGCAAGACGCAGGAGTGTTAGATAGTTGGTGAACTGTTAGTATGTTGTGTGCATGGCGATGAGCTGCAAGTGAGCTGGTGCACATCACCAGTGATTATATCAGTTACTCATAAAGGAGGGAGCAGCACAGTGACATGACTTTTAATGGCTTCTACTTACTTAACTGGAAGCATTTCAGCCTTTCAACTCTCACAGTTGGAGTTCCGACCTTGGCTCTGACTTCAGTACTTGGAATCCTTCTTTTTACTTCACAAGTAGAAAGAGCAGAGCTCATTTTCCTTTTTTAATACATCTGCTTTCCTAACATCTCATGAGGTTTATGCTTTCATATGTCTCTATTTCTCAAAAATTAATTTGCTATTCCGCCAATGGTCAGTCGTAGACAAGTCTTGGATATATTTTGAAGCTTTTTGCTAATTTACTTGGTGTTTGGCCGATTTTAAATAGTAACTCAGCAGTAAAAAATAACCCTGAAAAACACATTAGATTGCTTTGAAGTTTCAAGCTAAAATCTAAAATCTAAGAAAACATAAATTAAATGTCACAACGCCCCATAAACAACTTCTTATTGACCTTCTTTTTAAACCAGCATGGGGGAACTCACCACTGCTGACTGATTCATTGTAGGTAATAAACGTAGTCTTAGTCTTCACCTTTAAGGTAGAATTCAACCAAAAAATAAGATTTTGTCATCATTTACTCACCCTCATGTCATTCCAAACTTATATGACTTACTTTCTTCCGTGGAATACCAACATTCTACCATATGACCAACATTATGGTAATTCATTCTTTTGTGTTCTGTAGAAGAAAGAAAGAGAAAATTATATTTTAATTTTTGGCTGAATTATCCCTTTAAGTTCCAGGACTTAATACAGTACTCCGGCTTTTTCTAATTATCTACTGACCCTAAAGGGAAAACAAAAACTTTTCTGTCCTTCTGGATTAACAGTTTACGAATAATCATTTGTATAACAAAGTCACAATGTGACTTACATACATACCTACATATGGTTTCCTGTCCATCAACTAAAAATAAATTTAGATTTAGAGAGAGAAAGATGATGATAGAGATGCCATTCATCTTTAATCGCTTGTGCGCACATGGCGATGATAAGGATCAGCGATATCAAATTAATTCCTTGTTATTTCAGTTTTTTAATTGGGTTCGGTTGATAAAGGAATCCGTTATCTAAGTAGGAGGATACTTGTGTCTCTGGGCAAAGACAGATGGATGTGAATCGTCGAGAGCAAACATTGTCTCATCACTACAAGAACGATTGTGCTCGACTTGAATATCTTTTCTTAGACATCAAACTCGTTACACGCTGAAGCACCAGACTCTGAGCAACAATGTGAGCGGAGTTCACAACAAAGGGCAAGAGGAGAAATAAGAAAAATAATAGAATACCATTCAGGGGTCAGAGGGTAAAGTGTGAAGTGGTCTGAAAGCAATCAATCATAACGAGGCTCCGCCGGGTGAATCTCCATGTTACCACTGACTATGATATGCTACAAGGACCTCACTTTGCACAAAACAGTCTGTCTTAATTCATGCGCAGTCATCAAAGCAGCAAATGATTATCCCAAGCAATAATTTTCCATTTGATAATGCCATTCAGCAGGCCTATATCATGCTGCTCAGCTAGCAGGCGGTCCTTCATACAAGCTGCAGCCACTTTATTCAGCTAATTTGTGGGTGCAAAAAGAAAAAATCTACAGATGGACTCTATCCAGACTCAAAATTAATTCCTTTGAGGAGGCCTATTGATCCCGTCTTTTTCTACCCTATTAATGATGCTTTCCCTCACTGCCCTCATGTGGGGTGACTGCTGCTACTGATGGAGGGGTGAAGTCTGACAGGCTATAACTGGAGCGTCCAATGCAACTCATGCAGCAGGCCTGGATCCTTTTATGCACAGTGACATCTGAGGAGCAAAGTGTGTGTGAGAGGGGAGGTTAAGGGGCGCAACCAGACAGCGCTTTAGCTGTGAACAGTTTCAGTGTAATGCTCTGCTGGGTGCATCACAACAGGAAGAAGGAAAGCACCAAAGGTCATGATACCACAGGGAGAGGACAATAACAAGGCAGAAAACCAAAGCAGCTCTAGAAAGGCTGGACTGTGTAGCTGACTAAACACAGGAAGAGTGAAATATCTGAAACACTTTCATGCATTCAGCTGTTCAAGAAATTAAAGGGGTTCTATAATGAAAAACTGAATTCTCCTTGATCTTTTGGAACAAAAAAAAAAAAACTCTTAATGTACCATACACATCCCTAAAGTTTTGGAAATGAAAGAGACTTCCCCAGTTCAACCATGTTGCAAAAACGGTTCTTTCCCAAGTTCATTCCAAAAACTGAATACATTAATATATGACTATCCACATTTACACCACCCAGTAGAGGTGGAGTATTGAGAAGGAAGTAGGATAGACACTATTATTCCGAATCATCAGAATAGTATGCTAATATTGGCTTAACACTAACGATAAGAGTAAGATATGGAAAGTGCACCAAATCTTCCAGCATATAGACAAACAGCTAGTATTTATTTTTATTAAAATAACTACAGTATATAAACATAATTCAGCATATTTTTGAGGATTGTTTTGTGAATCTGTCATGACTCATGATGTAATGTGTAGGTTTAGCAAAGAGGATGTTTTTGAAAGATGGGGCAGAGCAAAATATATTGTACCTTACAGCAAACCATAAGTGTTGTTACATATTTCACTGAAAGAAGATCTTTAAGGCACAGAAAACACACACACACACACACACACACACACACAGTGTCAATAGAGTGTTTTGTTGGTACTAATCAGGTATTACAATCATGTAAATTCCATACACCAGCTAAAACAGACCAACAGATCAAAGTAGTTGTCTATTTACGTTCATACATGCCTTTATATATAAAACTAACTAATAAAACTATTTATTTTTATTTTTTTTACATATAAATGATTTAATTGCTTTTCTTGATTGCACTCTATCTAGTATTTGTCTCACAAATCTGTCTTAATAGGCTATGAAACTTAAATCACAAAACTAATTGAGGGAGAAACATATGTCTCACGTCACTCATGTGAATATACAGCCGATATGTTTCTGTTTTGAATGAGAAAAACATCACTGAAATTGCACAAGCAGAATTCAGAGGGGAACTGATTAGATCCTATGCTCAAATGTTCTCACAGTATTCTGACTAAACAAAGATTTAAGCTAATTTGCTCAAAAATGGGACAACTGCTTTTGCAGAGCAGCAGGTGCTACACACTGTCAGAAACAGCAATTAAATATTTTATTTAAAGGTTTTTTATTATTTATTTATTTTTTAATTTTAGATAACTTTTTATAGAACAACAATTTTAATGAACAAATTAAGATTAAGGTTACTGATGGCAAAACTGCAAACATACATCAGAAAGCTGCCTCTCTTTTCTTTGATTCGCTCCAGCACTGCTGTAGGTGATCTTTGGCCAACGCGACTCAACAGTAATTTTTTTGGAGACTAGTAGTTTCCTCCATGGTAACCCATCCAAATCACACTGTAGTGAACTTCTAATAGTAAACTGATAAATCATCGGTGAACAGTGATGATATTAAGCACAAGAGCTGCCAGCAGCAGTTTATACATAGGGTTCTTTGTGGCTTGTCTGATTCTATGTCGTGCCCTTGAACTGATCGTTTCAGGACGCCCACTCTTAGGGAAAGTAGAAGTAGTTCTGTATTTCTATTTGCCTGACTATGTGGCCAGATGGAGGCTCAAGGCTTTAGAAATCCTTTTGTAATCCATTCTCATTTTACAAGTCTTAACTACTCTTATTCTGAAGACCTTTGGAATCTCCTTTGATGGGGCCATATTGCACTTGAACACAATCCTGTATAGAACAGGTAAACAAAACTTGTTTGTTTTTTTCTCTCCATATGACAAATCAAAACACACTCAGTCTGACTGGAACATCTGACTCCTATTACCCCCATTTTAAGAGGTCATATTTAGACTTTTTCATTAAGGACAGTGGCTGTTTAAACCATATGTTGAGTGAATATGTTTTGTGCTGTTGGTTAAATAAATGCTTTATCATAATAACGTAGATGAAGACACCACATTCTGAGAGCCATTTTTGCCTAAATGTGTGATGCTATGCTCTTTGACTTTAGCAAGCACACGGTATATTGAAATGCTTTGAAACTTAAAACCATGAAATTCAAAAGAACGATAATAAAACTGTGGCTGAATGTCGTCACAGCCTATTTAATCAGTATAACCTACAGCACAACATCAATTCCACAGATACATTACTGCATTCATTAAGGCAGTGGTTCTCTAACTTTTTACAGTGGCGAACCACATGGAACATTTAACATTCTTCTGCATACCCCCTCTCTTCCACTTAGACCACAGTCAAACCTTTTCTAATAAAGGACAATATTTGCCCCCTTAAATTGATTTACAGGTGCATTTTTTTTTACCTATATAGAGGCAAAGATTTTCTAACCTTATTAATTGTATATTATGTTTTATATCATATTCTTAACATTCCATTAAGTCTATTATTAATATAATAAATAAAGCAATAAATGATGGCAAATTGAAATGATTGCCTCCTTGTAGATTTAAAAATAAAACCGTCGATAGGTGGTCATTCATTCATTCATTCATTCATTCATTCATTCAGTAACGAAGCAAAATGCTGAAGTTATGAATGGGTTATTAATCACTGACTCTCCAAATTGTTCAAAGCCGCAGATTCGTTCACTAACGAAACACCGCTGTATGTTGCTTGGAGACACACACCAGATGATACTGATTTCGTTGGAACTATTATTATTTAGTTGCAAAATATAACAAACATGACAATATTCTTTTTAAAATGTAGGCTACATTTAAAATGTAAAATGTTCACTTAATATTACCTTTTTTTGTTGAACTGTTGTAAAAATTTGTCACATTTGCCATCGTTTGGATATTCCGGGAAATTTGCATTCTTGCTCGTATTTTAAACATGAAAACAATAACTCGAACAGGGTAGCCTATGTGTCTGTATCAAAGAGAGTTTAAATCGATCTCAATGTACAGACTGTGTCAATATTTGCTCTTCATGCTTTTAAGTGAAGATCTACTTTAAAGATACATTGAACAGCAGCGCGATTTGCTAAAGCAGCATATTCAGCGGTCATCCTATCACATGCACGCTGATTGTGTGGATGCAGTCAGTTTTAAGCAGTCAGTTTTGACCGCAAAAGATGAGGTAAGCTGATTGGATATCATGTATTTGACCGTTTACGGCACTCCCATTTTCCTGTTTTTACATTAGAAGCGACATTTTGCTGGTCAGAAATACATGTTCGGTTTTAATGTTAAGTTGGGGTAGAATTAAATGAATGTCAAAACTCCGAATTTTGTTCGCGTACCCCCTCTGTCACCTCACGTACCCCCAGGCTTACGTACCCCAGTTTGAGAACCACTGCACTAAGGCAAAGCAATCGGACCAAGTTTCTCCTAAATATAGTTACTTCACCATTAATCTTGTCTAACAAAACTAATGCAACTACCTTGTGCTCTACGGTGGGGGAAAATACAGAAGCAATGAATATATCAATAAAGGAGTCTGTTTATCTGTTCTGTACCTCATACCTGTGAGACTTGGGTTCAAAAATAAAAAACAATTTTCCTGGTAGCGAATCTACATATTTTCTTTGATTTCCAGCGATACCGGATAAACAAATAAAAAAGTTATTATGTTGGGTCTATCAAAACACATACAAATTATTATTTTTTTTTTCCAGAGTTCTGAGAAAATAAATCTTTAAAGACCTCACCCAAACCTTGTACAGAGAGGAACAATTGAAATGAATAATTGAGAGGAAGGGTCTACCGCCTGCATTATTGAATGCCTTGGTTTTAGTATGTTATTTACGTAATGCAGGAAGCCACAGAACACTGGATAAATTCCTCAAGCATGAGCAACATCAAGATGTAGCCCTTGTTTACTTTTTGAAGCGATTAATAATTTCTTGCTTTTCGCTTTGTGGCAGGGGATGGAAATATTTATGTCAAAACGTGTCCTTCAAGGCATAAATTTTCATAATCACTTCAAAATGAGTATTTGTGCATACAAAAATTAAATAAGTCAAATAAGTCAAACCATCTTGCTTACTCATTCAGCAGCTCTGGCAATGCTCAGTTAATATGTTTTGTTTCTTTCCCCCACACATATGAAAATATTAATTTATCATCACATATAACACTGTCACTTCACTAAATGATATTTGTTATTAATCATTTTCACAAAATCTTTCTAAAAGGGAAAATTTAACACAATCTCTTTTCCAAGTAAGCCGCAACTGAACTGAATCTTTCATTTGAATTCCACTGAATAATTCCTGCAATTTATCTTACCATAAATGCAGGATGCTGGAGGATGTGGAAATCTGTAAGTGCTCACAACTCAAATCTCCAACCAATTCCATACTATGTTGCCTGACGCTACCTGCCAGCTTGAACACATCTAATATCAGAGTTCACTGGGAAGATAAAGGGAAAAACCTGATTAGAGAACTGTTTCCCAAACGGCCTCCCACACACTCACCTTAGTAAAAGAAAATAAAAAATTAGGGAAACTAATCGGCAAGGACTAAACGGATTGCCAGGCACATGTGTTCATCCTAATGCTTAATAAAGCTGGCATAAAGCTGTATTTCACACTGTACTAAGTCTAAATAATGGTGGCACAAACTCTATATAAGGACTGTAGTGTTTTACCTGCACCCGCGTTGTGGGTCGCAACATCCGTAAATCTCACAGTCGTGAATTTCTCACCGCTCTGAAGGTCATACGTAGTCACCTCAGATTGATTGTAATTAGTATGGCCCAGCAGCCTAATGAGAATGCAGGAGTGCAGCAGAGCTGAGCTCAGGGACCTGTCTGGAAAAGAGGCTGTTGATATTTAGGGCTAATTTGTTAATGAAAATTCTTAGTAATGTCTGAAATAAAACCACTGTAGAATATTGTACCTGGCATGAAATAAGATAGCCTTGGGCTGTGCTCTCACACCACTTAGAGGCAGCGTTAGCGCAATTGGTCCTGCTGCAATCCAAATGTTTTTTTTTCACGCATGAATAATGACTTTGAGGTTATCATGGCATCTTGCGTACACAAAGATATTAGAGGTACACTATTGAAAATGAGATCGAAAGTCTCTGTATTCTAAGGCAAATTCTAAAGGCAGACAGATCGAGCATCAAGTACTCAAATCGTTCTAACTGAATCGGCCGGGGTAACAATAAGAAGACACAAAGGCCCCAGTAAATGCACAAGCCATTGAAATGCGGGCCAAGATGGATGGCAGTCATTACTGCGGATCTGTATGTATTTCATGGGGCATTTATTGTCTAAAGCTGAATCGGCCACTGCAGTACTCCCACGTCTTTGTAGAATGTGAAGGCAAATCTAATATAAGGTGAAGGCTCTCTAGATACACATTGTATGCTAGTGTTGAGGGGCACAATTGCTCTCCGGCCGACTGGAGAAAAAAACTATCTTACAATTCAAAGAGACACGAGGGTCGGACAGTGCTGCCCATGTTATAAAATGCTCGGGGAGGAAAAAAATAATTTCATGTTTGCGGAGCATTGATTAAAGTCCCTCCTTTCCCTCAACTCTTGCTCCGAGTGTGAGCTTGGCACGACTTTAGAAGTCTCACTTGGACACATGGCTAGGTGTGGAGGTTGCAGGTGTTGATTAGACGTCAGGGTCGCTTTAGGAGGCGGAACGGTGCGTGAACTGGGCATTCTTGCACTTCAAGGACGCAGGTTTGAGAAAGCGCCAGGCACTCCTGCCACTGTGGAGTAAACCACAAAATACAGTGGGTACGGAAAGTATTCAGACCCCCTTAAATTTTTCACTCTTTGTTATATTGCAGCCATTTGCTAAAATCATTTAAGTTAATTTCAAAAGCTTTGATGATGCACCTGAGCTTTGTATCAATACCAACACTCTCAATTTGTGTTTATTGATACATCATCTTTTGTATGCTATATAAATTTCTCACTTGTACCTTATATTGTTGGCTGTTTTGTATACCCTACAAAAGATTTTGCACACCAATTTCATCTCATCTACTTTACAGTTTTTGTTATATTATGAAAGTGACTGACATCTTCAAGGTCTCAAATTTAACTGAGCGATATACCAGGTGAGATGTGCTGCATGCAAATTCTTTAGCAAGCCTCCAATACCCACAAGATAGAGTGGGCCCTGTGCCTGGCATTGACATTGTGTTAAAACAACGCAATGGGTACTTGTGTCACGGTTGCCTAGCAACACAAGCCACTTGGTTAAAATGAAAAGAGAGTGTGTGTGTGTGGAGTTCAGAAAAGTCTATTATCCATGCAAATGACTGTTATTTGCCCTATTTTGGCAAAGCTTTTTCTCTCACGACTTCTTGAAGTCTGTGTGATTGGACTGCTCAGGTCCTTATCAAAATGACAGGCACCCAAACTGGACCGAGAAAAGCGGCTTGCAACAAGACATGAGGGCTCTTAATGGGTTTGTGAGAGCGTCTTCGTCCATTAATACGAGGTCTGTTTACTCTACGAACAAACAAAGACATCCGTCTCTGACAATATCAACAGTATTTGCGGCGTTAAATGTTTACCTTCTTAACTGTAAGAGGTTCACAAAATGGCCACTGAGAACTAAGAAATATTAATTGGTTTTGAGAGTAGAGAATGACTCATCCAATCAGAATTGAGAGTCTGGACTATTTATTTTATAGTGTTGGACATTCTGATTTGAATCTTTGTTTTGAAATGAACTTGAGCATTATGGAACATGAAGCTAGACTTTTATATTAGGAAAAATCTGAACTTTTAATGTCCATGAGTCCATTTTCCTAAATAAATTAATAAATAACACAACCAATACCTATAACTTATTCAGGGTAAGCTGCATTTTTATGTAAAGAAATAGACTTGCACTATTTACAATGGTGTGGCATAAAGATCAGATTAAATATAATTTTTATGGAGTTTTTGTATACCAAAGGTTTTTTTTGGAAAAATGTTGTCAGCTAAACAATTGAATGTTGTAAGTAATAATACAATCCATGAACACGCTATCCTTCTATCTCTTACAGCCTGTCGTTTTTATTCCTGTCACAAAATAAATATGATGTTACCCTGACAGGTCTATTGAGATGAAGTAGACAAACTTTCATTTATAAAGAACTGAGCATTAACACACTGTTCAGAGTTTCACAAAATACAAACAACAAAATTCTAAGCAGCGCAACTGTTTCCAACACTGATAATGATAATAAAAAAAACTACATTTTTTTTTAATGAGTATCAAATCGGCACATTAAAACGATCATGTGACACTGAAGAGTTGAGTAATGGCTGCTAAAACTTCAGCTTTGCCATCACAGCAGTAAATTAAAATGTATAAACATATTAAAGTAGTAAACAGCTGTTTTAAATTATAACAGTATTTCACAATATTACTGTTTTTACTGCATTTTAGATCAAATAAATGCAGTCTTGATGAGCATAAGACACTTCTTTCAAAAATATTTGAACGGTTTATAAAATTTAAAATAGCAGTGTGGTAATGCCTACTTTTTAATTTATACTATTTCCCCCTGTTGAATTTCCAGCAAAAATATCTATATAATGATATATGTGTTAAATATAAATTAAATAAAATTGCTGTAAGATTTTGGTCACGCACTTTCTGCCTCAACCACAAATTATAAACATAAATCAATTTCTTTGCCTGTACTAATGGACTTACCTATACTAGACATCAATGAACACATCACCTAGAGACAATAAGACCCCTAGCAACCATCCATTTCACAGAATGTAGGTCATCATAATCCCTTCCACACACACACAAATCCAAATGGTGTCTATGGAGTAAAGAGGTCATTGGCGGGGCACTAATCCATGGTCTCACTGAGTTTCAAATTCAATCTTACTTTTTATAGCTTTTTTCCTCAAGATGTTCAGGTCCCTTATGGTTTCAGGGAGATAGTTTACTGCTAATCTGATCAATGTTCACATTAAGTCATGCTACCCGAGATCTATGGATGAGAGTTTATTATCAATACGGGCTGAGGATTGGGAGAAACACTCCGGAGGAAGAGATAACCGGAATGAAATGTTGATGCAACCATGGACTAAGATAACCTTCCATTAAGAAAACAAGATTAGGAAAAACAGGGCTGTAAATTACTCTAATTAGCGCGGGTGAACTTAGTTAAGGAATGGGGCAAATCCCACATAAACATATTTACTCATTTCTAAAAATATGGCTCATATAGGATAAGTGCAAAGTAGAAGGAAGCGATCCAAAGAACACTTGGCAAGTGACGCAAGATCATACTTCAAATTAGCCCATGAAGCCCCAGCAGAGCTGCTAATCTTCTTTTGGGAAGGCATCAAATTCAAATGTGGACAAGCTGGCTTTAAAGACAATCCTGCACTGACATTCACCTGTATTTAGCACTAATGCTGTGTTTATTACCTGCCCACTGAATGATTCAGAAAAAATAAAAGCCTGCTGTTTGAAAAAAAACAAAAAAAACAATGGACACCTCTGCGTCACGAGAGGTTTTCTAAGAAGCTTTCTCAGACTGACTGTTGAAGCAAAGCACGCATGGGATTTGATAATCAAGTTCAGATAAACGGTTGCATTTCAGTTTTACACACTTTATTAAATATCCTTGACTTTGCTGACTTTGTGAGCAACAAACCCAGATGAAGCAGATAATTTATATTTACTTAAAAGCACAATTTGGCACATTTTTAAAAGCATGTTGCATTTGACCACTGATTAACATGCTTTTGGTGGCCTGCCTACAGAAATCATTATTAGCGCCTTGTGACCTAAATAGCAATTTTCATGCCCTTTCTACAGGCGGTCTTGCATAACCTTTTAGACCCATATGCTTGGATAATTTAAAACTGTCTGTTAAATTTCATGCTGAAACCTTGAAAAAATATATATATATAAATAACTGGGGAAAAAGGTTGCACACAAATTCAAATTTGGTTTGCAAATTTAATGTCTAGGACAGACTGTCATTTTGTAAGTGATGAAACCGGATCCGTTCAGAATGGGTAGTCAATAGAGAATGAGGAGTTACGTCACGATCTTTTCACTCCGCATTGCATTTCGGGAAGGTGCCGCCATATTAGCAGGATACGCTATCCGTTCCCATGGTTACTTCTCATTCTCTATAAGGATAAATACTTCTTTTAAGACAGTGATGCTAAAAGACATGCAGACGAGCCAGAATATTAACGTGACATGTTTAAATGTAAAGCGTTTTCCTCTCTTTAGAAAACTGTAATCTAGAAAGCGCTTCTGGATTAAGACAGCGATTTCTAAAGTTCATACTTTGGGCTCATCTGTTTTTCCACACATATTATGCTTTATTAGTAAGATGTGTGTACAGAATGTGGTCTTTAAATATCACTGTCTCGGTGCTTTAAGCGCAAGTTCTACTAATTCACAAGCCTAGTGAGAGTCATGCTCGCAAAGAAGGTAATGTTAACTATTAAACCAACCAAATCAAAACTTTCAAAAACACACAGCAATGTGATTCTTTTACTGAGTGTGAGTCAGTGGGTTT
Source organism: Sinocyclocheilus grahami (assembly GCF_001515645.1). Classification (NCBI taxonomy): domain Eukaryota; kingdom Metazoa; phylum Chordata; class Actinopteri; order Cypriniformes; family Cyprinidae; genus Sinocyclocheilus; species Sinocyclocheilus grahami. The sequence continues at coordinate 872,009 of NW_015505346.1, read as the reverse complement.
AATCAGTGACATTAACAGATTTACTATTCGGCGTCTTCTCCGCGACCTCCTTCCCTTGTTGTTTTTCCACATAGAAAAGGCGAAAAAACATATAGCATTGTCCATTTTTCTCTCAGAACGATGATCTGAGTTACTATTGCAATTATCGATGCAGTATGAATGACATACACCGGTGACATTTTTCACAATCACGACAAACAATCAAATACTGCCCTAAACTCAATAGCGGAACGGCAGCGCTATCCTGCAAATATGGCGGATAAACCAGCAGTTTCCCAGAACTCAACGCGGCGTTACGTCACATTCTCATTCCTAATAACTGGTATAGCTGTATTGGTATAGCAATGACTTGTGTGTCAGAATGACGCCAACACATATATACAAGAGCAGTGGTCGACCGATATTATATGGGAATTTTTCAAATATCGGCATCGGCCGATAAGTTTTTCTGTTTTGCCGATGTGTTCGAGGGGGACTTTTATTTTGACACACCGCTCACTTTCTCCTTCTTATTCGCTGTCGTCGTTCAGTTCTGTCTAATATAGATAGAAGTCTATCTAATAATCAGATAGAACTGTTAAACAAATGAATTAAATTGTATACAAAACAAGTATTATAACGATTGCTTTAATATTATTAGTAATAGAAAGGCAAACATTATAATACTTTCTCGTTTGCCGTCAGCATTCAGCAAATACGCATTTATATAATTTCAACAAATCTTTGAATGACTAATGAACATTTAATTTCACAAACCTTGCAGACTTAGTCGAATCTAGTTGAGATCTTGTGAAGTGTGCATTTGTATCCTGCACGATCGCGTGTGCTCTGCGTGCCGGTCGGTCCGTGCAAATTGAATGCTGACAGGAGAAGAGTTCTGCTTGACTGGAGACGCACGATCGACAAACTTTAAACTAGTGATTTCAAATTATGCTGCACTTTATGCATTTGCCCACTGTCATATTCAAGTGTATCATCCAAGTGGATGCTGCACACTGGTGGTGGTTGAGGAGAGCCCCCCCCCCCAAACCCATGATTGTAAAAAGCGCTTTGGGGGTACAACAATACATAATAAAGCGCTATATAAATGCATCATTCATTCATTCATTCATTCATTGATTCGACGAAGGAGCGTCCGGCGGACTTGCGGCAACCACATGTGACGACCCCGGGCTGGACTCCGCTTCGTCCACGGGGAAAGCCGATCCGCCCCCAAACATAAAAAGCGCTTTGGGTGTACAACAATACACAATAAAGTGCTATATAAATGCATCATTTATTCATTCATTCATTCATTCATTCATTCATTCATTCATATTCATGTCATTTTCATTGCGTAGCCTATGTAAAATTAGTGTTACCTTGGCTTTGTTTGAAAAACAAAAACTGAATACTGAGTGCCCTGTTGGTTACAGTGTTAATGTTTACTCCTTTTTAATTAGATTTTATTACATATTTATTTATTTGTGAAAAATGCTTTGTCTTCTAAAGTATATGTTTATTTTACACATTTATTTTAATCCATTTTCAAATTATTTAAAATTTCTTAAATATAAATTAAAATAAATAAAATTATATCGGCTTTATATCGGCCATCGGCCACCCTGCTTTCCAAGATATCGGCATCGGCAGTCAAAAAACCCATATCGGTCGACCATTATACAAGAGTAATTGTCAGTAATTGTCATTGTGGAAAAACTGTAAATTTTCCCCTTGATTCTCTTGTCTATCATGACAGCTCACTGCGGTGCTAATTTACAAACCCGATTCCAAAAAAGTTGGGACACTGTACAAATTGTGAATAAAAACAGAATGCAATGATGTGGAAGTTTCAAATTTCAATATTTTATTCAGAATACAACATAGATGACATATCAAATGTTTAAACTGAGAAAATGTATCATTTTAAGGGGAAAATAAGTTGATTTTAAATTTTATGGCATCAACACATCTCAAAAAAGTTGGGACAAGGCCATGTTTACCACTGTGTGGCATCCCCTCTTCTTTTTATAACAGTCTGCAAACGTCTGGGGACTGAGGAGACAAGTTGCTCAAGTTTAGGAATAGGAATGTTGTCCCATTCTTGTCTAATACAGGCTTCTAGTTGCTCAACTGTCTTAGGTCTTCTTTGTCGCATCTTCCTCTTTATGATGCGCCAAATGTTTTCTATGGGTGAAAGATCTGGACTGCAGGCTGGCCATTTCAGTACCCGGATCCTTCTTCTACGCAGCCATGATGTTGTAATTGATGCAGTATGTGGTCTGGCATTGTCATGTTGGAAAATGCAAGGTCTTCCCTGAAAGAGACGACGTCTGGATGGGAGCATATGTTGTTCTAGAACTTGGATATACCTTTCAGCATTGATGGTGCCTTTCCAGATGTGTAAGCTGCCCATGCCACACGCACTCATGCAACCCCATACCATCAGAGATGCAGGCTTCTGAACTGAGCGCTGATAACAACTTGGGTTGTCCTTGTCCTCTTTAGTCCGGATGACATGGCGTCCTAGTTTTCCAAAAAGAACTTCACATTTTGATTCGTCTGACCACAGAACAGTTTTTGCCACGGTCCATTTTAAATGAGCCTTGGCCCAGAGAAAACGCCTGCGCTTCTGGATCATGTTTAGATATGGCTTCTTTTTTGACCTATAGAGTTTTAGCCGGCAACGGCGAACGGCGAACACTATTGTGTTCACCGACAATGTTTTCTGGAAGTATTCCTGAGCCCATGTTGTGATTTCCATTACATTAGCATTCCTGTATGTGATGCAGTGTCGTCTAAGGGCCCGAAGATCACGGGCATCCGGTATGGTTTTCCGGCCTTGACCCTTACGTACAGAGATTGTTCCAGATTCTCTGAATCTTTGGATGATATTATGCACTGTAGATGATGATAACTTTTAAACTCTTTGCAATTTTTCTCTGAGAAACTCCTTTCTGATATTGCGCCACTATTTTTCGCCGCAGCATTGGGGGAATTGATGATCCTCTGCCCATCTTGACTTCTGAGAGACACTGCCACTCTGAGAGGCTCTTTTTATACCCAATCATGTTGCCAATTGACCTAATAAGTTGCAAATTGGTCCTCCAGCTGTTCCTTTTATGTACTGTACATTTAACTTTTCCGGCCTCTTATTGCTACCTGTCCCAACTTTTTTGGAATGTGTAGCTCTCATGAAATCCAAAATGAGCCAATATTTGGCATGACATTTCAAAATGTCTCACTTTCAACATTTGATATGTTATCTATATTCTATTGTGAATAAAATATAAGTTTATGAGATTTGTAAATTATTCCATTCCTTTTTTACTCACAATTTGTACAGTGTCCCAACTTTTTGGGAATTGGGTTTGTATGTGAGCGCATGAGATGACATAAGTGTCAAAGGCTTTACTGTATTTACACATTCATGCATATGTTGTGTCTGAAGCCACATACTTGTTTATTCATTCGCATTCATTACATTGTGAATGACAAATGTATCAATTCAGTCACCAGTCAATGATGACACTACTTTTAAAAGCAAAAGTAGTGACAAAAGTAACAAAAAAAGCTTTGTGTGTGAACTTATAAGCTGCATCACGAATGTCAAAGGAAACTAAAACACATTTTCAAACATCTAATTTTTATCAGATTTCAAATGTTTCTTTATAAACAAATTATTTTTTTAGCAAAGCTGATAAAAAGCAAGGCTGTCACTCTAAAAACATCAAATTAATGCAATTAATTATGAAAGAAACAAAAATAACACATTTATGACCTCTACGTAAAATTACTCAATAAGAAATTTATCACAGAGATCAGATACTTATGTTTAAAAAGAGGTAGACAGAGCAAGACAGAATAAAACAGGCTTGTTTTTAAAAGTTAGACTCGAAAAAATAAAAATATAAATAACATAAATATAGAAATATATACGATATAAAAACAATATATTGACTCCCAAAGCAACGTTTTGTAACATCTATTCAATGCCTTATTTGTCTGACTCTGAATTGGCATTTATAAAAATGTGCAATTAACTTAATCAGTGTATCGTCATCGCGTAAATAATTCAATTAAATATTTGAATCAAATGACAGCCCTAAGTAGTTCTACAATTAGATATATAATCGCACTGCCAAATGACAACTGTAAGCAAGCAAGACTGTGTGGCTGTATACCCCAGAAGTGCAAAAGCAAGCAAATTACACCATAACTCTCTCTGATAATAACAAAAATAAGATCTCAGTCCCCTGGCTTTTCAAAAAACAAACACACATTATTATTTTAAGTTTTCATAAGTGTGGGCTCACGAAATAGAATTTGTAGCTTCAGATCTTGTAATCTGATATAGGACGTACAGGATAAGTGAATGTCAAATACAGTCCATAGGCACGACCATATATTCACATACATATACACATGTTATAATAGCATATTGCTTTGCTCTTGTAATCACTATGCATGCTGGTTTAATTACCCCTTATTGGAGAAACTATACATAGAATATGTGACCCTGGACCACAAAACCAGTCTTAAGTGGAATTTTTTTTTTATTGAGATTTATACATAATCATAAATACGTTTTCCATTGATGTATGGTTTGTTAGGATAGGACAATATTTGGCCGAGATACAACTATTTGAAAATCTGGAATCTGAGGGTGCAAAAAAATCTAAATACTGAGAAAATCACCTTTAAAGTTGTCGAAATGAAGTTCTTAGCAATGCTCTTCTTAATCAAAAATTAAGTTTTGATATATTTACAGTAGGAAATTTACAAAATATCTTCATGGAACATGATCTTTACTTAATATCCTAATGATTTTTGGCATAAAAGAAAACTCTATAATTTTGACCCATACAATGTATTTTTGGCTATTGCTACAAATATACCCCAGCACCTTAAGACTGGTTTTGTGGTCCAGGGTCACATATAATCATCATCATCATCATCATCATCAACATCATTATATTAAGCCAACAATCATTATATTCAGTCAATCATTTAAAATCACTCATATTATGAGATTAAAATAATCAGCAGTAGATTTGAATAAATCAAACAATGTGTCACTAGACATTTCAAACACCCTGGTCAAACATTTGATTTTGCAGAGTAAAAGAAACCTTTCCAGCTGTAGGCCTACTTCTCTAGCAGCAGAGCAGAAAGAGATAAACCTGAGCAGGCCAAATGGCTAATCTCCAGGATCAGAACCAAAACAACGATCTTTGCTGTATACTATGGCTGCTAGTCCTTGTTTACATTTTTTGTAACGTTCCTAATGATGGGCGGTTTATTTTAGTCTAGGGATTATGAGTAGTATTAGGGTCACTGTTCTGGCACTCTGTGCTCAGTTCATTATATATCTGTCAAATTAAATGTGTTACTCAGATAATCGCAAAGAATTAATCATTCAGAAGAGGAAATCACTTCAGTACCTTCTGAGCGAAATTGCTTGCGTCCTGGCTCAGGCAGGCACAACGGTTTAATTCGTGTTTGTCATGCTTGTTTGATGACTACGACTCAGTTCTCTTGTTGCTTTTATAGGTCTGTTGGTCCCTCCCATGGCTGTTGTCGCCTCAGTAATCCTGTAGGTACAGTCATATATCATTATGTGATGGGCGACGGTGCGCTTCATCGATTTGGAGCACGGTGTTACAACGCCTTTCAGCGAATCTGTTGCACTTTACTTCAACCCCTCGCAACTGTTGGGCCTAGATTTTGGAGTGAGCAGTGGTTCATGGCTTTGATGAAATTACAGGCCACTGTATATGTCCTGTCGAAATTTTCAGTTTAAGTAAAAAACTGTCAATAAATCTGTGCTCAACAAGCAAACAGGGTTTTAAAAATAACCCAACATAATGACCCATTATGTATAATACAGTGTTTTGTACTGTATTCTGACAAAACTGATAGTCCATCAAGTTGTTTTTAAGTGTTTTGACTACACTACAAATCCAATTTCCCCACTTACTTAAGAACATAAAAACATAATCAACAGGGGAAATGACAGATCAAATAAATGCATAAACAAATAATGCAACTTAATATGCACCTCCATCACATTTAACAGTTAACAGAGCTCATATAAACCAGAATATGAGATGTCTGGTGGATCATTTGTGCATGCGAAGTGGCAGTACAATTTGCAACTGTCTCATTGGAAAAGCATAAATGCAAGCATACTCTGCTCTCCGTGCTTTGCTGATATCTCACAATGCAGAACCATGACTGTTCTGAGCAATTACAATACTGTCATTGTTGAAGTGGAATGTCAAATACAAATTACTCAAGAGAATGCAATTACAGCCTAACCTGAGAGGAATATGAAACTATAGGCGGGATACATTTCATTTTGTTCACATACAGTTTGACTAAATCACAGATTTTGAATTCATTAAACAAAGGATATCAATTGTAGGACCAGAAGAAACTCTTTCTTCTGTTGTGAACTGCAAATAGATTGTCTATACACTGATAAATATTGTATTTGCCCTGAAACAGATTAAAGCACAGGCTTTTTATTTTAAGACTGAATGCCTTTCATGTAGCTCATGTACACCGCAGTGAAGAAGAAAAAAAAGAAAGAAAGAAATATGATGCACATGGACTTTTTCCACAGCATCACTGAATCCATAATCTGAGGTGATATCTATCCAGTGTTAGACCATTTACTTGCTGTATCTGCAAGAGAGAACAGTAATAGACTGCATACTGGAAAATGGAAATAATTTGTAGCCTGGACTCTCTTCCTAGCCACACACAATATGTTTTGGTCTGTTCTCAGAGGAGCCAACCTGGAGGAAGGGACCAATCCAACATGCAATTTGGTGCCATTGATGCATGGGTGCAGAACAGCACTTCTATCCTGAAGTCTGTCGTTCACTCGTATGCTTGGTGGAGAAACAAGAGGCAGTAATGAGGACAGATGAGGTCTGCAGTGCTAACAGCTGGCTAGCAGTCAGAGCTCTGTTTCATTCTCTCAGTGCCATGCCCAAACACCTCTTGCTTAACTTTCCAATCAATCCCTCTTAGGAGACAATGGGTCACGTTTAGGACATATTTTGCTAATTTGACATTATAAGCATTTGGATGTTGGGATTATTTTTTCCTAAAAATACTTTCAGTGTTTTCAGTTTTTGCCACTATTTTGGCAGCACCAATTAGTTACAGCTGGACTATGACAGTTTTACTGCATATTTTTAAAATACACCAAATTTCACATCTGTATGGACAGCTGAACCCCTCAGGCTAGTACTTTTCTACTTAATGCCTACAGTTGCTCCAAATAAAAAGCACAACTTTACAAAAATACAACAGGTTTGTTTCCTTGACACTAAGTGGCATATAATCAGTTGATTGCATATTCATGCTTTGATGTTTCCAGCAGAGTGAATGTGTAAGGTTGATAACCTTGTGTTTGGTGCGCCATAAAGCTCAAATAGGTGGTGGCTTCTGACAAAGGCTCTGTAAGTGCTTTCATGACCCTTTGAAATGCTCAGTGCCTGAATCTCTTCATTGTCATCCTCCATTGTGCAGACTTTATGGCCTGTAATATTTAGCATGTTTTCAATACCAAACCCTGTGGCATGGCAAAATGGAGGATGTATGGTGTGCCGACAGCCTGCTTGTGGATATGGAGGCTTTGTTTCTACACATAGTAGTTTGAAGGAATTTAAAATTCTTTAAGACAGCATGCTTCCACTTTTAGGACAAAGGGAATAGCAGAATCTTCAACCTTTTACTTACTTTACGCTAAAAATTGTATAGAACTCTCCTCTGCACTGTATGTTATACCCATTAGCTGCTGAGGCAAATCAGACATGTGCCGAGAGGGGCAGGACATTGTTATTAATGAGTTATTGGCTCTAAAATTAGTTTTTTATTGAACACAACATCTTCCTGATCAATAGCGCTGGTCGGTGTGATTAAAATCCCTTATCCGGGATAAGTCTCTGCAGTGAAAGGTAGAGGTAATGCACTTCTATTCTTTGCACTGCTCCAGGTCGATAAAGAGGTGAGCCTTACACCAATGGGCTCCATATTGATGTCAAGAGTAGGGGAGGAAAGAGGAAGACACTGCATATCTTACTATCATTTACTGATATTATGGTATCTGGCTAGTGGGGCGGAATTCTATCTCCTGTATTTTGAAGCCCTGCTTAGCCAATTTCACAATGTAATGTATTCTGCAATGAGAGCACTGGAGAGACACATTCTCCTTGAATATCGAGTTCAGCATGGCCATGACGTGCCGTTGTGCTATTTTCTTTGTATAGCAAATAAGGTATCACTGTTTTCACCTTTCATTCTTTTTTCTTTCCCTCTTTCTTTTATTTCATACATGTTTGAAATGTCTCAGCCATAATCCATGATTTGGTACTCACCCTCATGTACCTGTATATGTATATATATATATATATATATG
>NW_015505346.1:844631-863515 GCF_001515645.1 Sinocyclocheilus grahami | reverse complement strand
ATATATATATTCTTCATATCTATACTTCAGATGACCAGAAACTGAGAATTTTATAATATTATAAAATAATCAATCTCAGTGACTGTGAGTCACTATAATGCAACTGAATAGGCAATGAAGTTGACACTTCAAAAACCATTTATTCACCCTCATGATGGCATGAGGGAGAGTAAATTATGAGAGAGAATTTTCATTTTTTTAGTGGCGTATCCTTTTATTGTATATTCATAAACTCTTGTGGGGGTTGAGCAGGAGGATAAAAAGTCAAATATATGTTTAAAGCAGACATAAAGTTTCTGCCAATCTCATGTTAATCTTGAGTACCTAGAGTAGTATTGCATCCTTCAAATCTTAGAAAAGTCTGTAATTGTATCAGATAATATATAAAAGACAGATACAGCTGTATCACTTCTCTCCGAAAACAGTCGAGGTCCTGGAGGTGTGCCGTCCCATGGGTGGAGCTAAAGAGTCACAAGCATGCAAAGCTTTGCATAGTGATCACACAGAATAACTCATACGTCATACGTCCAACTAGATTTTGAGACTTTGGTCATGTTTAGACACTTTAACAGTGTAAATAAGTCAGAATGCATGAAATAGCATTAGACCTCCCCTTTAAGGCAACATTATGAACTAACTGTAGGATCCACCAAGTGTCAGTGCTCTCAGTTGAGCATTTGCTTTTAAACCAGTTAAATATGGAAAATACCAAAAAATGGAAGGTGGAAACAACAAAAGTGGATATACGAGGAGGTCAGATGATACTTGCATTTTGACTTGAGTTTTAAAGAGGATAAAGCAAACACAACAACTCTGAGCTTTGCTCTACAGTAGTGTTTCTCAACCCTGGTCTTGGAGTACTCACTCTACAGCAGACATTTTGTTTGTTTCTTTTATATGACGCAACCATTTCAGGTTTTGAAGTCTCTACTAACAAGCCGATAAGTTGAATCAGATAGGGAAACACAAAATGCAGCACAAAAAGAGATGGAAACCACTCATCAACAGATCTGGGCCATGTTTCCCAAAAGCACTGTAGAAACTACTGGCACCAATGGTCTGTACGACACAATGCTTTTAAAAAACGCAGCCAAGGTGGAGTTTCACAAAGCAATCACAGTGTATATTTTTCTGCACACGTTCTTGGTGAGTCTGGTATATTCAAAAAAGCTAAAACACTTGAAAAGTAACGGCAGACAGAAAAATGAGGCATACCTCAGCTACAGGCTTTAGCTTTTGAACATATTTCACCACCGCAGTTTTCACATTTCAGTTTTCACATTTCAGGGCGTCATCTACTAATACCAATTCAACTGCTGAGACTTATATGACACTTGTCTTCTTTGTCCTTCGCCTTTTATGCACCAGCAGCTTTTCCAGTATAATTACGCTAATTATTTTTTGATTGCTTGTTTATTTTCCTTTTTAATCTCTTATGCAGCAATAAACTTTGTTAATATATAAAATGTTCTTCCATACATGCTGCATTCAGGAATACCATCAACAATACAGAACGTCAGAGAAAACAGACTGGGCTGCCACAGATGTCCAGTTAGGCACACATTCTCTCTCCTCTAGTTCTAGCACTTCCACTGGGGGCATTTTCGATTGTTTAGATGGCTGTTTGGGTGAAATGGACTGAATTAGGGTACGAGAAGAATGTCTTATCCATGCCAAAGTACTTCCAACAGGGACGAATTGATGAAAACAGGCACAGCTTTCAAGCTGAGGCTTAGCAAAAACTCCAATATTTCAGCTGGCCAGTAATTCAAATGCCAAGGCAACACTGCATATGGCAATGTAACATAGAGACGTGACATGCCAACACAACATAAAGCTATACAAACCTAGCGTGGTTCAACCAAATTAACCACCATTTCCAATGTGTTATTGGAAAGAAAGGATTATAGGATTAGGCATGGTAGTACACTTCATGTTATGACATCAACTTTAAATATGACAGAAAATCTGATGGTATTGTAAATGAAAAAAAAATGTAGTGAATGATGTGGGAAAAAATGGGATTTAAAAAATCTTTAAACCATGTCTCTATTTACAGCACTGGTGATTCAATGTTTTTAAACCTTTGAACCTTTAAACCAGACCTGTACCTAAAACATTTCTGCGACAGGTTTCTACAACTGTTTCTATCAGCAAATATTTACAAAGAACAAAAAGCACTCAAATGTTCCCAACAATTCTTAATTTAACAATATTTCTTACAGAAAATATCTTCTTCATTCAGTCCTGTCCTTCTTGTCCTCATCTTCTTGTGCTAACATATGAAAAAAACAAATAAATACATTCATAAATTAATTATTTTATTAATAAAAAACTGTTCATTCCCACAAATCAAAACTTTTTATATTAAGATAAATATATCAATAATTTAAATGCTTTATTCATAATGAAATTATGAAACAAGAAACCAATCAGCTTCTTCATGTGGACGTTTCATTATTAAAACATTACAGAAACGTTGTACCATGTTAGAAACCCTAAAGTCATTTAGATTGATTTTACAGTAACCAATAGACTTTCTATGTTTGACTCATAACCGAAACCTTCCCTTTGACCAATATGATTAAAAAGAAGCAATAGTAATCAGCACCCAGAGCCTTTAAATCCATTTCTAAATATATTACCAATGTGAATAAATTACCCTCATTTAAAAATGATGAATTCTCAGTTGATTCTTAAATTGTAATTAAGCACTGAGTTCAAGATAGCATGTCCAATATTACTCTAATAGCTTATGGGGTTTTGTTTATTAATTTCTTTTAATATTAGTTTAATATAGAGCGTAATGAATCTGCCAGTTAAAGCTTTGCTATCAAATTGCCAGTACTAATTTGTAAAATGACGCAGTCTGCTGTGTGACTTACGTTGTGTACTTCCTAATAGAGCGGAAACTGCTGACACTGCACTACATTCCTCAGAGGCCTATTGAGCAGAAAATTATAATTAATTAATCATGGAGTGCAGCGCATGCTCTTCCAGATCAACCTCTTGGTTATGGACTCCACCTGGGATGTCCGTAGAGACATTATTCAAAAGCTGCCAATGGCCCTGGCCAAGGCCCACACAGGCTGGGAAGATTGTAAACACATTCGCAGCACTTCTTGTTTAATAATCTTCTGTTAAATATGAGCACGTTGTGAATGAGGCCTACTCTTTCTCTCTCAATCAACTGTAACTTACAATGAAAGGCTATAGTACAGCACTGGTGGTCTTCTATAATTCTATAAGTTGTTTTATCAAGTATTGTAATTATTCAGCAGTGTCACATATGCAAAATGTGAATCTGAAATCTAAATCATCAAGAGGAGCAGGAATTGCACCTGACGTTATGCATACAGCATTCTGGATCTTTACACAAAGGAGCTCATTAGCATACGGCTGGCAAACATGTAGTAAATAATCTATTGCAACCTGTAAGAAATTAACATCTGTCGCAGTTTGATGTACTGTGCAGATCCCCAATCATAAATCTCAACAGAAATGTTTGCAAAGAACAAGTAGATTACTTTGCAAATATGTAAATTAATGTCTGTCCATATTAAATCTCAAGAGAATGTCAAGGCTGCATCGAACAACCTTGGAGAAAGAAGAGAATGAATGACAGAGAAAAAAAATTAATTTGGGTTATTCTTATTGAATAGAGAAACCAAATATACAGAGAACTTACAAAAACCAAAAAGACTTTTTGTCTATAAAGGCTCATCTTAAGGGAACTGCTGTTGGATTGGCAAATTCAAGAAAACTTTGGCAATAACTGAGAGAATATTTAATGACAACTGCCTATTTTTGGTTAAAAAAATAAATAAAAAGTTGACTTAAAAAGTAGTGTAAAAACAATCTATTTTTGCAAGTAACCTGTTGAACCGGGATTGTGGGAAGCAATCCCATCATTCTTTCCATATATAGCTTTTTTCACAGCTTTAGATCAGCTATATTTCATATTTTCCTTATCCTACACATCTGAGATCCATTACAAACATCAGTACTCAATGAATGCAAATGTATCTTCATCTGACTCAGTCCCTGCTGCAGATAATGTAGATAATAATCATAATACAAAACCCTCTCAAGCATCCATCTGATAAACCGTTACATAGGTCCAACAAAGAAAATCTGGGGTGCAGTTTACGTCTCTCTCTACTAATGGCGATTTGAATTGGTGGCATTACATTTATTGCCCTTCTATGTTTGAAATAAGAGAGCAGAATGCAATCACAATGGACTGATCACATTATGAGAGATTCAGATGTGCTTCATGGTAATAACTCTGCAGCTGTCTTACTTTAATTTTTTTCTCCAGAGATGTAAACAAGAGCAACTGATAAAGAGATAAGACACGTCTCTCAGAACGGGACAGATAAGTTCTACTGAGCCTCCAGAGGGGAAAAGGCTATTTTGATTGGCACAATAAGGCAGACGGAGACAGGGGTGGTGTCCAAACGGAGACACAGGGAATTCCTGAAGACCAGATAAAAGCCCTGACAGAGACCCAGCCACTTGCTGCCTGTCTGATCTGCATTTGATTAAACTTTAAACATGGACACAACAGCACGCCTGCTACAAATGAACAGCAATAACTTGGTGCACATCTGACATTCTCTTGGCTGTTTAACTATCACTGAATTTGAACACCCTGTCAACATATTTTCTCTTTTACTAAGATTTTACACATTTTATCTAGTGAGATCAATCATAACCTGGGCTCCATGCAAATTCTTGTATTTTCATTCTTACGCATACTGTGTAGCAGCCAAGTGTGCAGAGTCAGACGCGGGGCAGGTTGGGGATAGCAAAGGACATAACAACTACCATGTGACATCTAGAGTACCCTTCACACAAGAAACACATTCATTCTGCTCAACGTTGAGACAGATCAGAATTTAAATTTGCAATAAAATATCTCCAAGTGAGGTTTAATGTGGCTGGTGGTCTGGCAAGGACGGCAGAATTAGCCTCATTCACATTCATTAACCTCATTCACATTCTACAGAGCAACAGAGCTGCAGAGCTGTGTCACCATGCCTGGGAGATGATGAATTGCTAATCAGCTGAGAGCTGTCAAGAAAGCCCCAGGAATGTACGATTTATACACTTGTTTGCTCCTGCATTAACCATTTGTAATCAAATCACTATTTTTTGTTGGCTCGGTCAAACGTGGTTTATGAGTTGGTGTTGTCACGTCTGCAAGTCGTCAAGAGAATGGGAGTGTTTCTTATTTCCTGCAGGGAGATATTGGGTGAGCAGACAAAGCATCATAGGTGTACTGTATATACTGTATGCCAGAGTGTTTGAAATGAAGCTGTTTGTTTTACTGTAATCACCTCTGTAAAATAATAATTATTATGCAATTTAATCAACTTCCAACTCATTACAGTTGTAAAATCTTTATCGTTAGGGATGGAAATCATACGGAGTTTAAAGAGCCCATTTCCGGTTCCAATTTCTGTTAATGGTTCTGGTTCCTTAATAATGGTTTCTTTACCAATTCGTTTAGTATGCTGTTTTGGGGAAGAAAAGCTGAACAGAAATGCAAATCCATTGCCATATAATGAGATGAATTCAACAGTAAATACATTTAAAACAATTCTTGTAAAATGTGTGTTTACACAAACCTTGCAGTGACCTTTCACAGACATTTTAAAGGCAACATAAATGTAATCCAATAACTGGCCTTAACTAAATAATACTAAAATGTATTTTTATAAAAAAAAGTTTTTAATTACTTTTCACTGCTTTTAGATGCTGCATAAATATCATCCGATAATTGTCCTTAATATAACAATAAACCTTAACGATGCTAAATGAACAAAAAAAGTGCTAACATATTTTAGTCATTTAACTTATTTTTATAAAATACCACTGATAAAACTGATAATGTGTATCCTTATCTACGCATTGTCATATGACCAACCAGTCAGAAATTACATTAATTTAAGTCTCTCAGCTTATGTTTTAAGCAGAGTTCGTTTGATCCACTAATGAAGCACCGTTTCATAAGAGTTGTGTGTTTAGTAATTGTTTGAACTACTGTTACGGGACTGACGAGACATGAGACGTGCAGATCCAAATGCAAGGCTTTATTCATAGACATGGTTAGAGACAGGCAAGGGTCAGATAATGGCAACGAGTATATAGAGGGCAAGACACAAGAATATTCCTAGGGCTAGCGTGGGTCTACGATCGGCAAAAAGAATTAACATGGCGAGACTAGAGGGGTAAATCCAAGTACAATGCAAAGGTCCAGGCAGGGGCAAACAGTATCTGAATAGTGCAAGATGAGAGGGGGAATCCGAGGTACACAGACAAAGATCAGGATACAAGAAAACAGACAAGGCAAGACTAAGGTAAGGCTATGAAAACTAACAGGCTCTGTAGAGTAGCTATCGCTAGATGAGTGATATATGCTATACATTACTCGGCCGTGGGAAGGGATCAGAATGAGTGTTATATAGGGAATGTGTGATTGATTACAGCTGTGTGCAATCAACTGTGTGCCTGTGTGTGTAATCAGTGCAGTGGGTGATGGGAACTGTAGTCCGGGTGAAGTGCACCAGTGGTGTGGTGCAAGAGGCCACAGTAGTGGAAGAGTGACCTCTGGTGGCGAGCAGACGGAAGTTCATGGACCGGATTCGTGACAACTACACTGGTTGCGCTGTACATTTTTGATTAGCAGGTCAAAGGAATCATTCCTTCAGGAATAGTTTGGACTACACGTAATTACACTTAATTACGAAATGAACATACGGCAGAAAATTGGGCGTACGGTCGTTTCAACGCAAAATTTGGAATTGATCAATATGGACGTGAGCGGTGGCTACGATTAACTCTTACGTCTGGTCTCAGCTCTGTACACAAGTTTTTGAGTTACCTGAACTTGTGCGCAGCATATAAATATGGTGGAGATTTGTAGAATGACAGCATTTTGTTCATATTTATATTCCTGACCGTCAAACGAAGCTTCATTAGTCGATCGTTAACCAGTAAGATTAGAATGTCTTTTTTTGTTGTTGTTGTTTTGTACAGGGCTTTAGCTTTATATGCGCGAATAGCAGCATAAAAAAGACCATGAGGATTCAATCGTCGCATCATACACCTGCAGCACTTCTATGAAAGGAGAAAAACAGAAATTAAGGGTGTACTCACACTAGGCGTTTTGAACCGCACCCGAGCGCGTTTGACCCCCAAAGCCCGGTTCGTTTGACTAATGTGAGCGCTCCGTGCCGTGCTCGGGCGCTACTGTTACGGGACTGACGAGACATGAGACGTGCAGATCCAAATGCAAGGCTTTATTCATAGACATGGTTAGAGACAGGCAAGGGTCAGATAATGGCAACGAGTATATAGAGGGCAAGACACAAGAATATTCCTAGGGCTAGCGTGGGTCTACGATCGGCAAAAAGAATTAACATGGCGAGACTAGAGGGGTAAATCCAAGTACAATGCAAAGGTCCAGGCAGGGGCAAACAGTATCTGAATAGTGCAAGATGAGAGGGGGAATCCGAGGTACACAGACAAAGATCAGGATACGAGAAAACAGACAAGGCAAGACTAAGGTAAGGCTATGAAAACTAACGGGCTCTGTAGAGTAGCTATCGCTAGATGAGTGATATATGCTATACATTACTCGGCCGTGGGAAGGGATCAGAATGAGTGTTATATAGGGAATGTGTGATTGATTACAGCTGTGTGCAATCAACTGTGTGCCTGTGTGTGTAATCAGTGCAGTGGGTGATGGGAACTGTAGTCCGGGTGAAGTGCACCAGTGGTGTGGTGCAAGAGGCCACAGTAGTGGAAGAGTGACCTCTGGTGGCGAGCAGACGGAAGTTCATGGACCGGATTCGTGACAACTACACTGGTTGCGCTGTACATTTTTGATTAGCAGGTCAAAGGAATCATTCCTTCAGGAATAGTTTGGACTACACGTAATTACACTTAATTACGAAATGAACATACGGCAGAAAATTGGGCGTACGGTCGTTTCAACGCAAAATTTGGAATTGATCAATATGGACGTGAGCGGTGGCTACGATTAACTCTTACGTCTGGTCTCAGCTCTGTACACAAGTTTTTGAGTTACCTGAACTTGTGCGCAGCATATAAATATGGTGGAGATTTGTAGAATGACAGCATTTTGTTCATATTTATATTCCTGACCGTCAAACGAAGCTTCATTAGTCGATCGTTAACCAGTAAGATTAGAATGTCTTTTTTTGTTGTTGTTGTTTTGTACAGGGCTTTAGCTTTATATGCGTGAATAGCAGCATAAAAAAGACCATGAGGATTCAATCGTCGCATCATACACCTGCAGCACTTCTATGAAAGGAGAAAAACAGAAATTAAGGGTGTACTCACACTAGGCGTTTTGAACCGCACCCGAGCGCGTTTGACCCCCAAAGCCCGGTTCGTTTGACTAATGTGAGCGCTCCGTGCCGTGCTCGGGCGCAGTTCGTTTAGCCGGCCCTGGCCTGGTTTGGTTGGGCTTGGGCGCGGTACGCATGCAATGTGAGCACTAACCGCGCCGAACGATCCTATTTTGTGTGCGCTACTGTCATCATTACGACCGCAAACATATTCTATTACTACTACTACACTTTTCAATAAATTTAATTCAATCAAGTATATTTAGGTTTATAATGGCTCTGGTTCTTACTTTATTGATGAACAGGAAATGTAGTTTGCGAGTAAAGTTACAAAAAATTTCATTAACTTCCGTAATAATTATCTGATACATACAAGTGAAAATCAATGCATAGCATAAATTATAAATTAATTATTATTAATTATTCGGCAGAATATTAGCAAACATGGTTTTCTCCATTATCTCATACATGACATAAGTGTGCTCCGGCCCGGAAAGTTTAGTGCAAGTGTGAGTGCAGGTCAGCGGGGGAGTGGGGAGGGGGGATAATTGCGCTCAGGCTCGGTTCAAGGCAACCGTGCCTAGTGTAAGTACACCCTAAGTCTATAAAAGGAATAAAATAAATAGGATCACACAAAATATATAATAGGCTATAATATAATTTACAGATTAACAAAAGGGGACAAAAACTGTGTAAACAAGTATAGGCTACACTCGTTTTTGTGACACTCTTCATGCATTTTATTTCTTTTCTTTATATCTTTATTTGATTGAATCCATTTGATAGCGTATAGGCGCCTCACGCACACACAAACAACATTAGTTCTACCGTTGCCTGACATTTCAGCCATTCATCATCAAACTAAAGTCAACCAAACATAAAAGTTGCACTGTTTATTTTAAAAGGTCTGCTGTAAAATCAGCGTGTAGCACCCAAACAAAATATTTTGCACATGTGAAGGATTTTACACGGATATTAGAACATGACTGTGTATAAACAGTATAAAATATATCAAGTATAAAGCCATGTTTAGGCTACATAATGAATAATATTTATGCAAACAAATGTTACAAATATGGCAAAAATGGAAACATTTGGATTATTGTGGTATGAGACAGGCTCGTGAGCCCAATGCCGTTTCAGTTTTGCTTGACATTAGTATGCTGTTTATAATGAATGCCACTATAACCTAATTTGTGTTTTAATTTAAAGTTTAAAATCTAATTTTATAACTACTTATTTTTCATTCTTGTTCTGTTCTGAATACCGTTAAATTTAAAAATATTTGTAGAGTGAGGGGAACTAAATAGGCTGTTTATATTTACCAGTATTTTAATATACATATAAATTACATATATTAATGTAGCCTAATTGTTTGGAATTACAAGGTTTACGGGTGTTTTTGGAGTAAGATCAATTTCTCTTTCACGAGATTCCTCTTTTTGGCCGGGTTTCGTAGTGTCGTAAACTCTAGGGGCAAGGCCTCTAAACCAGGGCGTGATATTCAAATGACTATTGTTTTCTGCCGCCACATTTATCAACATACGATCATTCGTACAATGAGATTGGTGACATACGAATGTTTCATGAATCACACGTGAACTCTGTCGTAAGTTGATTTGTGCGCACGGATCTGCGCTCGTTTCTACATTAGATTGATAAATGAGGCCCAATGTGATAAAAAATAAAAAGAATGGAAGAATGCTTGAGCAAAAAGGTACAATATTATAAAAACATGGAACGGTTCTAAATAAAAGAACAACTAACAGTAAAAGCCTGCACAGTTCTTCCTGCGTCTAGTGAAGAAGAGCATCCCCTTTCACTCTTACATTTTCTCTGAAGACAAAAATGCCACCCAACCGAGTGTCCCCGGGAGGAGTGGCGAGCTGAAGCTAAATCAATAGCCTGACAGCTGAACTCCAGAAAGTCCAGACTGTATCCTAATTAGTGGTCAACATGCAGTGAGAATTTCTCTGCCTAATTGTGCTTTGACGTCCCCCACAAGTGGCAACAAAGTGCTTGGGAGGCGAGCTGCAGGGTAGCCTCCCAACCTGTTGTTAATAGCCTGTGATTTAAAAGTTAATGAGAGCTGAGTTAAAAGCAGCATTAGCCAAAGGCAACATAAAGTAGAGCTATGTGGATTAACTTTTCATTACCTCCCTCATTACATGAGCCTGGGGATTAGAGATCCTGGCTAAAAATGAAGCTTAGAAACATCAGGAGTGTGCAACTAAAAGCCCCTCAAGAACATGGAGAAGACATGCTGTGAGAGTGCTTACCACATTCAGACCAACTGTACCTAAAATGACACCTTAGTCTCTTCCATTAGACTGTAATGAGGTTGTGGCTAAAGGATTCAACCTTGAAAATTGTGAGAGGTCATAAAAAGGTGTAATGAGGAGCCCATGTCATTTTCATAGAAAGTTCTCAGCGCTTTCTCATTGAGGTGAATTGCTTCCCAAATGTCTTTTGCCTTCTGTAATGAGCTAAACGGTTGATACAGGATATGGAGCTGAATGAACTTGTTACCGCAGTAACTGTTCTCATTCAACCCTAAGCAAGTGGATTTACTAACTCACACAAAAGCTTCAGGCAACCAATAAGAGGGACCATTTCCTCTGAATATTAAGGTAGGCTACATGGCCTTAACATTGAAGACACAATAAAAATACTAACAGCAGATCTACAGATCTCTCTGTGATTGTTTAATAGCTAGATAGTTAAGAATAATAGATAGAAGTCTAATGATTTTCTCATCACCTTTAATACCTTTTTCCTGATTTTAAATTGGCCAACGAACGGCTTATGCACCGACTTCAGTGACAATTACTCTCCGGTGAGAATCAAGTTTCTGTCTTTCACAGACCACAGCCTGAAACTCAATAAGCTGCAGCTTCTCTGGGTTCAGCTGCTTTAATCAAACTTCAAATAATAAATAGTGAATCTGTCTGTGGTGAAAGGTGACAACAGAAGAGAATGAATGTCGTTGCTGCCATATTATATAGACCTAATAAAGGCTCATGTTTAATAAAAACCAGCTCCTCCACTGATCCTGCTCTCTGAATATAATTTATGGAAATAATAAGAAAAAAATGTGTTAATGAAGGACTTTTGAGAAAAGAGAGGATATTCACACCAACAAACTCAAAAAAAGCCCATTCAAATTTCACTCTTCAGTAAATTAACCAAGTATAATCTGTATTCCGATTCTATCATTTGCATAAAAAGCCAATATCTGCTACAGCATGTAAAAGGAGAGATTATAATGAAATTTCTGCTTCTTTCTGCATTTATCATGTTGACAGGCTTCCTTTAACTCTTCATTAGATAATACCAACCCTTTGGTCATTTACAAGCTAAGGGTATTAGACATTGCACTGTAAATTCAGTTGTCTTTCTGGAAGTGATTTTATATACAGTATACACTACCAATTATTTTCTTTTTTTAAACTTAGTTTTTTTTTTTTAAGAAAGTCTCTTATATGCTCACCAAGTCTGCATTTATTTGATCAGAAATACAATAAAAACAGTACACATTTTTATAGTTTAAAAGAACTGTTTTCTATTTTATTTATTTAAATTTATAATTGTAATTTATTCCTGTGATGGCAAAGCTGAATTTTCAGAAGCCATTACTTCGGTCTTCAGTCACATGATTCTTCAGAAATCATACTAATATGCAGATTTGTTGCTCAAGAAAAAATCCCTATGATTATCAATGTCGAGAACAGTTGTGCTGCTAAATATGTTTGTTGAAATCATTATATTATATGATATAAGGATATGATATAAGATATTTTATGCCAATTTTCTGTTTAACAGAGCTAAAGATACAATGCAATATAACCAAACAGAAAAGAACCCTGGGAAAATATGGTTTAAATATGCAACCAATAACACATCCTGAAAAAGCTATTCTTCAGAAATCATACTAATATGCAGATTTGTTGCTCAAGAAAAAATCCCTATGATTATCAATGTCGAGAACAGTTGTGCTGCTAAATGTTTGTTGAAATCATTATATTATATGATATAAGGATATGATATAAGATATTTTATGCCAATTTTCTGTTTAACAGAGCTAAAGATACAATGCAATATAACCAAACAGAAAAGAACCCTGGGAAAATATGGTTTAAATATGCAACCAATAACACATCCTGAAAAAGCCCACTGAATTTCATTGCAATTTGCAGCTAATGCACACACATACATCAATATAATTATACTGAACTCTGATTGCCATTTGGCTTAAGTTGTGTTTGACATTCTTGGCTATCTTTATAAAGCATACTATGACTCAGATGCAGAGATTCATGAAGCCAGAAAGGGGAAATGAAGTAATTAGTTGAAAAGACACATTTGCTCATGGAGAGGTTATTAGCAATAAAGCAGGAGTTGAATGAAAGAGTGAAAGCAGTGATACAGTATCTATTCAGAGGCAAAGAAAGAGAGATGTGGGAAAAGAGAAAGAAAAAGGTGTAAATCTAATCTGAATGAATGAGGTCACATCATAGATGTGGCCACCTCTGACCTGATTGGTGCAAATTCCCACCCATTTGATAATTAAACAACTTATTTTCACATTCAAGAGCAATTAGGTTCATTAAAAATGTATGTGGACTTACTGTATCCCGATTTCAAAGAGTGCACTGCAAAGTAGCCCACAAGTTTACATTGAAAATAAGATAAGGTATTACAGGAAATAGGTAATTATGGAGATGTCATATATATACAGTATATACTGAGTGATATGCTCTTTTACAAAGTCTTGATTTTGTTTTGGGGGTGTACTAAAACATGCTCTCATGCTTGGTGTTTCGAAAAAATTCATTATTTTTCACATGATTAAATTATTACAATACCTTTCTCCCCAGCCTGTCACAAACGGCTAGATTAGTTCAGGGTTTGATGAAGGCAAATTTCGTTTCTGAAAAACGAAATGTGTTGTGATTGGTTATCTGTCCCAGTGCGTTGTGTTTGGCGAACAGCTTAGACAGTGTTTCAGTACTGCCACACCCCTTGCCAAAGCAGCAAGTTCCATCTGCTCCAGTATAGTTAAGGATGGCGTCAATATTGCCATATCAGTTTGAGCCGGATTCAGACCCCGAGAATATTGAACAAGAGGATCGCGCAGAACCTTTGCACGCACTGATATTGCAAGACATATTAGAGTGGTAATTTTATTGTTGATGTTGTTGTTTTTTTTGGCTAAATCACGTTTTAGATAGGATGTCAACAACCGCTTAAAAATAACTGCATTGACTATGTACAGATAAGTGCATATGTATTATTGTTCTTTAATTCTAACATTATAACATGAATTGCAATGAAACTGTTATACAATTTATTTATACCATAGTCCAGTGTTTCTCACAGACTTGCACTCTATTTGTGGTGGCATGTATATGCAAATTAATTCTCTGCCAGCAGGAGGCGCTGTTGGAGTGGTAGAGATCGAGGTTTCCCTTGTAATGGCTGTACACAAAGCAGCACTCCACTCACAAACACTGCTGTATCAGATATCACATAAAAATGAGATGAAGATTAAATAAAAATGACATCCAATTTTCTGAAGACTGTCGGTTTACTTCAGAAATACAGTGATATAAAAACACCCGCACTCAATGTATGGGAAACACTGTAGTCTCATAACTGAAGTGTAAATTCTGCAGATTACATCATTGTCCAGTATTTGTACTGTCAGCAATTTATTATAAAAACGTTTTCATAATTGTAACATATATATTTACATACATAAATATTCAGGTGCATGTGTAATAACTTGCGAAAACTTGATGCTACAGCAGCACTTCTACTTCGTCATCGTCTTGTCTGATGCACTCAACCAAGCATTTGTAACTTTGTAGATTTTTTTATGCCAAAACATACACACTACACACTGACTAAAATGCAAAAAGTGAAAAAGCATAATAGGACCCCTTTAAAGAAAATCACTGCCGTTTGGCAAATAAATCATTTTATGTACTTATTCCTAAAGGCTGATTTATACTTCTGCGTCGGACCTACGCCGTAGCTTACGCATAGACGCATACCCATACGCCGTAGCCTGACGTGCACCTCTCCAAAAATCTAACAGCGCGTCAATTCTACGCAGACCGCAAGCGCTGTGATTGGTCTCCAAGAACCCCTCTCTCCATATGTACTTGAGTTTTGTGTGTGTTTATGTGCACTTTAATATATTTTAATGTTACACCTTCTTATATAAAATAAAACAAAGCAAATAACAAGTGTATTATCATTTATTATACTACATAGTATTATACATCAGTAGTTGTCCGCAACAAACAATGTTGATCTGCCGTGGTACAAGTCCTTGTGGAGATTGAAAGAATGCCATCATCTCCTGTTCTGTTGTTGTCTCCTTTTTGTAGTTTTAAATAATGATTTAATGATTTGATATTTATTTGCCGCCGTCACAGCTATAATGCTTCTCCGACGAGCCGCTTCTTCTTCGACTTTTGCTGTGGTACTGCAGGTTACACCAGCAACATGCCCGTGAACACTGCTAACTAGCGGTTTGCATGTGTCCTGCATGTTGACGCGGACAACGACGCAGAAGTATAAATGAAAACTGACGCATAGCCTACTGTGGTACTGCAGGTTACACCAGCAACATGCCCGTGAACACTGCTGACTAGCGGTTTGCATGTGTCCTGCATGTTGACGCGGACAACGACGCAGAAGTATAAATGAAAACTGACGCATAGGCTACGGCGTAGGTCCGACGCAGAAGTATAAATCAGCCTTAACTCTTTAAGCTTTAAGTTACATTTCAAATGACAAGGGATCAACTTATAATCATGTTTATATGAATTATCCCGTGACCTCATTCTCTCAAATGGCCTGGGTATGTGGAGCATTCACAGTTTACATGGACGGAACGCCACTGATATATATATATACAAAATATTTAGAAAACAGCTATTGGACTCATCTCTAAGTGTGGTGAAAACCTGTCAGGCCTTTTTATCCCATTGAAACGGCCAGTCCTGCAGGAGAGCTGAAGGTACTTCTTATGCATGTTGTTAATGTTGGCCCGTGACAGGTCCTCCAAAACAATAGCTCATCTTTACAGCACATGTCCCTCGTGCCGCCATTTCAACAGCTGATTTCCCCTGCCGGCCAATTAGGTGGGGCACAAAAGATTATAGTAATGGCCTCAGTCCTCTCTTCCTCCAAAAACAAAATTAAAATCACTGCAAACCAAACTGCCAAGGTGAACACCTACAGTGTGATTTATACGCCTTATAAAGAAGTGCCTTGGACAATTTGAGCTCATCCTTTCACAAACATGCTTTCTCTGGCCATGGCTCCTACAGCACACTGACAGGGACCAATCGCAATTTAGAAAAGAAAAGAGAAGAATGAAACAGCACATTGATCCGTACCGGCGCAATTAACAATTGGCTGAGAAATATGCCAGATGACTATTTGCAAGAGTGAGTCATGAGCAAGCAAAGAGGGGAAAAAAGCATTATCGTTAATATTCTAAACAGGCTATGCCAATTATCGATCTTTATGCATGTGGTTATGAGGCAGTAATTCATCATGTGCTGTAAACCCCAGGGTAATTAAACAAGCGCAATGCTTATGAAGGCTATCATCAGTTTCTTTGCTATAGCGGTCAATCATCCTATTAAGGGCTTCCAGGAACTTTGCATACTGTCAGGGCAGTGGCAATGCACAGCCTGGGGTTAAGAGACCTAATTAAAAGGTAGCCCAGTGGAATTCTTCAAACCAGTGCCAATTTCAGCTTCTTCTCACAATTCCAGAGTTATTCCTCTGCGCTGTATATCTGTGTTTCGGATAATTCCCCATGTGCTTTCTCTCTCTCTCTCTCTCTCTCTCTAGGCGATCTCCGCTCGCAATTCAGTATTAAGATTGATAGCTGTTAAGCCACCTCTGGTACCGAGAGGGGAAAACTTATGCGCTGAATTTCATTGATTCGGCGCCGAATTCTAATATAGCGATGGAAATATGAAAGCTTTTTATTTCTCACTCAGTTCAGTTGTTCAGCAACATATTTGCAACAAGAGCTGTAAGGCATTGCATCTTCAGCTCAAAACAAATGAGACAATATTCCTGATACAGTACATGACGCTGGAAAAAACTATCCGCCCCTCGGGATAAGATGCTGGGGTTATCCACATCTTAAGTAGTGTTTGGTATAATTACATAACCATTTCATTTTGTTTTTTGTTTTTTCATTATAGTAATGCAGCAGCAATTCTCTCTGTATTAATTGACCTCATTACTGTCAGAGGTAGTTGTAACATTAGACTCCCGTGAAGGTAGAGTGTTTTAATGGTGAACAAATTCTAAAGTTTGTACATTAGGCCTAAAAAAACCTTCCAGACTTTGGGAGGCAAACACAAACACAAAATAGTTTGGCAAGATATGACTGTGCAACATTTGCCCCCGGTTAATGTATACTTTCATTAATTCATTTAGAAAGCCTGCACTTTAGAAAGCCCTTGACTCGCTAAGAGAAGAAAGTGTGCAAAAATAGATTGCTTGTTGGGGGAGTGTGTGCATTGAGCTGAATGTGAGTGGAGAGGTTTCCCCTCATGACCCATGGCAACCTGTCAGCTCCCCCGTCTCTTCTACTCCTCTTCACCCAGACAGGCAGGTGTGGTTCCCGCTGCTGCTCTGAGGTACTCCATCAACTCACACTAAGACAGACACTCTCCACCAGAGCTGGCTTCCTTACGCTCATTTGCTGTTTAATCGATGCTCTCTGTGCCTGACCTGTCACCACATGGAGGTATCTGTCAATGGATATGGATTATATATTTTATATGCCATTGAGTATCAATCAAAAGTTTGGGTGAAATAATAAACTGAGCCTGTATACTTTTCTTTAGTGTTTCTATGTAAGACCACATTAAATGGGTGGGAATAACGCACCTTTTTCCTTTCTCCTACCACATTTTAAATTATGGGAGGCACTTGTTTGGGGAAGTTCCACTCAAAAACAATGAAACAAATAATTTCAAATAATAAGACTGTCCTATCTATCTATCTATCTATCTATCTATCTATCTATCTATCTATCTATCTATCTATCTATCTATCTATCTATCTATCTATCTATCTATCTATCTATCTATCTATAATGAGATCTATATTTAGAAGCAATGACCGAGGATGTTTCTTCTCCATGAGCATAAGGACAACAGCCTCTCTCTGAGGTGTTGAGATGGCTTTCAACAGAGCCAAAGATGGATAATTGGTTATTCTGTGTAATTTTATGAACACAGCTCAGCTGCTGAGGCTCAAACTCTTGTAAACAATCCACCTTGGGAAACACTCAGTGCCTGTCTTGGGTTCTCAGAGGTATGGATGTCATGAAACAGAAAATAAATTACGCTTAACCCCTTACTCAACTGAACAATATGATCTCCTCTGATCTACAGGGATATCAGATGAATTATATCAGTGTCAGTGCAGAGATTATTTATAGACTGGAGAAGCGTGTTGTACACATGTGCAATTTTCAATGAATCAATAATAGATGATTTATATGTATGAACTGAATTTAGCAACATGTGCATGCACAAATGTATCTGTTATTACTTGACAGAATTAATAAAGAATCTGCTTAATTAGTGCATCTAATTAGACAAAAGAAACCAGCTTTTTTTATCAACCTATACTTATTGATGCTTTATCATCCTTTTCATGTACCATTGATGCCTCGTGCTTGTAATATTTTTCTCTGTTCTATTTTACTGGACAGATGGTTCCAACTGTATTAAAATAATTAGTAAAAGACAAAGTGAAGAATAATTTAAAGACAAGCAGAACTTTAAATGAAAACAACTATTTAAATTTTTATTTTATTTTTTTAATTTGATATGCTGTACCGCTTCCTGTCAGAGCAATAATCATCTAAATCTAGAGAACTTTATTTTATATAGAATAAAGTAACATATTTAAAATATTTCTTATTTTAGTAAAACAACGCTATTGACTGCTGCAACTATTACCATTGACACATTGATTCCCCTTCAGAAACTCGAGCTGCGTCGAGATCGCTTTGGGAACGCCCTTGCGTGACCGCGTTCTGAAGCACGTGTCAAATCCGTCCAATGGAGCAGCGAGACATCACGAGCAGGGTGACGTAAGCACCAGAAAGCATAAAAGCGCATCCGGCCGGGCGCAAACCAGCTTCTGCTCTTCAGTAGCGCTCTGTGTATGTGTCTGTCTATTTACTGTTGTCTGTCCGCACAAGCACTCATATATATAAAACAATGAGAAAGTCTATGTTTCTCCCTGCCCACGATATCTGGCGGCGGGGGATACACACGATTTGTGTGTCGTTTGTTTAGGAGCGGAGCATGCACGATCAGCTTTCGAGCAGCTGATTGTCATCACTGCGAGCTCTCGCTGCGTATGCTCCGCTCTCGCCTGGCTGTGTTTGATGAGAGCGGCCAGGCTCGCGATCCTGCTGGCAGCGGTCCCGCTGTTGCCGAGGCA
>NW_015505346.1:838320-843756 GCF_001515645.1 Sinocyclocheilus grahami | reverse complement strand
AAGGCTGATTTATACTTCTGCGTCGGACCTACGCCGTAGCTTACGCATAGACGCATACCCATACGCCGTAGCCTGACGTGCACCTCTCCAAAAATCTAACAGCGCGTCAATTCTACGCAGACCGCAAGCGCTGTGATTGGTCTGCAAGAACCCCTCTCTCCATATGTACTTGAGTTTTGTGTGTGTTTATGTGCACTTTAATATATTTTAATGTTACACCTTCTTATATAAAATAAAACAAAGCAAATAACAAGTGTATTATCATTTATTATACTACATAGTATTATACATCAGTAGTTGTCCGCAACAAACAATGTTGATCTGCCGTGGTACAAGTCCTTGTGGAGATTGAAAGAATGCCATCATCTCCTCTTCTGTTGTTGTCTCCTTTTTGTAGTTTTAAATAATGATTTAATGATTTGATATTTATTTGCCGCCGTCACAGCTATAATGCTTCTCCGACGAGCCGCTTCTTCTTCGACTTTTGCTGTGGTACTGCAGGTTACACCAGCAACATGCCCGTGAACACTGCTAACTAGCGGTTTGCATGTGTCCTGCATGTTGACGCGGACAACGACGCAGAAGTATAAATGAAAACTGACGCATAGGCTACGGCGTAGGTCCGACGCAGAAGTATAAATCAGCCTTAACTCTTTAAGCTTTAAGTTACATTTCAAATGACAAGGGATCAGTTTATAATCGTTTATATGAATTATCCCGTGACCTTATTCTCTCAAATGGCCTGGGTATGTGGAGCATTCACAGTTTACATGGACAGAACGCCACTGATATATATATACAAAATATTTAGAAAACAGCTATTGGACTCATCTCTAAGTGTGGTGAAAACCTGTCAGGCCTTTTTATCCCATTGAAACGGCCAGTCCTGCAGGAGAGCTGAAGGTACTTCTTATGCATGTTGTTAATGTTGGCCCGTGACAGGTCCTCCAAAACAATAGCTCATCTTTACAGCACATGTCCCTCGTGCCGCCATTTCAACAGCTGATTTCCCCTGCCGGCCAATTAGGTGGGGCACAAAAGACTATAGTAATGGCCTCAGTCCTCTCTTCCTCCAAAAACAAAATTAAAATCACTGCAGACCAAACTGCCAAGGTGAACACCTACAGTGTGATTTATACGCCTTATAAAGAAGTGCCTTGGACAATTTGAGCTCATCCTTTCACAAACATGCTTTCTCTGGCCATGGCTCCTACAGCACACTGACAGGGACCAATCGCAATTTAGAAAAGAAAAGAGAAGAATGAAACAGCACATTGATCCGTACCGGCGCAATTAACAATTGGCTGAGAAATATGCCAGATGACTATTTGCAAGAGTGAGTCATGAGCAAGCAAAGAGGGGAAAAAAGCATTATCGTTAATATTCTAAACAGGCTATGCCAATTATCGATCTTTATGCATGTGGTTATGAGGCAGTAATTCATCATGTGCTGTAAACCCCAGGGTAATTAAACAAGCGCAATGCTTATGAAGGCTATCATCAGTTTCTTTGCTATAGCGGTCAATCATCCTATTAAGGGCTTCCAGGAACTTTGCATACTGTCAGGGCAGTGGCAATGCACAGCCTGGGGTTAAGAGACCTAATTAAAAGGTAGCCCAGTGGAATTCTTCAAACCAGTGCCAATTTCAGCTTCTTCTCACAATTCCAGAGTTATTCCTCTGCGCTGTATATCTGTGTTTCGGATAATTCCCCATGTGCTTTCTCTCTCTCTCTCTCTCTCTCTCTAGGCGATCTCCGCTCGCAATTCAGTATTAAGATTGATAGCTGTTAAGCCACCTCTGGTACCGAGAGGGGAAAACTTATGCGCTGAATTTCATTGATTCGGCGCCGAATTCTAATATAGCGATGGAAATATGAAAGCTTTTTATTTCTCACTCAGTTCAGTTGTTCAGCAACATATTTGCAACAAGAGCTGTAAGGCATTGCATCTTCAGCTCAAAACAAATGAGACAATATTCCTGATACAGTACATGACGCTGGAAAAAACTATCCGCCCCTCGGGATAAGATGCTGGGGTTATCCACATCTTAAGTAGTGTTTGGTATAATTACATAACCATTTCATTTTGTTTTTTGTTTTTTCATTATAGTAATGCAGCAGCAATTCTCTCTGTATTAATTGACCTCATTACTGTCAGAGGTAGTTGTAACATTAGACTCCCGTGAAGGTAGAGTGTTTTAATGGTGAACAAATTCTAAAGTTTGTACATTAGGCCTAAAAAAACCTTCCAGACTTTGGGAGGCAAACACAAACACAAAATAGTTTGGCAAGATATGACTGTGCAACATTTGCCCCCGGTTAATGTATACTTTCATTAATTCATTTAGAAAGCCTGCACTTTAGAAAGCCCTTGACTCGCTAAGAGAAGAAAGTGTGCAAAAATAGATTGCTTGTTGGGGGAGTGTGTGCATTGAGCTGAATGTGAGTGGAGAGGTTTCCCCTCATGACCCATGGCAACCTGTCAGCTCCCCCGTCTCTTCTACTCCTCTTCACCCAGACAGGCAGGTGTGGTTCCCGCTGCTGCTCTGAGGTACTCCATCAACTCACACTAAGACAGACACTCTCCACCAGAGCTGGCTTCCTTACGCTCATTTGCTGTTTAATCGATGCTCTCTGTGCCTGACCTGTCACCACATGGAGGTATCTGTCAATGGATATGGATTATATATTTTATATGCCATTGAGTATCAATCAAAAGTTTGGGTGAAATAATAAACTGAGCCTGTATACTTTTCTTTAGTGTTTCTATGTAAGACCACATTAAATGGGTGGGAATAACGCACCTTTTTCCTTTCTCCTACCACATTTTAAATTATGGGAGGCACTTGTTTGGGGAAGTTCCACTCAAAAACAATGAAACAAATAATTTCAAATAATAAGACTGTCCTATCTATCTATCTATCTATCTATCTATCTATCTATCTATCTATCTATCTATCTATCTATCTATCTATCTATCTATCTATCTATCTATCTATCTATAATGAGATCTATATTTAGAAGCAATGACCGAGGATGTTTCTTCTCCATGAGCATAAGGACAACAGCCTCTCTCTGAGGTGTTGAGATGGCTTTCAACAGAGCCAAAGATGGATAATTGGTTATTCTGTGTAATTTTATGAACACAGCTCAGCTGCTGAGGCTCAAACTCTTGTAAACAATCCACCTTGGGAAACACTCAGTGCCTGTCTTGGGTTCTCAGAGGTATGGATGTCATGAAACAGAAAATAAATTACGCTTAACCCCTTACTCAACTGAACAATATGATCTCCTCTGATCTACAGGGATATCAGATGAATTATATCAGTGTCAGTGCAGAGATTATTTATAGACTGGAGAAGCGTGTTGTACACATGTGCAATTTTCAATGAATCAATAATAGATGATTTATATGTATGAACTGAATTTAGCAACATGTGCATGCACAAATGTATCTGTTATTACTTGACAGAATTAATAAAGAATCTGCTTAATTAGTGCATCTAATTAGACAAAAGAAACCAGCTTTTTTTATCAACCTATACTTATTGATGCTTTATCATCCTTTTCATGTACCATTGATGCCTCGTGCTTGTAATATTTTTCTCTGTTCTATTTTACTGGACAGATGGTTCCAACTGTATTAAAATAATTAGTAAAAGACAAAGTGAAGAATAATTTAAAGACAAGCAGAACTTTAAATGAAAACAACTATTTAAATTTTTATTTTATTTTTTTAATTTGATATGCTGTACCGCTTCCTGTCAGAGCAATAATCATCTAAATCTAGAGAACTTTATTTTATATAGAATAAAGTAACATATTTAAAATATTTCTTATTTTAGTAAAACAACGCTATTGACTGCTGCAACTATTACCATTGACACATTGATTCCCCTTCAGAAACTCGAGCTGCGTCGAGATCGCTTTGGGAACGCCCTTGCGTGACCGCGTTCTGAAGCACGTGTCAAATCCGTCCAATGGAGCAGCGAGACATCACGAGCAGGGTGACGTAAGCACCAGAAAGCAGAAAAGCGCATCCGGCCGGGCGCAAACCAGCTTCTGCTCTTCAGTAGCGCTCTGTGTATGTGTCTGTCTATTTACTGTTGTCTGTCCGCACAAGCACTCATATATATAAAACAATGAGAAAGTCTATGTTTCTCCCTGCCCACGATATCTGGCGGCGGGGGATACACACGATTTGTGTGTCGTTTGTTTAGGAGCGGAGCATGCACGGTCAGCTTTCGAGCAGCTGATTGTCATCACTGCGAGCTCTCGCTGCGTATGCTCCGCTCTCGCCTGGCTGTGTTTGATGAGAGCGGCCAGGCTCGCGATCCTGCTGGCAGCGGTCCCGCTGTTGCCGAGGCATAGCACAGACTGTTGTCGTGGGGATCGCGGGTGGATTTAGTGGAGGGATCCGAGACGGGCTCGTCCTTTTCTCGGTCCTCACCCGCTAGATCCGCGGCTCTCTCTCTCACGGTTCGGAAGCCCGCGCTACGGTTTCTTCCCCCCCCCCAGAGAGAGAGCCAGACGCTTCATCTATCTTCCTCCTCTGAGGTGGATGTGATGAGTGTCGAGACAGAGGAGACTGTGGAATAGCCACCACAGTCCCTTGTGTATGAGGTGTGATTCGTGATTATGGCGTGTCGTTTGGCCAGCCTAGAAACAGGACGCTCGGCCTAAAAATAATTAGACGAGCATGTTCTGAATCCAGATCACAGCCTTCACGACGGGGGCCTTCCGTTTTCCCCGATCTCCATGCTGAGGTGTCAAGATCGTGGGAGAAAACGCACAAATTATTAAAATGGGTCCTGCAGATTGTAGAGAAAGGTTACAGAATCCAGTTCGGTTATCGTCAGCCTCGTTTCAACGGGGTCATCCCCACACTAGTGGGCCCCGAACAGGCTCTGGTAATGGAACAAGAAGTAGATACTCTCTTGAGGAAGGGGGCCATAGAACGTGTTCCTCCTCTCTCGAGAGTGTCTGGGTTCTACAGCCGTTACTTCATCGTTCCGAAGAAGGATGGGGGGGGGTTGTGTCCGATCTTAGATCTCCGTCTTCTGAACGTGCTATCAAACGGCAAGATGCTCACTATCAAGCAAATAGTTTCTCAGATCCAGTCCGAGGACTGGTTTGTTACGATAGATCTCAGAGACGCTTATTTCCATGTTTCCATCCTCCCTCAACACTGGAAGTTCCTGAGGTTTGCTTTCGGGGGCGAAGCATACCAATATAGAGTTCTTCCCTTCGGCCTGTCACTCTCACCTGCACTTTCATGAAGTGTGTGGATGCTGCTCTGGCTCCACTGTGACTCCAGGGCATTCGCATACTCAATTATATCGACGATTGGTTAATACTAGCTCAATCGGAGCAGATGGCGGCTCGGCATCGAGATGTCGTCCTCGCCCATATGAGAGAGCTGGGGTTAAGACTAAA
>NW_015505346.1:828645-837918 GCF_001515645.1 Sinocyclocheilus grahami | reverse complement strand
ATGCAATGCCCCCTTTGAACCCATAGAAAAAGTTCCGTCAAGTTGCTCAGGCTCAAGACCATCTTTCTCCTAGCTATTTCCTCACTAAAAAGGATCGGGATCTTCAGGCACTTTCTGTTTCGTGCCTGGAATTTGCTCCAGGCATGGTTAGGGCTTTCCTTTACCCAAGGGCTGGGTATGTCCCTAAGGTGCCCACTTCTTCACCAGGGCCCATAGTACTTCAGGTATTCTGTCTTCCTTCGTTCCAGGAAGTAGGCCAAGAAAGGCTTAATCTGCTCTGTCCAGTTCGAGCACTGGACGCTTACGCACACAGAGCTGCCCCGTGGTGTAAGGAAGATCAGCTTTTTGTTTGTTTTGGTCCTCCAAAGAAGGGATTTCCAGCGACCAAGCAGACTATGAGTAGGTGGGTGGTCGAGGCCATCTCACTAGCCTACGAGTCCTCTGGCCTCCCGTCACCTATGGGGGTCAGAGCGCACTCGACCAGGAGTATGGCGGCCTTCAAGGCTTTCAGCTTGGGTGTGGCCTTGCAGGACATTTGTGCTGCGGCAGGCTGGTCCTCTCCGCACACTTTTGTCCACTTTTACAACCTAGACCTGGCATCTACCCCAGGTTCCCAAGTTCTCTCTTCGTGATGTGCTCATAGGATACACACGCAGGCAGGGACTTGGTAGTATGGCACAGTGGGTATTCTCGTTCCCAAAGCGATCTCGACGCAGCTCGAGTTCCTGAAGGGGAACGTCTCTAGGTTACGTATGTAACCATGGTTCCCCGAGGGAAAGAGACGCTGCGTCTCTTTACCATACTCCCTGCATCCCTGCAGGCGCTATTTCATCGAAGCTGGTTTGCGCCCGGCCAGATGCGCTTTTATGCTTTCTGTGCTTACGTCACCCTGCTCGAGACGTCTCGCTGCTCTATTGGACAGATTTGACACGTGCTTCAGAACACGGTCACACAAGGGCGTTCCCAAAGCGATCTCGACGCAGCGTCTCGTTCCCTCGGGGAACCATGGTTACATACGTAACCTAGAGACGTTTTTTTATAAAGATGTATTTGAACATGATTCTCGTGATTTATTATTATTATTATTATTATTATTATTATTATTATTATTATTATAACTTCCTTAAAGAAAACAAACCTCATACACAAGCTTTGGGAGTTCTTGCTATTGTTTTTACTTTCTTCTATTTGAATGATGGCAAAATTTCCTTTGTATTCAAAGTGAGTGGCAAGTCTTGCACAGAAACGGCCTTTTCAAAGAACTGACAATATGAGTGAGTCTTTTGAAGCCCTCCCATGGCACTGAACATAATGGTAAGTAGAGGCAACTGAGGACTGGAACTGGATGAAATAATAACTACAAGAGTCTGTTAAAGCAGGCAGAGAAAGTAAAAGTTGCAGTTCTGTAAAACTGTGCTGACTCAAACACACTAACCAAGTTATCACACAGAAATCACCATATTTGCCATCACATTTCAGTTCACTTAAAGGAACACTCCACTATTTTTGAAAATAGGCTCATTTTCCAACTCCCCTAGAGTTAAAAAGTTGAGTTTATTCGTTTTCGAATCCATTCAGCCGATCTCCGGGTCTGGTGGTAGCACTTTTAGCTTAGCTTAGCATAGATCATTGAATCTGATTAGACCATTAGCATCTCGCTCAAAAATGACCAAAGAGTTTCTATATTTTTCCTATTTAAAACTTGACTCTTCTGTAGTTACATCGTGTACTAAGACCGACGGAAAATGAAAAGTTACGATTTTGTAGGCCGATATGGCTAGGAACTATACCCTCATTCCGGTGTAATAATCAAGGAACTTTGCTGCCGTACCATGGGTGCAGCAGGCACAATGATATTACGCAGCATCTGAAAATAGTCCCAGCTGTAACTTCCAATAAGCCTATTTTCACCCATGGTACGGCAGCAAAGTTCCTTGATTATTATCGGCTGAATGGATTCGAAAACGGTAAAACTCAACTGTTTACCTCTAGGGGAGTTGGAAAATGAGCCTATTTTCAAAAATAGTGGAGTGTTCCTTTAAGCACAGCTCATTATATGAGCATATGGATGAGCAATATCTATATAGTGTTACAAGTCAAAGTGAGAATGAAAGGGAGGAAGTAAGAAAAAAAGTGAAAATGAGCATATAGAAAAAAATGGCAATCGTTTTATTTTTAGGTTCAGCAACATTATAAATCATTTAACTTCTTATTCACAGGGAATATGACACATTGGATTTTCCTGATAAAATGCACTCCACGTCAACAGCACTCAACAGCTAAATTAACTTATTTTAACAGGAACAGGGCAAGATGTGCCACACCTGTGCTGCTTGCTAACATTGTTAGGAGGAGCATCATGGGAAAGCATTTAAATAATCTGTTTTATTCCAAGGAAAATGGAACTGTGCCCTCCTTTGGGGAACACAAGGTTACTTGGACAAAGAAAGAAATGTTCTGAATGAGGGCCATATAAAATACCACAATTTAGGGATGCACAATAAAAACAATATTTATTGTGCATCCCTATAAACTGCCATATTGGCCGATACTAGAGATGGATATATTTCATTGTACATTCTCATTTTCTCTTTGTATATTTAGATTACATTTGCTGCCATATACCACTCAAAGTTATTTAAATACCAATAAATAACATTAATCTGCAAATGAATATTAATTTTCCCTCCTGCACATTATAATTTTGTGATGCCCAAAATCACTTGTATTTAAATTGTTTGTTTCTTTTTTAATTTAAACAGTATATAATTTTAATACTCACCATTTATCAGATCACATGAAAATAATGAACCCCTTATTGTATCAGCCAGAAATTTTATCTTATGCACCCCTATAGTATATTAATATTATTTGCTCCAACAACACTAGTCAAACATTCTGAAATAGCAAGAAAAAGTATTCAAAATGTCTGCAATTTTCAGACGACTTTCCCCCCTCTTCTCATAATGCAGTGGTCCATTCCTGAAAGATGAATAATGCTCAGAGATTGAACAGAGGATTTGTGAAGAGGGGAAGAGAAGACACTTTGACCTCTGTGATGAAAATAAGTGGGTGAATCAAGGAAGCAATTCTAAATCATTAGTAAAAAATGAATGCCCCCTTTGTAATGGGTCATCAATGTTGTGCCAACAAGGATGTATACCGAAGCACAGAAGAAAAGGCTTTTAAAAATAATATTCGACACAGAGAGAGGGGCAATTGGCAGAGTATTTAATACTGATGAAGTAACATATCTGTTGAGTGGGTCTTCAGTTCTTTCACAATGTAATCATGAGATCATATATAGACGCTCAAAATATACAGTTGAGAACTCTGAACAGTAAGTGCAGCAGCGCTACAAAACCCAGTAATCATACACTTGACCTTGCGCTGCAGGTGAGAGATGTTGGATGACTATATGAAGCCTCTCTCTGTTCTCTCTCTGCTCTTTTTTTTGTCCTTTTCCTCTACTCAATCCTTTAATATTAATCCACCCACTTTGTACCAAATGCAAATTAATTAATTTAACTGATATATTGTGAAACAGGTAAGTACATCTTGCATCTGAAATGCACACAATATCTGAAATTCAATCTGGAATTAATAAAAGGTTAGGCAGAA
Source organism: Sinocyclocheilus grahami (assembly GCF_001515645.1). Taxonomy (NCBI): domain Eukaryota; kingdom Metazoa; phylum Chordata; class Actinopteri; order Cypriniformes; family Cyprinidae; genus Sinocyclocheilus; species Sinocyclocheilus grahami. The sequence continues at coordinate 834,297 of NW_015505346.1, read as the reverse complement.
GAGTGAGAGAGACAATTCTTGCTCTGCAGCGCTCAACTGAAACTCACACAAAGGTAAATGGTTAAACAATTATCTTGAATTCTTTCTCTTTGACACTGGTCAGTATTTGACTGGACAGGAGTGCTAATTACTAGCCTGCAATGTGTCTAAACTAGAGTTTGGGAGTTTAAAAAATGTCGCACTGTTTTTGTGATCTTTTATGAATGTACAGTAATTTCACCCTTGTATTTCAAGGTTGTATGGCTCTGAGATATTTTTAATTTGAGTCAATATTTCATTGTGCAGAGAAGCTGTTGTTAAAATTCCACTTATCGGATCTCTTATTTCTGTTGAACTTTCACAGTAGCACAAGCAAACTTTTAAACACAAAGTAAAGACCTCCACTAAAACTTTTGATTGGGTTCTGGGACCTGGCTGTGAAATAATGTGAGCTGTTTTTTTTTTTTTTACATGCAGAGAGCACAGCAATTATCCATGAAAGGCTTTCTTTTCAAAAACAGTCAAGACAAGCTTTCTTTTGAAACTTGTTTCCAATGATCTCTCTTGAAGATTTCTAACTCTAATAAGAAGGATTGCTTGATAGTACAACAGCTTGTGTTCTCCAATACTGAAGTTCATATGTAAGTTCACATTATCTATTGATACACTACTCATAATTATTGAAAACTGTTTACTGATACTAGAAAGATACTGAAGTTTTATTCCAGAGGAAACGTCTGACAAATGACAACACTTGCTTGACCTACTCATATAGTGAAAGGAAACACAGTCTGGACCTTTCACTTGCACAAATGAAACCTGGAACCTATTTAATACAAGCCAAGATGATGTTGTTTTGTACATTTTACAGTGTTAGTCTGAAGTTACAAAGCTCTGAAGCCTCATCGACTGTCATCCTATTTGTCTGATAAATTATTACTGAAAAACACACAAAGACATTCTATAAAATATGCTTTTCATACGATACTTTTCCATGTCTCCGTAGAGTCCTGGGCTCATGGGTTTCAATTAGAGGCAAAGAGGACCACATATATGACCTCTATGTGGGGAACACCGCACAGCACTCTGGGTAGTCTTTGGAGTTCTGAGACCCTCAATGTAATTTTAGTAAAACAAGGAGGGGTGGGGGAGTCATTGAAGTACTTTGACCGCCCTTTACCTGAACTCAGTCCCTCAGAAATAATCTAAAGTATTTCCCTCACCAAAACAAACCACCAGCTCAGCTATAATGCGAGTACTTTTGAAATACCGACAGAACAATGGCAGCTTTCAAGTCTTCCTGTTCCTTAGTGAATTGTCCATTTGGAACAAAAGGCCAAGAAAATATTTTTTTTTCTCCACTTTCCCTTAAATGGATACTTCAGAACCTTAAGAAGTTTCCTATGCTAGTTTTCTGACCTAGCTTTTATGGCACACTTCTCAAAAAAGATAGGAAGGATGTGGCACATGGTTGTATTTAATCGATTAACACACACCTTATGAGCCTGACAAAATTAGATAAGAGCCCTGCACACATGTGATGTTATGAACAAGTGTTTAGATTGGTTTTAGTGTTGAAGATTGGTTTTGTTTGATTGTTTGAAAAAAATAATTCGATTTTTCAGCAAGGAGGCATTAACTTGACAGTAGTGACAGTAAGTGACATTAAATACTTTTACATTGTTGCAAATAAAAAATTTTTAAGTAAATGCTGTTCTTTTGGACCTTCTATTTCTCAAAGAATTCTGAAATAACATTGAATAAAACTGAATAAATAAAGGCTCTCTGTTTGTCGCATTAAACAATGTGTAAATGTATTTGCTGTTTTGATGTGGCTTCTATGTGGGTTAAAAGCGCTCTTGATAGATAAATTTAACCATAATGCCATGCTGCACTCCAGGGGGTTGTGGGGTTGTCCAACATGCTGGTGATTGTGCAGCAGCTGCTATGATGAGCATCACTGTCCACTGTCCAGCATCTGACCTATCACACAGCTAACTGTGATATGAAGTGACAAGGTTATAGAGAAAGAAGAAGAAGAAGAAAAAAAAAACCTATGCCCCTTTTTGAGCTCTATTTTCACAGTTATAAAGGTAAAACACTGTTTTACTATTTTAATCTTTTTACTATTTTAATCTTGTATTTTAAGAATTCAGTGGCCAAATAAGACATCGCTGGGTTGAAGTGTTTTGATAATATCAGCTGATCAGTATATTATCAGTCTGTTAACATATACAAACACACACACACAGAGAGATATTTTAAAATGGGGAAATTCATCATTAACAAGATTCATTGTCACACTTTGGATGTAAAAACACTGGAAAATCTTTGTCATACCACCCACTCTAGGCATCTTATTTCTCACAAGGGTCAATATATTTTATTCACCAATTATACACTAAAGGTCAATTTTTCCTTGAGATGAATGCATGCTAGGAAGGAGGCAATTAAAGCTGAATATATGCATACAGCAGGGCTCAGAAAGAGAACATTATCTTAAACTTCATTACTGATTCCCTGAAGAAACAAGAAAGAGTGATTAATCACACAAGAAAATAAGGGAAAATATATATATATTTTTTTGGCCTAACCTGTTTTCTGGTATATTGATGAAGCCTCAGTTCAAGTCTCAGTCAAGGGAAACATGCAAAGAGTGTCAATCACTGTAACAATGAATGCTGTATATAATGTCTATTTTATTGAAGTACAAAATAACACAAATAAGCTGAGACTGAAATAGTTCATATAATACACTGTTCAAGAATTGAACTGATTTTAGTGAGTCATTTAATATATGTGTTCCATTCAGGAATGACTTGAGAATGCCTAAAATTGAGTTTAGGAAACAAAACAAGATGTAGAATTGCAATTCCAAATTGAAGTTAATGAAGTTAATTAAAATTCCAAGAATTTCAAACTCTTTTGTAAACAATCTTTGTTCAAAAGTTTTGAAAATAAATAAAATGTAAAGGTTTACGATAAAAAGATAGTATTTCTTCCAATCTAAATTTTGCACAACCCTGTTTTTGACCAATAAGTAATCAGTTTTAAAACAAAGCATTTATACAAAATCCATGTCTATAATACATATACATTTTTTTTAACACTAGCGCTTTGTTTTGCAAATCGCACATGATTTTCAAATACTTAATTAGTTATACAAATAGTATTTTAGTAAGCCATTACAATTTTAAAACCACAATCACAGGACCTTCTTTGCGGAAAGCATGTGTTCTGCTACTGGGAATAATGAGATGTTCCAGTACAAAAGTTAATGGTAAGAAATGACAGTCAATTTCAACCACACACATCAATTTTTGGAAATACAATTGCATGTCAGTGCCAGATTCAAATATGCCAAGCATACGCCTATTATTAATTTACACATCTATTAGAAATCTGTCACATCTCCATTCCATCACATGTCTAAATGACTGCAGCATATTCGTCTCCACTCAGCCACGACAGAGGCAGATCAGACTACTCATTCTGCGGTGAACTCACTCTCTTCGCCGCCCACAGGCCCAGCCTTGACACCGTAGTGGCTTTTGTGGTTCAAAACTTTTGTATCTGTGTTAGGAGAGATTCACGTATGCATATGCACAACCTAGCCACTTCTCCTTAACCTAATGTCAATATGACACCACCCTTTACACCCGCTAAATCTACAAAATGCAAGAGGCTGAGGTCACTTGATGCCTCAAGAGCTTTTATTCAGTAATTGCTTTCAGATTTTCTCAGGTATCATAAATAGATAAGAAAAACTCTATGAAGAAAAGGATAATTATCCATAAAATATATATTTTACGGTAGATGGTAGTAAAATGTTCACCATGTAACTTCATTTTACACTGTGACTGTGGTTTTAAAGGTGTTATAAAATATTTCCAGCAGAGGATTACAGCAAAAAAGAGACAACTAGAGTGAACCTGAGCTTTAGTGTCATCCAGAGGGTGCATTCACACAAAACTTTGCCATAATTTCTGATTATGCTCTTTTAAGAGTCAATACCCCCTGCCACGGTGTTAGAGATCAAGTATTTGTAATTGAGCCTCCGTGCAAAGGGGCCATGAATTTCAGTCAATCACAGCCACAGTTAGCTTTTTACCTCTTACCCAATTAGCAATTACTGTGAGAGGGAAATATCTCCTCTTTAGAGCCAGCACTAATGAGTAATAAACTTCACATAAGACTCACTCCACTGCCTCACATAGCAAAAAAGCAACTTCGGCTTCCTTGGGAGCAGTATGGCACTGGTTCTTTTGTAAATCTCGATAAGAAACCACACAGATGTGCAATGATGTCCTCACCTGGGGCAAAAAACTTCATCCGCTAGAGAAGGATGCTAACAATTAACCTCTAAGAGTCCAGATGCTATGGTTGTACTCAAACTCAGAATGATGTACCTGATGATGATGGAGGTATGATGAGAGCAAAAAAAATGATGAAAGGACATAAGGATGCAACGAGAACATTGATATATGGAAGTTATGCTCTCATTCCACTGACACATGGCCTGAACAGACAACTCATTAGCGGCAATTAGCGATGACACAAAGGTCTCACCCACAAATCACTGGATAGGCACACACACTCGCTCCCTCTCTCCAAATCTATTCATGCCATATGAAAGACAGAAGCTTTCTTCTTACTAATTATGGATCTCGTTCATTATCTGAGTGAATCAGGCTGCAGTGCTTTGGCCTTTATCCTCCTGCCCAGCTCCAATCAGCCTGTAAATGAGGCAGAAGAAATGAGGCTGATTTCTGTAATGGAAGGAGACCAACAAAAAGGGACCACAAAGACCCTCGGCACTACAGGAAATACTGATTCACCTTTCCCGAGAACAACAACAAAAAACAGTCTGCAATTTTAATCAAAACAAAGGCAAAATAAAATAGCAACATTTTAATTTGATCTGCATTTCCTGGAAGATAACATCAGTGCTTGCATGGCAGCAACACAACAGTGTTTCAAGTATACTTTTAGGCTTTGGTTGTGTGTAAAGTGACAAAAAAAAAGCTATTGTTGCAGTTGTCATCATACTTCAAATAGAACGTATTTTGTTGCCTAACATCTGTTTATGAGAATCAATGCAATGCAACATCTTTGCAGTGTAGAAAAGATGCAAAAAAGGAGGATCAATCACAATTCGATATGCTAACAGATATAAGGAGGAACACTGATTTGAATTTATATGCAAACATCACATCAAATATCTCATATTGTGTGTGTGTGTGTGTGTGTGTGTGTGTATATACAACATCGGGTTACACTTTACTTGAAGGGGTGTGCAAAAGACTGACATGACACCTTCATAATCATGACATGACACCTACATAATCATGACATGACACATGTCATGAATATGAAGGGTTTTTATGCATATTTATGACAACTGTCATTAAGTGTCATTCGCTCAGTTCTGTAATTTTTAATGCAAAGATGACATTGTTTGAGATGTCTTTGTTATGGGCTATGGTTAGGGGTAAGGGTAGGGGTAGGGTTAGGTCAAATAATGTCATATTTGCATTAAAAATGTAATAACTGAGCGAATGACACTTAATGACAGTTGTCATAAACATGCATAAAACCTCCTTCATATTCATAACATGTGTCATGTGTCAAGGTGTCATGTCAGTCTTATGCACACCCCTTCAAGTAAAGTGT
>NW_015505346.1:775550-827356 GCF_001515645.1 Sinocyclocheilus grahami | reverse complement strand
GGTTACACTTTACTTGAAGGGGGGTGCAAAAGACTGACATGACACCTTCATAATCATGACATGACACCTACATAATCATGACATGACACATGTCATGAATATGAAGGGTTTTTATGCATATTTATGACAACTGTCATTAAGTGTCATTCGCTCAGTTCTGTAATTTTTAATGCAAAGATGACATTGTTTGAGATGTCTTTGTTATGGGCTATGGTTAGGGGTAAGGGTAGGGGTAGGGTTAGGTCAAATAATGTCATATTTGCATTAAAAATGTAATAACTGAGCGAATGACACTTAATGACAGTTGTCATAAACATGCATAAAACCTCCTTCATATTCATAACATGTGTCATGTGTCAAGGTGTCATGTCAGTCTTCTGCACACCCCTTCAAGTAAAGTGTTACCCAACATCGTTCAAAAGTTTGGGGTCAGTGTGTATTTTTTATTTATTATTAAATATTTTAATTAATTATAAATTAACACTGATATGAAAAATATATATACATTTAAATTGTAATAATATTTTAGAATATTACTGTCTTAATGCATTTTTGATCAAATAAATACAGCCTTGGTGAGCACACAAGACTTCAAAAACATTTAAAAATCTTACCGACCCCTAACGGTATCACACCTAAATCTAATCAAGTTTCTAATTAAGGAAGAGGAGAAAAACAAACAAACAGAATTTATATGTACTTTATTGCTAATCTTGCAAGTACTATGAATCTACACCAAAAACAAACAAAAAAGTGATTTCCACTGCAGCCACGTCATAAACAGTACTATTACTAACACTCCTTGTGCAAATCTACATTATTACTGCATTTGAAGGCGTCTACAGGAAATATTTGGTCTCTTGTAAAGGTGCATAAAAAGTGCCTGTGAGAAACATCCTTCCTGACAGGTTGTTTGATGCCTCCAATGTATCTCTTATCAACTTCTCTTCTAGCATGCTTTTATTTCCCTGATATGATGAAGTGGACCCCAGGAGGCGAAAGCTCGGCAAACCGCAGGAGACACCTTACAGCAGCTTCCAGACAGCCTCACATACAAACCTAATTCGTATATTGTGACAATGAAACCATTACTTGCAAAATCCCTCTGAGCTGTATTTTGACAGCTAATTACGACAGTGATGTGATTTATATTGCTCGCTGATACAAGTTCTTCACTAGATTAAAAAGTAAGAAAGTAGGAGTCCAAAAAGAAGCATAGTTTGTGGATCTTATCTTTCTACTTATACATGTGCTCACGTGTCAAAGAAATGTATCTTAAAGACAGAAGAAAAAAAACAACTGACTGGGCAGCTTTACAAAAAACAACAACAAATAAGATTTTCTGAGGTCATAATGCAGAATTTAAAAAGTTTTTTTGTTTTTGTTTTTCAAAACAGCACTAAAAATGTGTTCTTTTTACATTTAAAACTTCTTACGCACACATATTTTTGCATGTACAACTGAGGTTATTTTAGTGTATATAGGCAGTAAACTTTTGACAAAAGACTACATGCGGCCAGCGTCCTGATGGATGTTACCACATCACGCAGTGCATATGACATTCCTCATTAAACTAATTTTCCCTGCCGTGGACTGGCGCTCACACAAGCTATAAGTCTTGTAAAATGGGAAAATGAAATTCGGTTAAACCTCCCATGGATACCAGCTGATTGATGACTTTGTGGTGGTTTTCTGCCGCATGCAATTACAATCGCAATCAGATAGGCAAAGCCCCCCCTCCAGCCTTCTAGGGAAGGTTTAGACAGAGATGTCACAGCCGAGACACAACAGCAGGAATTTGATCTCAAATTAGATGTAGTAGATGAACTCGGCATTGCGGTGCTGCAGATGGAAGAGCTGTTATCAACAACAATATTCATCTCTAGTCACTTTCGCAAAAATAATAAAAAAGCTCAAAAAACCCACATTTATTCCAGCGCGTCTGGTGAATCACAGCACTGAATGCTCCGGCAGAACAAAGAGGGGACTGGGAATGAAAAGAAGCCATGCTTTCCCCAGGGTTCCTACCAGTGAATTACCTGTCTCACAGTCTCCATTGAACACTTAGGTCCCCGCAGCCCTTTTGTAACTCTGTCATCTTTCTTCACTTGTTTTAAAACTGTCGACAGCCTGTCAATCCTCAAGGGTCTGTGCCATCCATGGGTGACTTTGTTGACTTTAATCTAGCTTAGAGCTCCAGTAAAATGAATGTAACACCATTTCCCCCACAACCTCCTTCAGATGCATACTAAATTGCTGCTAAATACAAAAATCGAGGCATTTCAAATCTGCTTATTCAATGTCAAACAGTATCAACAGTGTGACATGCTTTAATTAATCTAAATCTATTTTAACCAACATTTTTCTAATTATTGTAGAATTATTATACATGCAGACCTCACATCATTCGAGAGACTACTTGGAATATTTATAAATGAATATGCCGCATGGCACAACTATTTCAGTACAAGTAAAAACAGCTAATAGGTGATTGGAATGGAGTAAAGTGGAGTCACATGCATTTGAAATATGTACTTCTCCTTACCAATACACTCAGAAAAAAAGGTACAAAAGGTTGTCACTGGGGCGGTACCTATTCATAAGCTATTAAAATATACCATTGAGGTACTAATATGTACACTTTAGATACTAATATTTACATTTTACTCTAAAGTTTGATAATTCAAAATGTCATTCATCCATCCATCCATCTATCCATTCTCCAAACCTCTTGTCCTCTCTAGGGTCACAGGGGTGCTGGAGCTACGTCCTGCCTTACGAACAACTGGTGCAACCAAATAATGTATATATTTAGTTACAAACTAGCTAGTAGTTACTAAGCCTCAAGTGTGGACTTAACGTTCTAATTTAAGTAAGAACTTACGAATGGCTGGTGCAACCCTACCCTGGTGTGGATGCATCAAGCTGCGTTGAGGAAAAAAGATGGCGAGCCACCCATAGACTGAGTTTGAACCTTTAATTTTTCTCATCAATTTCAAAATTTACGGATTCTTTTCCACTTTAAACTCTGAGGGACAGAGGTATTTTTTCCAGAATTTCCCCCAAACTCAAATTGATTCGTTGAATGGACTGAGGTAAATAACCTTTATTGTTTTAAGTTCACATCTTGTTTGTTTACAAATATTTTCTGACAAGAAGGGTTATCTGGTTTACATCATTTTTGCACTGTTCAAGGTAACTTGTTAATGGTTATTCCATTTTGTGTATTGATTTTTGGTTGAAATCTTAATTTGAATTTGTGTTTTTGAATTAAAATAAAGCAGAAAATAGAGCCTTAAAATCGAAACCAACGTTAATGGTCTACAATAAAAAGGGGTAATTAAATTAGAGAAACTAAGAGTTACAAACCAAAAAATAAAATAAAATAACGGCTTTATTCAACAATTCGTCTCCTCCGCATCACCCTGTAAACAACGTATGCTGTTCTGTGCCAGCTGCGCCACGCGGATACGCTGTTTCCGTTCAGATCAAATCACAACAACATAGGAAACAGATCCTGCGTGACGCAGCTGACAGCATGCGCTGTTTTACGTCCAACGGATATTCTCCAAAATGGCACCAGGGTGATGCGGAGGAGACGAATTGTTTAATAAAGTCGTTTTTTTTCTTTTGCGCACAAAAAGTATTCTCATAGCTTCGTATAATTGCGGATGAACCCCTGATGTCACATGGATTATTTTACAGATCTCCCTGCTACGTTTCTGGACTTGGGAACATTTCAGTTGCGTTGCTGTCTATGCAGGGTCAGACAGCTCTCAGATTCCATCAAAAATATCTTAATTTTTGTTCCGAAGATGAACGAAGGTCTTTCGGGTTTGAAACGACATGAGGGTGAGTAATTAATGACAGAATTTTCATTTTTGGGTGAACTAACCCTTTAAGGTTGTTTTTTTTTTCTTTCCTGTAAGAGTTCTGTCGACATTTCATGCCATACATCTTCCCAACTCTTAATTACTGTTGACTGTTCATTACATCAACTCTATAAATATTTATAGATATTAATATAAATATTCAATATTTTATAAAATACAACAGTGAATAGAAAAAATCAAAACATTCAATATCTGCTTGTTTTTGTGTTCTTTGCCTCCAACAGACTTTGCATCTTCTGATTGGCCCATTGACCTGGCTCATTGTGTTGAACTAAATTGTAGGTAGTTTGTGTAGCATTGAGTTAAGCAGGTGTTACATTTTACCAATGAAACCCTTGACCTTGGCATTATAATTGCCTCTACAGCTACAAGAAAGCATTTACTTTGTCCCTGACAACTGATACAGACTGACAATCTTGTACTATCTTTTACACCATCATGCCATGTCAACTCCCTCCGGACTTTGAAAATTTCCAAAGTGGATTGTGCACTATAGTAAAATGATGTGCATGTTTACTGCTGGCTGGAGCTGAGTCAATGACAACTCTCAGAGTGGAACCTATGAAAGTCACTTTGAGTCATCAGTACCTCCAAATGGCTCAGTGGGTTGGCACTGCCGCTTCTGACAGGTTGTGCCCCCACTGCCCCTGTGGCCTAGTCCACTCTGCTCTTATTGAGCACGCTCCATTCCTCAGCGCTGGCAAATGAGAGCGGAAGCAGGGGGCCTTGGCCAAGTCCCATCATCCAGCAGCTGTGGTCGTTCCTGGCTCTTTTCTCCCTTCTGCACCCACTCCCTCTCCTCTGACTGAAATTGGAGCGGAGGGAAGCTATCCAAAAGACATGTACAAATCAGACCAAACTCAGTGCCAGTGCATTTGCTCTTTGAAATTACACTTCCCAGGTTATGGTTTCAATATAAAGCATATCTCTTCAGAGCAAACCCGATCATTCATCATTGATTGATAACAGTCATGGAATGTCATGTTACATGATAATCTACCAATATAACATGTCAAAATAATGTGTTCTGTGCCTTTCAGGAGTTTATAAGCTGGTTGTCCATGAATCATTTAGCAGTATGTTTAAAAGCCTAGCTGCTGTCCCCTGTCCTTGCACTTGCATTTCAGACAAATAAATTGACAGCCAAAAAAAAAAAAAATGCTTCATTGTGTTAGATTAAGGCCTTTATACATGCTGTTCTTATTGGCCAATATCCTTATAGAAATAAAATTCACATGTTTCTTAATTTGCTGCCAGCAAGTTTGACCTCTTATTCAATTGCTGTGAAAAAATATTCAATTTATTACATGAATTTTCTGATGTCCTCTATTTTGAATTATAAAAGAACTAACATTCGGTAAAGGGAAGGAAGTAAAGGTTAGGAAGGGTAGAAGGAAGGTTGAAAGAAAGGTCAAAAGGTCAAAAGAAAGAAAGAAAGATCTCTGTAAATGGTATATACTGCATACACACACTTTGTAAAGAATTTAAAAAAAAGAAGCAAAAAGAAAAGTAAAGTAGGCAACCAAAGAGAAGGTCAGTGCTCCTGCTGAGTATATGCATGCCTGTGCATGAACTCATCTGAATTTTCATAGAGATTAGCCTAATTTTCTCATCCCCTTTGTACAGATCAAAAAAGATGGAGAGGGAAGAAGAAGCTATAGACATAAGGAACAAACCTGGAATGATAGGGCCTCTCAGGGATTACCTCAATCATCTCTCTCTACCTCTCATTTCTCCTTGTGTCATCAGGCATCATTTCTTTTAGGAAGAAGAAAGCAATGATTTAAGGGCCATTTCCAGCAAAAGACTAGTGCAGCCAGCTGCAGGGCTCCTGCTGCCGGCCGTACGGCATCTTCCCAAACGGAAGCCATCAAGCAAAAATATCTGGCAGGCTCACAGAGAGGCAGCCTCCTGGGTAATTCAACCTGCTTCATAATTTTCGTATTTATGGGATTCACCTTCAAAATGTAATGTGGCATGTAGGTAGAAGGAGGAGGAGAAAGGGGTGAGGTAGACAGGATGAGATTCAGTGGGGAGTTGTAAAACATGCCACCGCCACAGTCTGACACCCAGACATAGCGCGTAGAAGGAAGGTTGAAAGAAAGGTCAAAAGGTCAAAAGAAAGAAAGAAAGATCTCTGTAAATGGTATATACTGCATACACACACTTTGTAAAGAATTTTAAAAAAAGAAGCAAAAAGAAAAGTAAAGTAGGCAACCAAAGAGAAGGTCAGTGCTCCTGCTGAGTATATGCATGCCTGTGCATGAACTCATCTGAATTTTCATAGAGATTAGCCTAATTTTCTCATCCCCTTTGTACAGATCAAAAAAGATGGAGAGGGAAGAAGAAGCTATAGACATAAGGAACAAACCTGGAATGATAGGGCCTCTCAGGGATTACCTCAATCATCTCTCTCTACCTCTCATTTCTCCTTGTGTCATCAGGCATCATTTCTTTTAGGAAGAAGAAAGCAATGATTTAAGGGCCATTTCCAGCAAAAGACTAGTGCAGCCAGCTGCAGGGCTCCTGCTGCCGGCCGTACGGCATCTTCCCAAACGGAAGCCATCAAGCAAAAATATCTGGCAGGCTCACAGAGAGGCAGCCTCCTGGGTAATTCAACCTGCTTCATAATTTTCGTATTTATGGGATTCACCTTCAAAATGTAATGTGGCATGTAGGTAGAAGGAGGAGGAGAAAGGGGTGAGGTAGACAGGATGAGATTCAGTGGGGAGTTGTAAAACATGCCACCGCCACAGTCTGACACCCAGACATAGCGGTTCTGACCTCTGCGTCCTCACACCGCACACTTCACCTCCAAAACAGCTGCTAGAAATGTGCTGCTTCAAACATGGCTTTCATTTCGTAGAGCCATTTCACAGCGTAAAAGCAAGTGATGCGCTTTCATAAGGCTAAAGCGCACACACAGATGCACAGATGTGTTAAAATCATAGCGCGCTGTTGCCAAGGTGGCATGTTTCAAGGACTTAGACATTGTGAGTATGATGCCCTGTGACAGTCACTAGTCTTTTATAAAAACGGAATATGTGAATATTAAATGGTAACTAAAAAGTAAATTGAAAGTAACAAAAAATATTTATTTACTTGAGTATTCATACCCTAATGAATCATTACTCCAGTACTCATTTTTAAGTTAACTTAAAGTACAAAAGTATTTATTATTTTAATTATTATGATTAACTATTTATGTATTTATTCATTCATTCTCCTCAAAATGCTTTTTTAAACAGTAATGACTTGTGCTCTAATGTCCTAAAGACACAGACAGGACAGTGTATAAATAGGATTGAACTCAGTCTGACATTATTTATTATTATTAATATTATTAATCGTCAAGTCGTAGATTCATGCATTTCATTCAGTGAGTGTAAACAGCTTGCTCTTTTACATCATATTTAGTTCAAAACTTGTAGTCCACAAACAGTCATGTATCAACTAAATGTGCTTTTCATTTACAATAAATACTCAGTCAAACCTTCAGCACACTTGTGCTCTGAGGATCATTTATTCAGTGTTGCTGACACAAGAACAGTAGCAAACGGACCAGTTTACTCAGGAACAAATCCTAAATTGTAATTTGCACACTGATTCGATAGATTTATTTAAAATAATTAGTTCAAAAGAATCATTCATTCATAAATCAGATACCTCAATTACCTCACAGATTGAGTATATATTTGTTCAAAACAACAAAGAGATTTCTAATTCCTAACAAAAGGCTACTCATGATTCTCAAAAAAAAAAATCATTGGAGATTACAGTTGAGAAAAAACAATATCTGAAATGACTATCCATGGTGTTCCTCAAGGGTGTTGTTATAAAATCAAGTGTGGATGTGTAGATAAACTGAGAGAGGGGAATTGCATCGGACAACCTGCACAGAATGCTTAAATTTATAACTGCCACTGATGCTGACAGTGGCTGATGTGGTTGGCTTGTCCTCCAGCTGTAGCGTTTCAGGGAATGTGTCAGGAGGGCACAAGAACCAGATGCAATTAAGAGTACTTGTGTTTTCATCCTAAGCAGAGGAGAATTGAACATTATATTCTTCATCTTAAAGTGGCTAAGAAGAGAATTATATTCATTAAATGACATTTCCTTATGTTAAATGAATAAATGTACTTCATTGTTACACCATCGATAATTAAAGCACTGTTCTGCTCTCCTCAGTATCGGGTAATGAGGTGGAGTGCTGTACAAGCTCATCCATCACATTCAATGGCTGTATGTGACGATCATAGCACAGGACAACAGAGGGCTATTCATGCTGCTCACAACGGCTGGCCAAGCAGAAAATGGAGAGAAAGAGGTCTTTAGAAAATGTTGGTGATCTGTGTAAAACGACTGTGAGCGTGATCCCCTGATGTCTCATTGACATTGACCTTCATAGTCCACCTGCATTTTCATTGGCCATTCTGAGGAAAATGAAACCAGGTTTCACACACAGATACAATTGAGTGCTTTTTGTATCTGTATCCCTTTTAATATGTCATTGTACTCTCTTTCTCACTTGCAGTTTTAATGGGTTTTATTGGCATGCCAAATAATTGTACATTCCTGTGCCAAAGCATTGCAGCTCAGCTGCGTACAAAGAAAATAGCACATTTTCTATACACATAATAGCACATACAAAACAGTGTAAATAAATACTCTTTTTTTAATACATGACATGGGAAGGTAGCCGTCACACTTTCTAATCAAGTAAATATTTGTTAGGTTTATTAAGGCACGTAACTCCAGCTATTTCCACCTGTATTTCAACTGCATTTCTAATATTTAAACTATGAGGACTTTGCTGACATACAGTATATGAAAAATACCTTTATATCTTTGAGTTAAAATCTCCATATATATGTGGTTTTGTGTTCACTTGTTTACTTGAAAGCTATAGCAAAAATATGATGATACTGATTAATATTTAGGATAACCAACATATAAACCCACTGCTGAATAAACACCCCCTGTCATTTGTCTTCTGGTTCAAAACTTTAAAATAACTCCACAATGAAATAAATTCAAAATTACTTTCTTCAGCGAACTAATAGTTCATCTGAGCTTTAAATCAATGAATCAGAGAAATTATAGTTTACCACAAAGTGGTAGAAATCATTAGTGGTTTTGTACTCGGCATTGTGCATGATAATGAAGCAAATCTCACACAAAAGCATTATGATCTGCTAATGAGCTTCTGGGTAGCTGACAGATGCAGGAGTTGGGCAGATTATACTAAATCAGTGAATCACTTTCTTCAGCTGTTAGTGGTGAAATTTAAGCCCTGAGAAATGTTGCTTCTGGACATTAAGTGCAGGAGGGTTAAAGAACAAATGTAACTGATGGATCCATCACAGCTGTCACTACAGACACACACTCGCTCGCATTCAATCTGTATGCGCACAAACATCACACACAACTCATAAATCTCAACTAACGCAAGCCTTTGAGCACAAGCTCTGTTTTTGAAATGCAGACATCACTGTGGTCAAATAGAAAGCTTCAGTTGTCATAAACAGAAACTGTCTGATCTTTGTAGTCCATGGGGGAGCTACTTAGATTGAATTTCACATTTTGCTTATAATCTCATTGTCCACAGGGAGTATGGAGTTCTCTGTGCATTTGGCTGTCTCAGCTTTTATGCTGTTGTTATTCTAAACTGGCCTGCTAAGTCACCCGTAACCGATTTATGGCACGCAAGCTTGTCCCCTGTGGCTCACACTGTACCTGTCAGTCCAGCAACATGGCAAGGGGTGGAAAGTTCAAAAACATATTCATTTTAGATTTGACAAACATGAACTGAAGAGTCTGGGTAAGGTAAAAATACATATATATTGTCCACAAAAAGCAAAATCCTCAGTGTAAGAAAATCAAGCAACCAAGACTATTTGAGTCTGCATGTAACTGCAGTTTATTCAAAGCCTCTGACTGTGCTGTGAAATGATTCCGTTGACTTTAGTGGTTTGTCAGAGGATGGTTTGAGCATACTTGCTTTGCCAATATTATCTATTTTTAAATAGCCTTCACAGTCAAAATCTGGGAAACAAGTAGGACCCAAAAATAAAGGCATCATAATATTTGCAGCGTTTTAAAATAACATTTACAGCACTCAAAACAACATCAAAGCTAGCATAATACTAATGATAGACATTTAATAAGATGCTGATTTTACAACAAGAGTTATTTATTCATAATTTTAAAGAAACTGGGACACTATAGCTTAGTCGTACACAGGGTTAAGGAAAAAACAGGCATACATTTACAGAGAAAGTAGATCCTAATAATTATGTAGTATCATGAGTATTACATCACAGTAGCCTAATCATCATACAGCATTTTATCCTAAGTAAATCTGTGAATTTGCGGCGCAAGTTACAGCCTGGCAATGTAAGCAACATTATTTATTTTATTTTATTTTTTCTATTTGTGAGGTGGAAATTTATTTCAGATATCCGTATGATCTACTGCACAATCAAGCCTCTTCGAATCTGTCAGTGGATCTGTTTTTATGGAAAATCTCTCCAGAAAGAAAGACACAAGGAAGTGCATCTGCTGCCAAGGACAGGCACAGATTGGAACTGCAAGCATGCAAACATGATTAGATTAGACCGGAGCAGGCAGAAGCATGCGGTTTAATATAGGTTACTGTTTTCTCTCACTGAAGAGAAAATGTCAACCATGTCTGTAAAGTTGTCGACACGCATCTCGGCTGATTTGCGGCAACGCTCTTCTGTGTAGAGCTGAATTGGCCTATTGACATTGAAAATTGGAATTTACTTTTTTTTTTTGCGTGATGAGCTGAGTCACTACAAAGACATTTTTAAATGACATTTTAGTATCATATAAAAACATCAACACAACTCAGATCCTTTTGAGAAGAAATCTCAAAAAGAAATGCCTCAAACACACGGGCTTAAAGAGCAAGCCTTATGAAAAGCCTTTTAACTTGTATAAAAGCTATTGTACAACTGTTCAGATCTTCAGGGCCATCTTTAAAGAATGCCAAAAATGAAAGATATAACATAAAAGCAAAACTTAAAAACACAGACAGGTTTTTATCATTTTGGATCTTAAAGATTTGTTGTTGACAAGGTCTAAAAGCACTCAAATGTGTTTTCGACATTATTTATATTCACGTCGCAAATCATTCCCAACAAAATCTAGTATCCCTGACTTGTCCCTAAACCAGAATAATCCTCTGGCCATTGGTGTGGAATGAGTGGTGAGCCTGTCAGCCCCATGCTGGAGCTGATCCCTTCCCCACAAAGATGCAGGGCTGGTGGGACAGGGAGAGAGCACAGGTGGGGAGCTGGAAGCATCTCATCTCACTCAGAGAGAGGCAGGCTGGCTTAGCCAGCAGGAGCAGGGTTTAGCAAAACTTGCAAATGCCAGCCAACTACCTATTATTTCAGCCTCTCTTCCATTCTCGCTCATATATTTAGAGAGTCAAGTCACATTTATTTATAGAGATCAGTGCTGTTTAGCAAATATGCTAAAAAATAAGGTAAGCCGCATACACTACACAAACTAAAGACCGGCTCAAAGGGGGAAAAAAAAGCTAATTTACATTTTAGCTCTAAACCACATATAAAAAACTAAGACAGCAGTCTTACTTGTGGATTTAAATGGAACAAATTAAAATGGTTACCTTGCATTGCACAATCACAGCATGGACAAAAGCTAAGGGTTTGAGAACATAGGAAATTTGTTTTGTTAAAGACCTTTAGACTAGAGATAATAATAAGTCCTGGATTGCATAGTATATCATTTGCAATGGAATATCATTACAAATAATTCCCGCCTACAGAAATTCGAATGGTTGGGGGGTGGGGAGGGGCGAGGTCGTGGTTAGAATGCTTGGTTGAGTGAGAGCATGAGACGAGACGACGACGAAGAAGTGCTGCTGCAGAGTTAGTGCATCAAAGAAAACCAAGAAGAAGAGCTGCTGTGCTGTAGCCTCAAATTTCTGGCATGTCTAGAACAGCGGTTCTCAATTCCAGTCTTCGCATACCCCCGCTCTGCACATTTTGTGTGTTTCTCTTATTGCTTCAGACGTTTGTTATATTTGACTGTAAGTGCCCTGCGAAGTGGACATTACCGGATATTCCGCCATGATTCCAGTTTGAAGGGAGCGTATATGTTCCATACAAAGGGCATTTAAGTGTGCGAGACGTGAATTTAAATTGTATTTATTTACAGAGGTATATTATGTCCCACTTCACGCTTCTCTAGTAAGTTCCATGTGTGTGAAGACGCTGCAGGCAGCGGCACAGCGCAAATCTAAATGAATATTCCGAAGTGAAGTAAACTTCAACAGATTTCCCCTGCTCAGGGAGTAGGGAGCAATGGACACTGTGTAGGGACCATGTCAATCAGGACAGTTCATGCACGGAGCTCACTTCTAACGAGATGATCTGAATCAGGTGTGTTAACAAAGAGACGTGCAAAACATGCAGAGCGGGGGTACGCAAGGACTGGGATTGAGAACCGCTGGTCTAGAACAATTCTTACAAGTACAACACGACGTAGCTGGGCGCCGCGGACAGATGCCGAACGGCGCCGCCGGTGTGCCTACACTCATAGAAAATAATGTATTTGCATTTTAAAGACGTGGCGCGACGCTGCGCCTGAAACGCTGTTTTTTCACCTTCGTGCCCAAACGTCTTTGTTTGGGCTTCCAAAAGTGGATGATGCAATTTACTTTTTAACTCTGTTCCTGAGCATTATAACCCCAATTTGCCATTGTGTGCTGCGCATTTTACTGAGGACAGCTTCCACATCACGAGTGAGAAGTGTCGGATTCGCCAAAAGGTTTTGTTTGAAAGACGGAGCAAGGGGGCGTGGCAGTACTGAAACACCGTCTAAGCTGTTCGCCAATCACAACGCACTGGGAAAGCTAACCAATCACAACACATTTTGTTTTTCAGAAGGCGGACCTTCATCAAAGCTGGAACTTCATCAAAGCCGGAACTAATCGAGCCTTTTGTGCTAGCCTGGGGAGAGAGGTATTGTAATAATGTAAATTATGTGAAAAATAATGCATTTTTCGAACCACCAAGCATGAGAGCATGTTCTAGTACACCCCCAAAACAAAATCAAGACTTTGTAAAAGAGCATAATAGGACCACTTTAAACAAAAATGCCCTTAAAATTTTATTTTGTTTAGTATAGTAAAAAGCACAGCTTAAGGAAATATAAAACCTAAAAATATATATTTTTTATTTAGATCAAAAGCATATAGTGCAAAAAAAAAATAAAAAATTATTTTATTAAATAAATTTTTTTCAGTTTCAGGTTTTTTTTTGTATATTTTAAAATTACAGTATATTTCATCAAAATATATTTTATTATCATGTTCAGAGCATCACAGCAGTTAAAAACAAGACTGTACCACTATATAATTAAAATGCTTTAATTTAGAAATGGCCCTGAGCTGCAAAAAGCTGCTTTCATAGTAGCACTTATTTGTCAGATTTTAGCACTGAATCCATGCCAAAACCTTAGTGAAGATAACACCCAGGTTTTTGGCATGAGTGACAAGGATCCTTAATTATTGGCTAAACTAGGAGCTTGAGGAATATAATACCTTCTGTCACTCTTGTTTATATGGAAAAAAGCTTTTAGCCATGTATGTTATTTTGTTTAGTATAGTAAAAAGCACAGCTTAAGGAAATATAAAACCTAAAAATATATATTTTTTATTTAGATCAAAAGCATATAGTGCAAAAAAAAAAAAAAAATTATTTTATTAAATAAATTTTTTTCAGTTTCAGGTTTTTTTTGTATATTTTAAAATTACAGTATATTTCATCAAAATATATTTTATTATCATGTTCAGAGCATCACAGCAGTTAAAAACAAGACTGTACCACTATATAATTAAAATGCTTTAATTTAGAAATGGCCCTGAGCTGCAAAAAGCTGCTTTCATAGTAGCACTTATTTGTCAGATTTTAGCACTGAATCCATGCCAAAACCTTAGTGAAGATAACACCCAGGTTTTTGGCATGAGTGACAAGGATCCTTAATTATTGGCTAAACTAGGAGCTTGAGGAATATAATACCTTCTGTCACTCTTGTTTATATGGAAAAAAGCTTTTAGCCATGTATTGCTCACAAGGCAATCGAAAAGATTTATAGCAATGATTAGCACAACTGTGTGTCATCAGTATAATAGATGTTACGTGTCAAGAAATGCTATGTGTTTGAAAAACAGAACTCAAAGGGAGTGCATACAAAGAGTGGTAAAAATGGGTTGAAGACAGAACCCTGTGGTACTCCACAGGAAACAAAAATAAATAAAGAGAAGTTTCCGTCAGGCATCATTATTGTCTGTGAATGCTGGCAATGAAAAAAGTAAACAAGAAGTTATTTTAGTGAATGTTTATATCCACAGCAATTGTTAAAGTGATTAATAATGGGGATGAAGCTGTTGGATCACCCCATCCAGGCTTCAAACCCATAAACTTTCAGTTGCCATGCTAGATGCAGGTTGTATGTAACCCATTAATTTAACAAAAATAACCTAGATACAAACTGTAAGAGTATTATCATTCAGGGTTGTGCCCAGATCTTTAACCACTGCCATCTTTGTCCTTACCACAAAAAAAGTGGAGAAGAAAGAACATTTCCGTCTAGTATTCTGACTATATAAGCACACAATAGAGTGGAGCTTGTCAACAGGCGACTACATTCCAAAAAATAACATTGATGAGAGGCTAAACCCACAGAGATGCCCAGTTGTGCGAATCACTGAAACACGCTGAACAACACCTGCAGTTTACTAGCTGACCATCATCTCTAAACAAAACAGACAGGTTAAAAAAATAATGAAAACAAAAGTGGACATGCTAGAAAGTTTACGCTAATCAAATGAGCTACAAATACACAGATTATTAGGCAAAACAGCTTGCACTACAAACACAGCTGGATGTGTTGGGTTTTAAAAAATCATAATGCTTAGCTTCCTCAAACTGAATTGCCTAAATCACCCAAACCACATATTAAACTTAAGATAACACAGAGCTATTCATAGCACATTGACAAGTTTCTCTAAAACTCACTAACGAAGTGCCACCATAAATTACACAGCGTCCTGGAGAGGAAAAAAACAATCTGGATTTGTGCGAAATCAGAAGCTGACTCTTGGGAGAAATCTAAGCAAATCATTTTCACACTTGAGGCCCTTAAAATTTGAAATGTGAAGATGTGCATGCAAAACCTAGATTGGCAGTTTGCTGACATCCACAACACCTAAACCGCCACAGCATCACATTTATGTATTTACATAGTTGCAGGTAGATTTATCAAACTCAAAACAGCTTCAGAAATGGAATGAGCCTTTTCTAAGCAACGTCACCTCTTTAATCCCAATTGAGTCAGCTACTGTTCAAAGGAATTCAAATGGTTCCCACTTTGAAGAGACATCCATTATAGACATCTATCCATTGTAAACCAAGGACTTGGCTGGATAATCAAAGCCATACTGCAAAGAGTATTTTAATAGTGTAGCTTGCTTAAAAACAAATCTGACAAGCATATTTTCACTCTGTGTTAGGTTTTCTGTTTATTGGTGCCTTAGAGAAATTTTTTTATCTAACAGTGTTAATGCTTCTATAAATACACCTTTTAAATACATTAATAAAACACACACACATACACACACACACACACACACACACACAGAGAGAGAGAGAGACTCAGAACATAAGCCTAAACAAAAGAATCACTGCATTTTTACAAAAAAAAAAAAAAAATTAATTACTTTAATTTTTATGTTTTAATGCAAAGAGTATTTTAATAGTGTTGCTTGCTTAAAAACAAATCTGACAAGCATATTTTCACTCTGTGTTAGGTTTTCTGTTTATTGGTGCCTTAGAGAATTTTTTTTATCTAACAGTGTTAATGCTTCTATAAATACACCTTTTAAATACATTAATAAAACACACACACACACACACACACACACACACACACACACAGAGAGAGAGAGAGACTCAGAACATAAGCCTAAACAAAAGAATCACTGCATTTTTACAAAAAAAAAAAAAAAATTATTTTATTTTATAAAAGAGGACATTTCCAAAAGGAAGTTTTGTCCAAATTAAATCTAGGTTTACAAATCAAACTCAAATGTTAACTCAAATTGTAATTAAGTACGCACAAACACATACATCCATCCATCCATACAATCAAATGTTGCACACCTGACATGCATGTATGAAACTTGACTATTTGTATGACAATACGAATTGAGTGCATTGAGTGTATGCACTATTTTACAACCTCACTCAAGTTTCACTCATTAAAAAGACTCATAATGTATTCATTGTGTCTGTGCTCTCACTAATTTCCCTCACACAAACCTATGCTCTATGTTAATACTGATCATTATTAATTCAATCAGTTTTATAATAATTTGACAAGCCAGAGGCTAAGCAAATCTTAGCCAGACTCGGCTCAAGATACGCTCTGCATCGCAATTAGCACCACTGAAATCATCGCCCAGTAGAGCCCATTTACATGTACGGCTCTGAGGAGAATGGTCAGAGGATACTGGGATTGCAGCATGGAAAACCTTCAGTGTTGTGCCTAATTACGGTTTTCTGAAACAACACTGGCTGTATACCCAAGAGGCCCAGGCTTGAGGCCCAGGCCTGAGACTGAAACAGAAACGTTACATACTCTTCCATAATCACTAGGCTTTGATTGCACTTTCCAAGATATTCTGCAGTTCATTAACCTATCCCTAAAAACTCCCGAGACATTTGGCTTAATAGAAAGGACGTGGCGGTTTGTCTGCCATGCTCCTATGTCTAAAGAATAACGATAATTAGCAGCAAGCAAAAGAGAGATGTAGATCTACTTTTCCACTGCATAGTTCAGGTTTAATTTGCTCCCTCCGGGCATAACATTAGTATGAAGTGTGACAGGCAAGTCATTCAGGTCATCTCACCACTCACAACTCTAATGGCGCAACAGGAGGAGGTGAGTTGACATTTTCAACTAAAAACTTAATTTACCATCCTGTCAATGTCCACAATCCATGGTGAAATCTGCAATTGGCACTATGTCTTTTTTATAGGTGCTGTGCGAGAAATTAAATCAGGTATATTCAAGCTTTACCCGAATTTTATGAATAGCCTGTGCATGTGATTATAGTAGCAGCTGGAATTCATGAAGTACGCCCACTATGACACAAGCACTGACACACATAATGAAGATAAATGATGCATGATAATGTGTTATCTAGAGGCCCAACGTAGGAAGTGTGCGATTATCCAATGACAGTAGACTTTCCTGTACTGCCACTGGGATGAATTAGATGCTCGTGTGGCTGTAAATATGAGGAAACACACAGAGTGTGACATCATTGTATTCGAGATTTTCAAATGAACCATGATACCATCTGTTAAATCAACAATAGAAAACAAAGAATTATACATTCATCCATTTTCCAAAAATTGATAAATGGCATCTATATAGATAGATGGATAGATACAGTATATAGTGTAAAGAACTTTTCGCCACTTTCCCAACTGTTTCAGTTGCATCCTCTGAATAAACGGGAACAAACTTTTACAAGGTTAGAATGAAAAAGTGCCATGCAAATAGATGCTGGACTGATTAGGAGGGCAGATGTTGAATAGTTTGCTAATGTCAGAGGGAGAAACATCGGCAACGTGTGCCAAGGTACACAGCATTAGGAACAGATACAGGTATACATCCAGCCTGGGCACAAGGAGTTGGAACATGTTGAAGTGGACTTGGCACTTGTGCCAGTGAACAGATGCTAATCCAGGACAGATAATTACATCAGTGAGGGAACAGACATTTTTCCACTTAATTTCCGTCTTTTAAAAAGTGTGACTACTCCCAGAGGAACTTGCTGACAGAACGCCCCCGGACCTGTTTCCTGGGAAGGAGCCCAGGGAGGCTAGTGTGCTGTCTAATAGGTGGGCTTCGCAGTGCTCTTCATCTCAGCGGGAGGGAGGGGGAGCGCAGAATGTAGAAGACGGTCCTGTAAAATGTCTCTCTTTGTTCTGCTTTAACACCTCCGAAGATACAAAAGTGCTTGTAAGTGCCAGTACTACAATAACACAGATTAATTTTGTCGGATAATTAAATTGTTTCATTGTGGGAGGCTGCCAGAGTTTTGAAATTGAAGCATTTGTTGTTTCCTTTACTTCAAACACAAATAATTATCTGACTTCAAATGAAAATAGATGTACATGTTTACGCTAATATCATTTTAATTACCCATTAATGTAATAAACCACTATTGTCCCTTTCCAATGTTGAGTGCTTTGTCTTTTATAAACATTGATAAGAATAAACTTTGATCAAGATATTATTTCAAGAAGCTTAAAAAAAGTCTACACATAGAAGGATACTTAAAGGCACAGTTCAAACAAATTTTTTGTTTTGGTTTGTTTGAGTGAACTAAGCAATTTTTTAAGCAATTTCTTATGAGCAAAACTTTAAAACACCAGTATATAGATAATATACAGTATTTGATATTTAATAGTATATTTAAATGTTATTTATACATTTAATTAGTTTATGCATTTATTTATGCAAAAATGTATGGTAAAACACAAACACGCTGAATTAAATGTGCCTCCATGTTAGTAATTAATTGATTTCCTAGGGTAGTGGGTAAACATATTTACAGACCACTGCAATAAGCTTTAACACATCTCACTTATAACATATGATGTCAAAGATTGTGCAAAGATTGTGATTGTTTGCATCATGATAGTGTACTGCCAATCATATTCGAATGTGCTTAGCAAACATGTTGCAACTTAGTTTACTCAACTTTAAATGACATTAAAATTACAGTGGGAGACTTCACAGGTTTTATGATAGCAGACCAGGGCTGAGGAACTGCATTAGGGAAATTTACAGTCCTAAAGACATTAGGAAATCCATGGCACCACTGAACCTTGTGATAAATAAAACTGTGATCCAGGTAAACAGGCCTACACTGACTGTCACTGCTGACAGAGGCCTTTTGTGACCTTGCCAAAGTGTATGGTCACCAATAATCCCTGATTACACCTCATCTAGATAGCAAATGTCCTTCATAAACGTCCTCCCTTGTACTGTAAATAGAGGCTGAGTGTCAAACAAATATACGTCAATGACTCTCAGGGCTCATATATCTTTGTGAACAGCGTCTTTCTAACTAATTTATGGCAATAAAACCCTCCCCGGGGGGAGGTAGGAGAGGAGGTGATGTTTATGTTTTTTTCTCTGTTCTCTTACTCGGTGACCAGCGCTAAACTCATTTAAAACTGCCACCTTATTGATTTCTTCTGTGCTGTGAGCTGACTCACTGGTCACTCTGGTTCCACTACATGGCTATGGAAGTTATTTGACTAGCCATTTACATCACTCTCATTAAAGCGTGCAGAGAAATTTAATCCTCCTTTCATGCCTCTGTGTAAGGGTGGACTGATGCTGAAAAACGCTTCGCAATGGAGAATAATTAAGTGCAGTCCCCCCCTTCTGTGAGGGAAATGAAGTGTACAGTATTGAACTGTGTTGATGGTGGAATTGCTTCAACCGATTGATTAGGGTGAGAACTTAGTTTAATGCCCTTGGAAAGTGCAGCAGGTAATCCATTGTTATTAATCTGCGAAGGACCAAAGAGTTCTGAACCAAAATGGCAGATCTCTTGGGAAATCCCATTATGGCGAGAGTGTTAGTCTCCACCTGTGTCACCGGGCGGTGAAAGGATTTCAGCCCTAATACGCTGTAACCCATTTCTCCCCTGACCTCAGGTATTATGCCGTTTGACCCCAAGTGTGATAGAGGGGAATTGCCCTGAGATTTGTTTCCTAATGGAATTCATTTTTGGGTTACTTATCGGCTGTTGAAACAGAGTAAGGACACAAGCGCACAGGTGATTGTCAGTGGCCCACTCAGCCCGGGTGTCACGAGAATGCTTTGCCACATCATGACTGGAAGGATCACCGCCAGGTAGCCAGGACAGCAAAATAGATTGCCTTTTTCAGAGCTTGATACAACAATGACAGGAAATAATGAATGCCATAACAATGCCATTCTAGGATGATTTTTCTTTCCAAACATTTTGGTAAGTTGCTGAAAAAATTGACTTCAGCCTGACACTATTTTTGATATCATTAAAATGATGGAAGTTCCCCAGCTGAAGCCCCGCAGTCTGGCAAGTCACAAACACAGAGCTATGACAAATTCATTTAAAAGGGGTGCAGGTGGCAGAGGAAGGGCTGACGATTGAAAACTAAGCTCCCTTGCTGCCTGGTGTTGATACTCCATGTCAGGACAGTCCATTTATACAGTAATACAGTGTGTGTGTGTGTGTGTGTGTGTGTGTCATACATAAATAAAAACATACATACATGCATACATACATACACACATACATAAACACACATGGGATAATAAAGCACGTCTGGAGAGCTGTAGAAATATATATATACACTCTGAAAAATGTGTTAATTATTATTATTATTATTATTATTATACCTGATTACTCTTTCAGAGTTTATTTTTGCATAAAGGACTGATTGACTGTATATGATTATTGAATGAAGGGGAATAACAAACACTGAACCACCCAAAGAATTGGTAAGATAAATATAAATACAAATATACATAAATAAAAATAGAAATAGTATTAAACACTCTGGAAAAGTATAATAATAATAATAATAATCTGGCTACTCTTTCTAAGTTTATACTGCATTAATGACTGACTGACTCTATATTATTCTTTACACTAATGGAGGGGAATAAGAAACACTAGAAGCAGCAAAGAGTCAAAGAGGGGGTAGACAAGTTTAACCAAGTTTAATCACTTATAAAAACCCAGCTGCAGAGGTGAGAAACCCTTGCTTGATTGGCAATTAGAATTTAGATCATATATAAAAGAGGTCTGACAACTGCCAGTTCAAAGTGGTGTTTCTAAGCCACAGTCAAGTACTATCTGAACTCCAGGCCAAACAGTCTCGAAAAACAGCAAAGTTATTTAATGGTTGGAACAATCTCAACAGTAATGTGAGCATATGCCAAACATGAACAAACTGCATTGGCAACAATAATCACTGTAAATCTAAGCTCACTAACAGGAACAGACGACCACTTAACGGAAAAGGTGCAAAATGGCACAAATGTACATCCTCATAAATTACCATAGAATTACATCAGCACCACTGTGACCCTGTCACAACAAAATCTGCATGTCAACAGCTTCACAAAGCTAAAATTGTTGGCAGTAATGCTATTGGTAAACCACTTAGACAACACGTGGACCAAATGGTCAACTGTTAAACATGGTGGGTATTTGTAATGGTATGGTTTGCCACCTCATGGGAGCCATTAGGTCCAACGATTGCACTGCACAGTTGTATAACGGCCAAAGAATATGAGGCCATTTTACAAGAGCAGGTGCATTCAGTGCCGCCAATGCCCCTCCATTATTATCTTCATATCCACACCCCAGATGCAGATGTAACAACATCAGACCTATTCAGGAAGCAGTGGTGTTGGGTATTTATGAATATACAAATATATGTGTGAGACAATATCTAATATACAGTGGGTACGGAAAGTATTCAGACCCCCTTAAATTTTTCACTCTTTGTTATATTGCAGCCATTTGCTAAAATCATTTAAGTTAATTTTTTTTCCTCATTAATGTACACACAGCACCCCATATTGACAGAAAAACACAGAATTGTTGACATTTTTGCAGATTTATTAAAAAAGAAAAACTGAAATATCACATGGTCCTAAGTATTCAGACCCTTTGCTCAGTATTTAGTAGAAGCACCCTTTTGATCTAATACAGCCATGAGTCTTTTTGGGAAAGATGCAACAAGTTTTTCAGGGGATCCTCTGCCATTCCTCCTTGCAGATCCTCTCCAGTTCTGTCAGATTGGATGGTAAACGTTGGTGGACAGCCATTTTTAGGGACATACCTCTCTCACCAAGGCTCTTCTCCCCCGATAGCTCAGTTTGGCAGGACGGCCAGCTCTAGGAAGGGTTCTGATCGTCCCAAACGTCTTCCATTTAAGGATTATGGAGGCCACTGTGCTCTTAGGAACCTTAAGTGCAGCAGAAATTTTTGCCACAATTCTGTCTCTGAGCTCTTCAGGCAGTTCCTTTGACCTCATGATTCTAATTTGCTCTGACATGCACTGTGAGCTGTAAGGTCTTATATAGACAGGAGTGTGGCTTTCCTAATCAAGTCCAATCAGTATAATAAAACACAGCTGGACTCAAATGAAGGTGTAGAACCATCTCAAGGATGATCAGAAGAAATGGACAGCACCTGAGTTAAATATATGAGTGTCACAGCAAAGGGTCTGAATACTTAGGACCATGTGATATTTCAGTCTTTCTTTTTTAATAAATCTGCAAAAATGTCAACAATTCTGTGTTTTTCTGTCAATATGGTGTGCTGTGTGTACATTAATGAGGAAAAAAAATTAACTTAAATGATTTTAGCAAATGGCTGCAATATAACAAAGAGTGAAAAATTTAAGGGGGTCTGAATACTTTCCGTACCCACTGTATGTATTGCTATTAAATACATTTATACACATACGTTTGTTTTAAAACACTAAGATATTAAAGATTACTTTTTTATTTTTAGAAATGTATCCTTCTAAAAAAATTCACCTAATGTAGCAGGAATCTAAATTATAAATGTAAATGAATGCAAATTATTATTGCACTTTGAAACAACTATTCTTAGACATTAAACATTTTATTTTATCTGACTCAAAACCCCATTTTCAGCAGCCATTACTCTAGTCTACTAAAAGACTTTCTTTTGTTATTATCCTTAAGAAATTCTTTGACTGTGCTGAACTTGTACTCAAGAAACTTTTCTTATTAGCACTGTTATAAAACAAAGATTTGACAGTAAACAATTAGAAAACAGAATTACAGAAGTATAGTATCTATGTTGAGCTGCTGAGCTGTTGAGCAGTTGTGGGCACAGTTTGATAGTGAGAAGCGATAAAAATAAATAACACCTATCTGAAGTGCTGCAGAATGCATGAGATGAAACGTCAGCGGAATATTTTAATAAACTGACTTCTAGAAAATATTCGTCCTAGGTGAAGTAAACTGTCAATTTCTTTAAACACAGAAAAATATTAACATGTCTTTTGAATTACTGTGTACATTATATAACATTAGCAAAGTGTTAAGAGGCAAAGCAAGGCAAGGCAAGGCCAGGCAAGTTTATTTATGTAGCACATTTCATACATAATGGTAATTCAAAGTGCTTTACATAAAAGGAATTAAAATAATCATAAAGAAGAAAGTAATGGCAAGGGATTGAGTCACGCTCTCTTCTATGTCCTAGATGTGTTGTTGTGTGCACCCTCTACATCCCAAGAGCACCTCCATCCACAACATGACTAAATGATGTCAGTCTGCTCTTCTCCTGTGGCCTGTAGTCAGGAATTAAAAGCATGTCGTTTCAAAAGAATTACGGGCCCTGCAGCACTGACCTGATTGGTGACATTCCAGAGTTGCATGTATATGGAATGTATATGGAGAAAAAAAAATACATCCCAGAATGGTTCATGGGAGGACATTCAAAGAGGAGCTGTGATGGTTATAGATGTGTCTTTGTATGGAAACTCTTGACTCATACTCAAGTGTCAAAAGGAGCAGCAAGAAATGAATCGCTCCATTATGGGTTCCCTATACCGCACATGAAGTCTGAGCATCATCTCAGCATACAAGTGATATTGGAAACATGAAAGTGACAGATATTGGTAAGCATGAATATCCGCGTCGACACATGAAGCAATTCTGCATCTCTTCCCGTAACAATATCAACATCCACCACCCGTCTAACCTGCATACTGACATATGAGAGAGAATCACTGCTCAGTGGTTTGATGATACAAAAGCAAATAAGTGAGTGAAGTGTGGTCAAGTATGGTTACCCATACTAGGAATTAGTGCTCTGCATTTAACCCATCCTAAGTGCGCACACACAGCAGTGAACACACACACACCATGAACACACACCCGTGTCAGAGAACACCTTTCCATGGCGTCCATGCAATCTGGCATGTCAGTAGAAATATGTCAGACTGGCATGTGGCATTTTCCTGCGGTGTTTACTCCTGCTACAAATCAATAGAGCACCATTGTTAATAAGCATGCAATGAAAATCAGTTTGGTGGCCAGTGAACTGAGCTCAGGTTGTCAATTCAACAAGTTGAATGCATATCACATGTTGTTGTTTGAGGTTTGTGTGGTTGTTTGTGCGTGTAACACGTTATTGAGTGTTTAAAATGCATCGGTACATTCTCCGTGACCATATTCACTCATAAAAACATACTACCACACACACAGGAAGGAAAAAGCCTTTTCAACAACACAAGTATCTGACCAAGAATCTCTGTATTATTTAATAGCAGCAATAGGAAGTACTGAGACACACGGTTGGTACAAGGACTCCTTATTTTCTTGGCACATCAAATTTGAATGTCAAAACAAAAACAGAAAACGTTTGGCTAGACTTTTACCCACTTATGTTGCTCTCTCCATAAAGATTATCCTCTTATCTGTCCCCAACAGATTAATGAAGGCCTTAAGGAAGACCACATTCAACTACACAAACTCACAAATTAACAAATGCAACTTTGGCTCAACACAACTTGCACGTAATTAACCAATGTAGGAGGAGACTAACGCAGATGAGAATTAGAAATAATTGGCCATCGGGCTTATGTGTGGTCATACAAATGAAGTCATTTACGGTTATTACGGACCTGGTACTAATTAGAGATAAAATGAAGAGTGCAGTGTAAATCCAAGTATCCTCTCCTCTATTCAAGAGAGCCTCAGTCAGTCCTGTGCCTAAGCCTAACATTTTAATCAGTGCACCTCCAGTGCACAAGGCGAGTCCCCTCGTTGATTATTGCAATTCAATTTAGCATATTAATTATAACCAGTGCCAAAGGGCATGTTCTCTTTTAGCTAGACTAAACCTGATGAGCCTTTTTTCCCCTAATATATGTTTGCTTATCTGGCACCTCTTTAGCACATGTTTACATTGTATTGTACTCTGGGATGAAGTTATCTCAACAGTAACTGTAATTTGCATCATGCTGCCCCAGGACCTTAGTGAAAATGAGTGGCTAGTGCAGTGGGAATATATCCCAAATTATCCTCCAAATAGGAATGATAAGTTTAGTGATATGCTGCAGGGCTGGGTGAGAGATGTGAAGTTCTTGAAGTATTACTTGCATTTTTGGGGAAGCTACTTTCTTTGGGAAGTTAACAGCAACTTTGCAAAGTAAGAACTTCTCGTTTGAAAAAGTGGTGCAGATAAGAACAAGTAGCAACTATATTGACATTATTTACTGTGACAATATCCTTTAAAATATAATTTAAATCCTTTTAAATAAATTGTTGTTCACTGAAAAAATATGGTGCAGAAACAATTTTCACATTGGAATTGCTAGTAAATTTCAGAATTAATTATAAAGAAACAACAATTAACAGACAGAATTACACATGTAATTTTGAAGTAGAAAGATTGAAATAGTATTTTCTTGTAAAATGTAATCCAATAATGTTTGTTATATTAGCAACATAGATTTTTTTCAGAGTATAATTTTAACAGTGTATAAAACATAGTCAAGCATGAACCTTTTTTATGAATATGAGCTTTAATTATTGTTCAGTATATCTGCTTAATTTAATACATAGTATTTACTAACCACATAACCTTTATTATCTTATAGCTAATATAATGCTAAATGGACATTACTTTGACACCCCGATAACAGAATAATTGCTAGCGCAAAGCTAAGTTTTTAAGTGGCAGGTAGTAGGTGACATAGTAACAAAATTAGTGTTAAAAAGAGAAGTGTGCATATGTGACGGTGATGAAGTGAACACACCTGCCGTGGCTTCTCCTGTTTGCGTTAGAACTTCCTTCACCCGGTGCCCCCCTCCCGCTATACTGGCGCGCCTGTCACATCCCCACACAGTGGCAGATGGGGCCTGCTTTTTATGTACTAATCAAGGAGGAATTCGCTCCCTCAAAGACATGTCACCCATGACCCCTGCGTCTATTCACATTAATTATTCATCCTCAGTGAGGTGAATGCTGCCAAGGGTGGGCCGAAAGGGGAGAGGAGGGAGAAACAGAGGCCGGTGAAAGAGAGAGATCACTCAAAGTTCCAGTCGTCACGCTAAAGTACTGCTAACCTCAGCGTGTCCGCCCACTCGTCCCTCTCCCCTGCAGGACTGCCGTGAGGGTCATTACGCGTCAAACTCACCTGAGAGAGACATATGAGAGTTTGGGGTTGGGGGTGTAGTACTGGATGGAGTAAACAAAACAAAAAAAACCCTTGGCAAGAAAGAGCAAAAAAAATAAAAAAATCTAAAAGTCACATAAAAGTCAGTGCCCATGAAAATCAATGTTTTGCTTCCTACATTTAATCAATGTATATAAATAATACAAACAAAGGTCATTTCTCTACTTTCAGTAAAAAAGAGCAGTTTCTGAAGTGCCTGGTTGTGACAAATCTAGCGTTAAGAGACTAATGCAAAATACTGTGCCCACTTTAGGGTCATTCTATGAAAGGCACCTTTTGCAGCTTGATAAGGTGATTAATAAAGTGCATTTTATTTAAATTACTCTTTAAACATTCTGCTGACAAATAGTGGTAATAAATCACATAGTGCTCAAAGAAGTCAAACTATATTTCTGATATTTCTACAATTATCCACTTTTTCATTAGATAGTTAGAATATTAAAACAGTGAATTACTTTTAAAAAGGAGAAAAAATAACAGACAGATAGCCTTGAATCACATTTTTAATAAAACATTATCTAACTAAATTATAAGGTACATCATAAAACAATTCCATATATTTTGAATTCATTTAAAAAAAAATCCAATGCAGAAAGGAGAAGAGGTGGTGACACAAAGATACACAAAGACAATAGAAAAATAAAATAAATAAATAAGTAAAAAATATATAACAACGTGTGTGTGTGTGTGTGTGTGTATGTGTGTGTGTGTGTGTGGGTGTGTGTTTAAATATTTTATCAGCTATATTAAAGTTATTTACATACTTTGTTTGAGGACATAAAGTAGGGTCTTGATATTTAGGAGCACCTGAAGCATTTTATAGTCCTACTGCAAACACCCAGCAGACAACACAGTTGCAGGCGTATGACCTGTAGAGAAATGTTAGCCATAGAAACTTCCTCATTTATCAATGTTAGAGGTTTCTCTCTTTTCTTTCTATTCCTTCCTGGTTGAGGGTGTAATTCACTCCTCTGCAGCTAGTGAAAGTGTAAAGTGATCCTGGTTGTTTACTACACACAAGGAAAGAGGATGAACGTTTTGTAAAGCAGGCTACATTATTACACTAGTTATGGTGGTGAAACGACATGCTAGCACTTTTCATATGGTGCAAATTGCACATTGCTCTTGCGGTAGCTGGATAATTTATTTAGCTTCACTGATAGGCCTCACTCAGGTCATTAGGAAGCTATTTCCATTTTGCTTTTTGGCCCATTAGTAGCCAATGGAACACAAGGCCAACGTAATACCCTGTCTGAAGTGCAAAATTACCTACATCCCATTTGCACTGATATACCAGTCCATGAAGAGCGCTAATGTCAGATTAAAATTATATATAATAGTGTGGGCTGTGATTTACCGAAAATAAATGTCTGTCAAATTCATCTCATTTCCAGTTGAACTCTTGACATTGCCATGAATTGCTGTCATCACAGTGTTTATTGGACTTTGTGTGCCCTTCTCCTAACATCTTAATAGATGGAAATAGGAGTGTGCATGCTCCACTGAGCTTCCAACAAGTGACTTTCAGCTACCTTGCAGAAGGTGGGCAAACCAGTGGGGAGTGGGCCATTATGGCAAAGTTGTGGTTCATTTGAGTGGCGCACACTGTGAGAGGAAAACATGATCTCTCTAAGTGGCCAGGGAATTCTGAGTAGTGGGGTCACTGGGGAGGAGTCGCCCGTAAATTACAACTAATTACTGCTTCTATTGAGTCGAGTTCGGCATAACCCTGCCATCACCACACAGACGTGGGAGTGACATTGCACTCCAGCTTCCCTGTGTTGCCTCTCTACAGGCGTGCTGGGCACAGGCAATGCCGCCTGGATGCTGTGATATTCTCGTTCACCTTCAGAGCCAAGAGGAGAGAGAAAGGTGCAACAACATATGGACTACTGTTCTAAGAATAAAGTGGTGACAAAATGGAGATGGTGATCCATTGCCCTCATATACAACGGTATGTAACCGTTTGGAAATTATGCAAAGCCGATGGGATAGCAGGTGTGGTATTATAATGCTATAGAATTAGTAGCTTCAATATACAATTCACAGCGTATACTATACGGTGTTCATTTATTTTCATTAACAGTAAGAAGAATGAATGATTGCCTCATGCTCAGGTACATCACAACCTTCACATAACAAAATGCCCATGCAACTGAGTATATAGTTGAGCTCAGTAGTTTCTCAAGTAGAATATATTTAACAAAATGGAACAAAATGTTACTCTATATAATCACATTTTGTATAATAATCCCAATATCAATTTTACAATTTCATGACAGTATTGATTTTGTAAGCAAACTGTAAAAACAAAAAGGGCACATATCCTTACTGAGGTAAAGGTCACTTCTTGAATCATTATCCAAAATTTGCTCTAATGTGTGAACAAAATGCTATCCAAATACATGCTTAATGCTGTAGACACACTGTTATATCTTACAAAAAGTGGTGCATTGTTGCATGTGGACCAGCATGAAATTGAAGTAAACACAGCAGTGGACACCCACAAAAGTGTCTTTGGTGTATGTTGTAAGTCTGCTGCAACTCCCCTGTCCCCACTTTCAACTATGAAAACTAAATAAAAAAAAGGGCCATAAAGGGCAGAAGCATCAAAATAAAAGGGGAAAAAAGAGAAACATCATGTGTGTAAGCCTGTGCATCATCCTAGAGCAGAAAATCCCTCTCCTCCTTGTTTTCTTCATGAATGATTCCCAGCTCACCATTTCTACAAAATAATGTATCTCACTTGAAGGAGAACTTGGGCTGCATAAGAGGATGAAGCTTTTGAGAGGTGTTTACATCCTGCGAGAAGAGAAAAACCACAAGCTATAGGCAGCGGATCAGAGAGCAAAAGAGGGAACTGTGAAAATACTGAGAGAGAAAACAGTCAGTGAGGGATACGGAGTTCAGGAAAAATGGCCAGTGCGTGGGAATGTGTGACAGATCTGTATTTGCCACACTAAATAGGACATGTGAATGATGGTGGAAAAGGAAACTACAAGACTTAAGGACAACATCGTAACTTTCCCCAGCAGCCTAGTGCGAAGCATATTGTAGTTTCCCACCAGTGTTGATGAAGCTACTCTGTAGCTCGCCAAGCAACAAGCTAATCATAATTTAAACAATTTAACTACAGTCAAGCTAGCTACAATACTCTGTATTGTATTAACAAGTACCAGATAAATAGACTGATGCTATTTAATTACACAAAACACCTGACTGAAATCATTTGTAGTCTTGCCAAAATATCTGTGACTTGGCTATGTCACCATCCTACACACGCTTTGGCCCGTCCTCAGAGAAGTGTTGGGCAAGTGATTTTGCTACAAAAAATTGTATTTCCAATACTGACTCCATAGTTACCATAGATATAATATTGTTCACAGCTGTTCAAGCCTAGGGACCTGAAACCTAATTATTGCAAAGGGGCATTACATTTCCGACACATGCACTAAGCAGCTGACCAATCACAACAGACTGGGCAAACTGACAAATCAGAGCAAACTGGGCTTTTCGAAAAGGCGGGCTTTTAAAAAGACAAGAACAAAGCGTTTAAAACCGAAGGTAAAAAGAGGTGCTGTAGCAATGTGCAGTATGAGGAAAAATAATTAGTTTTGTTTTACTTTAAATCAATGTATTCTAGCATTATGAACTTGCAATTGAGCACAATATGTGGACTTGAAATTAACTAATGGATTGTTCCTTAGTTCACAAGAACTATGCAGGTGATCAGGTTCACTAAAATGAATCCAAATGCTATATGAGAAAATGGACTGTCTAGAGTGAATTTGATTATCGCTTCAGCTCACTTTGCTGTAGGGCTGCGGGTGCAATAAAATGTGAAAAAGTAAAGTGATTAAGTAGCATTTTGTAGCAAAAAATAATAGGTTGTTAAGGGAAAAGCTACACTACTTTTAAAATGGATGAAAAACTGAAAAAAAAAAATTAATTAGGTTATTAGCTTAATCCCAACACTGATTTCCAGCAGTTTCCTCTGTCTGAGCACATCTCTATACAGCACTTCACAAAGCCATTTTCTGAGTCCAGCACTGCCCTGTTCTCCAGCAGAGGTCAACAGCCACACCCACCTGTATCTTAGCATCACATCTCAGCCTCACTGCAGCCCAGCAACAGGCCAACTCTGTCCTTCTCTAAAACCCAGCAGCCCTCAGGCTTTCTCTCTCTGTCTGTCTCTATTTTCTTATTCTTTACATCTCCCTCAGAGGGAAGCTAAATGTGTCAGGAACAACCAGAATACAAATAAAGCTGAGACTGAGATATAGAAACAGGACAACACGGTAACAGACAGAAAATGCAGGAGGACAAGAGAAACTGGGGAGGGAAAGATTGAATGAGAAATGGGACTGATGTGCAGGTGGAAAAGAAGGATAATCGAAGAGAGATGGGGATGGGAGAGTGGAGGCCAGAACTGATATCCTCCAGCGCAGTCAGCAAGCAAACAGACAGGACAGACATTAACACCTGGTAGGCTGCGGCTTTACTAAAGCCTCTTAGCAAAGCGTGTGTTTAGCTTCCAGAGTATTTCCAGTACATCTGCATAACAGAAGGGCTCACCCCTAACAAAAAACTGCAGCAAACCCACCCTGCCAAGGTGAGGCAGGCCTGCAGCCAGGCTATGTCATTACAGCCTGCTAAGTGTTAGTTTGGTGGAGAAAGCGGGTAATTATTTAATTGCCACTCTACTGCTGTCTGGAACAAAGAAAACACACATTGTGCTTTATATATTAGGGTGATGATTACACAGAACACCTGACTGAAAATTACATCACCCACAGCCAATTTAGCATCCGAAGTATGATGTAGTAAAATGTGAAACAAGATTATTCAACAAGAAAAACACATAAGGTGGGAATACTCTTGAAACACTCATTTTGAGGATGTTTTTGACTAGGATGTTGAGGTTTTAAGGTCAGCTAATATTTAGTGTTAACTGTCATTCGATCTCTGGGTTTCGATTTTAAGAGTTTTGGAAGGTTTGACTAATACTTTACCTTCAGTAGTCTAAAAGAATGTCTAAATGGCTATTTGCCTATTGGTTTGCATTACTTTGACCGGCTTTGTGACACAATGCTAACAGGAAAATTAGGAGGGGGAGCAAGTTATTCGATTTTAATGAAAGATTAAAAAGTCTTTAATGATTACAAATGTTTTTATCTTGAATAACGGGCATGAATGAATTGTTCACAATAAGACTTGAAGAATGTATTAAGAAAGTAACCAGGGTCCATTCTGATTGCATGCTGGATCTCCCGGGGATCAGAGGAAAAAATCAAGAAGGCCACAAAAAATCAGGATGCAGACAGAGGAAATCTTGTTTCAACTAAAAAAAATAAATCAGCTACTGAAAATGAATGAAAGTCAAGAGAAAAAAGAAGGTAGTCTGTTCAAAAATTCTGTAATAAAGAAAAAGTAGTTATCTCAATTTGTAAAATGCTTTCAGATAAGCTTCATGCAAATGTCTATCACTTTGCACAACAATAAAACCAGGAATGTATGTAAAGATAACAATTTTGATGTATTTTGCCTTTTCAGCTTTTCACATAAATTAAAAATACATACATACATACATCCTCACACATAAAACATGCACTGCGTGCCCGCCATTTCTGTACTGCACTTTGGCTAAGCGACACTTAAGAACACAAGTTTGAGCTGCATGCCCCTGCAGCTGTGCCGTCCACCTTTACTTTTCTTGAAAGCTACACAGGATGACAACCAAACGAAGACAGCAGAATGGAGAGGTTAAATCACAATGCAGTCTTTAGAACAGCTGGTGTTAATATAATATTATAATATATAATATAATATATTATTATGGAGTATTAAAGAGTGTTACAATACATTCACACAAATTGTTTCCATACAAGTTGGCAGTTTTGTTTACGCAAACGATCCAGACAAATGGTACAGGCAAGACACGTGACTTGTTTAGACTTTTTGTTGCACATTGAGGAATTCATCTAATAAAAATGTTTAAAAAGTCAGCATATAAATAAGAATATACAATAAAAAACTGCAGCAAACCCACCCTGCCAAGGTGAGGCAGGCCTGCAGCCAGGCTATGTCATTACAGCCTGCTAAGTGTTAGTTTGGTGGAGAAAGCGGGTAATTATTTCATTGCCACTCTACTGCTGTCTGGAACAAAGAAAACACACATTGTGCTTTATATATTAGGGTGATGATTACACAGAACACCTGACTGAAAATTACATCACCCACAGCCAATTTAGCGTCCGAAGTATGATGTAGTAAAATGTGAAACAGATTATTCAACAAGAAAAACACATAAGGTGGGAATACTCTTGAAACACTCATTTTGAGGATGTTTTTGACTAGGATGTTGAGGTTTTAAGGTCAGCTAATATTTAGTGTTACCTGTCATTCGATCTCTGGGTTTCGATTTTAAGAGTTTTGGAAGGTTTGACTAATACTTTACCTTCAGTAGTCTAAAAGAATGTCTAAATGGCTATTTGCCTATTGGTTTGCATTACTTTGACCGGCTTTGTGACACAATGCTAACAGGAAAATTAGGAGGGGGAGCAAGTTATTCGATTTTAATGAAAGATTAAAAAGTCTTAGAAATGTTGTTAAATATTCTCCAGTTTTGCTTCAGTTTATTTCTATTTGTAATCTTTCGGGCCAGAGGTAAAATATCTAGAGGGCCACAAGTTTTCTTCCACATTAAATGGGGGTCGGCTAAACTATAACTAACACCATCTGTAAAAAAAAAAATTATAATAATAATAATTAATAATAAAAAAATCTGACATCAAATCAGTATGCAAAACAGAAGAAAACTTGTTTTCACCAAATTCAAAACAAACTTCCAAACTTAATCTAAATGCCTGATGAAGAGATTAGATCTGATAAACCATGTACTATGAGATAATACCCCCACTGAATAATGAAAGTTCCACTCACCAACACAAACTTTTACATTACACACACACACACACACAAGGGCACACAGTATTCATACTGTGACAAATAGCTTTGTCTTTCTTCACAACTCTTTGTTCTGTCCCCCCACCCCCACCCCCCACCATTTTTAAAGAAAAGAGAAAGGCATCAAAGGACAGCAAGCGGTCGACTCCAGCACAGAGGAGCTCAAACTGGCGGCCACAGATACAGCTAAGGTTAATAGATTGTGAATTTACCAAAATGAAAAAAAATATCATATTTACAGGCTACAGCTGTTTGCCGAGGGCTCAACAAAGGTCTAAATGGTCACGTCACCGCTGTGCTGACTGAGTTCAAAACGCAGTGTGTGAGCCAGAGGTAGGGGGTGATGTGGCAGACGCATCTCTGTGACTGGGTGACCGTGCAGAGTGGGGCACATGAATAGCCCATATTAAAGAATCCAGAGGCAGAGGCGGCGGCTCTATCGGTCTTCAGCAGAAAGCTAAAAGTTATCATTACAATCATTAAAGTGAATTGACAGGCGGACACAGAGAGAGGCAGGCTCTGAATTCCATCCAGCATCTCTGGGATTAGACTGGCGCAGAGTCCTTGTCAGTAATTCTTCTAGACAAATAGCATGGCTCCCCAGACACCACCCCCTGCAAGTCGGCAGGCATGCAGCACTAATTAGCAGGGGAGGTGTGAAGGAGAAATCATTACTTTATCCACACAGAGCTCACCCCGCAGTCCCTCGTTCAACGCGGCAGCGAGCGGAGAAGGTGAGAGCAAGAAGTCAAAATGGAGGGTAAACGGCACTAGAAGACATCAGCGGAAGGGTGGAGCGAGAGAAAGGATGACCGAAAATAGTGCGGCTTAGTGTCTTGTAATTGCAGATTGATGGCGGAAGCCTGTGGGATGTGCCAGACACTTTTTTTGCACACCTGAGTCCCCTCTCTCTATCTCTCCCCCAGAGCTCGGCTTTGTCCCCAGCAGTATGATTCATGAGACTGTTGCTTTTCTCCTGACCCTGGCAGCCCTGCAGCACAAACCATCAGGTACAACTCAAAACAGTTGCACCCTTCAAGATTAATGAGCGAACCCAGTACAGGGCGGAGATGTGGTGCTCTCGCTCTCTCTCCTCCACTATCACACACAAACACACTCCCTCCCTCTCTCTTCAAAGCCGCTTTCATCTTTAAGTGAGAGAGGCCAACCATGCAACCCACACAAGCTCATCAGGGTCATAGCTTTATGCAGGGAGACGCTGATCAACAAGAAAGAGACAAAAAAGAGAAGGTGGAGGAGAGCGGGAAAAAAAATTTGTTGGTGTTGATTTACCTAAACGCTTGCCATTCATGTCTGGACACAAATCCCTGCAGGCATACATGGAGAGCCTACATGCTAACCAAACAGGATTTAGCCTCGATGCTCTCGCTGAGTGGAGACGATCTCCAGGCTCTGTGCTCCTCAACTGCCACAGCTCTCGGAGTGTGCTAAATATTTCAGTGAAGCTCAGATTGCGTGCAGGGTTTTAAATGTGTGATCTTTATTTCATGGGGACAGAATGCCTTAAAACCCCTACAAGCAGCCCTGTTGCATGCCCGCCATTTCTGTACTGCACTTTGGCTAAGCGGCACTTAAGAACACAAGTTTGAGCTGCATGCCCCTGCAGCTGTGCCGTCCACCTTTACTTTTCTTGAAAGCTACACAGGACGACAACCAAACGAAGACAGCAGAATGGAGAGGCTAACCTCACAACGCAGTCTTTAGAACAGCTGGTGTTAATATAATACATGGTATTATGGAGTATTAAAGAGTGTTACAATACATTCACACAAACTGTTTCCATACAAGTTGGCAGTTTTGTTTACACAAAAGATCCAGACAAATGGTACAGGCAAGACACGTGACTTGTTTAGACTTTTTGTTGCACATTGAGGAATTCATCTAATAAAAATGTTTTAAAAAAGTCAGCATATAAATAAGAATATACAATACATATATGCAAACTATTTTTATGACTTGTTTAGACTTTTTGTTGCACATTGAGGAATCTAATAAAAATGTTTTAAAAAAGTCAGCATATAAATAAGAATATACAATACATATATGCAAACTATTTTTTTTACATTATATTCTGCAATCTGGATGCTATAGTATAGGAACTGGGATAAGAATGATTATTACAACTCATTTTCACCTTTAGAAATGTTGTTAAATATTCTCCAGTTTTGCTTCAGTTTATTTCTATTTTTAATCTTTCGACTGCATCATTTATAGGCAGTCACTTTGCTTTTTTTTTTTTTAT
The DNA here is from genome assembly GCF_001515645.1 of Sinocyclocheilus grahami. NCBI lineage: Eukaryota > Metazoa > Chordata > Actinopteri > Cypriniformes > Cyprinidae > Sinocyclocheilus > Sinocyclocheilus grahami. The sequence continues at coordinate 791,876 of NW_015505346.1, read as the reverse complement.
AAACAAATGTATAAACATTCTGGTATTTAGCACTCTAAACAGCCCTAACGAACATAGTCACGAACTAAGCAAATCAAACTTTTTTTTTTATTCACCCATTGAACAATCTATCTACCTGCCATCCCTCCAATGCCCCTCAAAACACATAACAAAAACTGATAGGGGCAGGGACCACACACAGAACTCCACCATGCTGGCCTGAGTTTGGCAGCTGTGTGCACAGGAGAGAGCACAGTGTGTTATCTGTCCAAAAAGAGTCCTTTCAGCATGTATTCATAAAGGTTCTGTAATGGCATCCTCCGGGAGAACTATTCTCTCCATAGAGTCAGAGAATGAAAAAGAGGAATGAAGAGAGAGAAGAGGGAGCGATGACTTCATCATGAGCAGAATAGAAATGATGCCCCATTGGGGTCTATTAGGGAGTCTTTACATACAATAGAGGAGAGTGGGACTGTGAGGTTGGAATGCAGTAAAGCCCAGGCTTAGTGTTACTAGGGGATCAGTAATGAGAAGCATCCCACATGCAAGTCTGATATCTGGATCTCGCTTTTCTTAAAGTAGTGAGCTCTAAAAAATATATATATATATATATAAACGATAAAAATTAGGTTTAACCTAACGTAGCACAATGCGCTCAAAAGAAAGATTAAAATGATGCAAAACATCCCTAAATGGTGCAATGTAAATTCAGTGTAACACAACTGTGAGTATTTAAGGATGGGCTTCTCTACTATTAAAAAAACTACTGAAAATAAATGAATGCATGTCAGACAAGAAGAAAGCAAGTTTGAGAAAGAGGAAAGTCTATTTAAAAATATATATATTTTCTTTGCAGATGGGCTGATTTCATTCCTGCGTACAGTTTCCATGTTGACTATTTGCCTAATTGTGTAACTGTTCTGGCACAATTTCATGCAAATGTTTTCTATTTCTTCCATTTGAACAACAATATTTCTCTGCATGTGTATTACTGTTGCTTTTTATTCTGCACCATCCATCTAGTGTCGTGATCAGTGTCGTTGGCAAGGGAGACCCAAAAAAGGGAAATAATTAACAGTACAACAATAAAATAAAACAATATTTAAAAAATGATATATTTTAAAAACATTATTTAATAAAATAGTTTTTTTTGTTGTTGTTGACACCAGCAGATATTGTTTTAATGATCCAATGACTGATAAGTGCATTTAATGGCGTTGGAAGCAAAACAGGTAAAAAGTAATGTGAGAGTGTCTACATTTCTGATTTGCTGATTACCTAAGATATTTTAGTCTGCAGATTAACCTGCATGTGATATGCTTTGTACAGCATAATTGTAGTTATTATGTTTCAAGTAAAGTATATATTGATGAGACTTTGATATGACAAAAGAAGACACTCTGCCAAACACCACTGATATTGTTTAACAGACTCAAAATCTTCATTAAGCATTCACACCTTTCGCCGGCTCCAGATTCAGTCGTCATCATCGTCTGTGAGGTGAAGGAGAGCTGTTCTCTCCATGCTGCTCATTAAAACTAGATTGAAATGGTGCCATTTTCACTTATTGGCTTAATTGTCTGCTTATGTAGCGGAGCCAGATGACAGCGAGGGTGTCAGAGCCAAAGGACATGTTCAGTCCATTCAGACTAATGCCAGATCTCATCACTTATCCTACGTGATTCATACACAGCATGCTGAGCTGGCCTACAGACAGCTTCAATGAGCTCACTCATCAATTATGAGCAGTGAGGTCATAAATCAGTGCCACATTAATCATCAATCAGCTCCTGCACCCTGAACGGAACCTGAGGAACAGTGGCCTGTCTTTCATGTTCAGTCGTGTGCTCGTTCATGTCCCACGAGAGACACGAGGACAAGACAACTCCACATACCTGCCTCTGGGCCCTCAAAGAGTCTGATGATAAAACAGCTCCAACATCTTCAGATCATCTGGAGTACCATCAAGGGCATCATGCACCCATGCTTTGAGTTGCGGTCTTGGCTCGCTTGTTGTCCTAGTAAAGATAAAAGATGAACAAATGAATAAAAAACTAATTTTTGGTGACTTTGTTGTTCTTTATATAGGTGTAAAACAGGATCATCTGGTGGTACAGTTGAAAGGAAACATTTTATCTATAATTTAATTTTCAAAGATAGAAAATGATTTATTGTGGATGTTGCAATGACTCGTGCGCCTTAGTTCGAATGGGCATGATGCTTCTGACTGCCATGTGTGAGTACATTCACTGCTTAGTGGTAAATGTTTGCGTAAGTGTTGCTGTTTGAATATGCATGTTTGTCAGCGAGAGATAGACTGCTTGCGTGTCAGTGGCTTTGCGAGTAGATGTTGTGGTTGTCACTGGTCCAACTCACTGCATGGTGTTTATATTTGCCTGTGTGTTCGGCATCTGTGTGTTCAGTAAGGGTATTTTGTATGTGTTACTGAGCGATACATACCAGAGCATGTGTCCTTTTCTCTGGATTACTGTGTCTTCTTGAGCTCAAGGTCTGTTTGATTGGAACATTACATGTAGGAGTTCCCATTCATTCTTCTTTTATTTCTGCCAGAGAGAAAAATGATATGTTTATTCAATTCATCTCCTTAGAATTTTCTGGTACAGAAAACAACCTATTAAAACATATTTTTCAGATTTGAAGCAATATTTGCACTGATTTTTTAATAAAAGAAAGATACTATAAGCTAAGTCTGACTCAATTAAAGCAGTTAAGCAAACAGCCAGTCTAATGCCCCATGAATAGAATAAGAACATAACTCAGGTGAAATCAAAATACAAACTAATTCAAGTGCATGCAAGTGCAAACTGGTTTCACATTCATTTCAACATCTTTTGATTATACTCATTCTGATCTAGATTTTTTTTATAGAATAAACATAAAATGACCTGTGACATGTACCTGTAACAGAAAATACAGATTTTAATGAATTTGTTCAACTCAAAGCAAAACTTTTTGGGGTATGTTTGGTCTTAAATGTTTAAATGTTCGGTTACACTTTATTTTGATAGTCCACTTTAGACATTCTACTAACTATAAGTAACTTTGCAACTACATGTCAACTAATTTTCATTAATTTGCAACTACGTGTCTACTAACTCTCAGAGTAGACTGTTCAGTTAGGTTTAGCGTTTGTAGAATAATTTGACATATACTTGCAAAGTTTCTCATTGTCAGCATGTTGTATGTTGTGGACCCATCAAAATAAAGTGTTAGAAGATATCAAGCAGACAGTCTACTAATACTTTAATGACTGCTAGTTAACATGTAGTTGCAAAGTTACTTACTGTTAGTAGAATATCTAAAGTGGACTATCGAAAATGTTCTTTTAGAAAAGTAATTTTCTATAACAGACAGATTGAATTGTAATATTTAACTATAATTTAATTATAACATTTATAAACCACAGGCCCACAATGAGAAAATGTCCAGTGATTGTGTCTTTTAGTGTTTTTATTGAGTAATTATACAATGAAGTAATATTAATTAACAGCATAAGTGTTAGGTTAGAATTAGGGTTTGGTTTAGAGATAGTTGCACGTAATTATGCATAATTTACTGTTATTACTATAGTAATCACATGTAACATAACAAGGACGATGTAAAATACAGTGCTACCTTTTCATTTATTAAAGGCAGGGTAGGTGATTTGGTTCAAAACGTTTTTTAAAAAATTTTTTATGCTGGTTGAAATTCTCTTCACATCCCGATAGCAATCACTAAGTTAAGTGGTCTAACTGTAATTATATTGTATTTATATAGTCTGTGGAAGCAGTAGGACCATAAAATGTTCGTCCAATCATATCCCTCAGTCAGAAGGCTAAGATAGACTGTCCTATCTGCTTGTCAACATACGTACTTGCACACCTCCACACACCTGTTCACACAGAAATGATACGTCATCATCAGCGTGTTCCATTACGCTACTGCAGACCGAGCGAAAATAAAAGGCTGTATTATTGTAAAATGATGTGCTTTGTACTGTAATGTTTTCTCACTGAATGAGACATGAGGTCAGACATCAATGAATGAGACATGAGGTAATTGGACAGTGTTGCATTCAACCCTCCACCAACGCCGCCTCTCATTGTGTCACTGGTTAGCATCTGGTCTGCATGTGCACGTTCACATGCTTAGGAGGAGGCGTGGCTTTGGAGAGTGATTTGCAGGGAGGGTGGGATCTTATGCCTCTCTGTAAATGCCTACCCTACCTTTAATTGCTATGTATTGTGCTATTAAACGCTTTCTCCACAAAATAATAATAATAATAATAATCAAATCCTTTTTTTTTAAAGTATGCTTTTTTAGAGGTTGGAATGTTTGTTCAAATCAAATCAACAAATCAAAACAACTTTCACACAATCACACAGTTTTTTTCTGCCAGGGACCTAGGAATTACACAAGCTTCAATTCAGTTCAATTCAATTCAAGTTTATTTGTATAGTGCTTTTCACGATACAAATCGTTGCAAAGCAACTTTACAGCAAATTAAGTTTCTACAATATTTAGTGGTAGCTTATAAGTGGTGACTGTCAGTTAATGTACATATGGCAGAAATGTATGGAAAAATCAATTAAAGACGTAATTAAACAGACGATGAACACTATTAACAGCAATTATTATATGACACAATCAAACTTATAGTAAAATGTGGTAGTTCTGTATGTTGTTTCAGGGTTGGCATCATCTGAGGTCCTCTGAGGGGTTGGCATCATCTCTTCTCAGGTGTTCTGGATCCAGACTGAAGCTTGTGTAAATCCTAGTTACCACAGGACGTAAATCCCGTGGCAAAAACAGAGAAACCAATAGAGACATAATTAGCGTAGCTGCTGTTCCAACCAAGCAAAATTGATTTGTTTAACCCAAACTAAAGAATAATAATGTGCATTTGATCAGATATAACTGCAGTACAAGATTATGAGATGCATTATTTGAATGCTTGGTCAAAGAGATCTGTATTTAATCTAGATTTAAACAGAGACAGTGTGTCTGAACCACGAACGTTATCCGGAAGGCTATTCCAGAGTTTGGGAGCCAAATGCGAAAAAAGCTGTAACTACTTTAGTGGACTTTGCTATCCTAGGTACTACCAAAAGTCCAGAGATTTGCAACCTTAGGGAGCGTGATGGATTGTAGCGTGGTAGAAGACTAGTTAGGTACGCAGGAGCTAACCCATTAATGTGCTTTGTACTGTAATGGAGTCTGGATCCAGCCCTTACAAAGACCTGAGATGACCGAACACCTGAGAAGAGTTGATGTTAACCCCTCAGAGGACCTCAGATGATGCCAACCCTCAAACAACATACAAAACTACCAAATTTTGCTATAAGTTTGATTGCAACATATAATCATTGCAGTTAATAGTGTTCACCGTCTGTTTAATTACATGTCATTGACTGCATGATTTTTACTGTACATTTCTGACATATGGACATCAACTGATAAGCTACTGCTAAATATAATGTAGAAACTTTCTGCTTTTTCAATATTCCAGAGTTTGGGAGCCAAATGCGAAAAAAGCTGTAACTACTTTAGTGGACTTTGCTATCCTAGGTACTACCAAAAGTCCAGAGATTTGCAACCTTAGGGAGCGTGATGGATTGTAGCATGGTAGAAGACTAGTTAGGTACGCAGGAGCTAACCCATTAATGTGCTTTGTACTGTAATGGAGTCTGGATCCAGCCCTTACAAAGACCTGAGATGACCGAACACCTGAGAAGAGTTGATGTTAACCCCTCAGAGGACCTCAGATGATGCCAACCCTCAAACAACATACAAAACTACCAAATTTTGCTATAAGTTTGATTGCAACATATAATCATTGCAGTTAATAGTGTTCACCGTCTGTTTAATTACATGTCATTGACTGCATGATTTTTACTGTACATTTCTGACATATGGACATCAACTGATAAGCTACTGCTAAATATAATGTAGAAACTTTCTGCTTTTTCAAATTTTCTGTGAAGCTGCTTTGCAATGATTTGCATCGTGAAAAGCGCTATACAAATAAACTTGAATTGAATTGAATTAAATTGAATTGAACAATCACAGGACATTTAAACATATACTTCAACAGAAAGTAAACACTCATCAAGGTAATCATTTATTCAAATAGTCACCTGCTCCTCCACTTTTCACCATGTACCTTTAGACAGGTACTGTAGGAATAAAACAGCTAGCCGGGCATCCCTTGTCGAGCTCAGTTGAACAGCTGGACTGTGGAGTGTTTGGCTGGCAGAGAGAAGGGCACAGCTGGCTTTTAAGAGGAAGAGCTCCTCTTGAGCCTGTGGGAGGTCACAGCCTGCTAGGCCGCAAAGCGCTGCGCAGCAGGAGCCGTGTGTTAATGCAGAAGGCCTGCGCACTGTGTGCAGATGTTGTTCTGCTTCAGTGGCTGCCTCCTTGCACCTCTCTCTCTCTCCCCTCCTTTTTGTCCTGTATGGAGCTCTACTAAAGATGCGCCACTCTGCCCACATCCTCATAGCAACAGCAATCATATAATACAGGTATCATCATGGCTTACCTTAAATGGGCAAATTCTACAAAGTCACAGCGTCCTTGGTAATGTATGTTTGCTACCTTTTTGAATGTGCCAAACAGCCTTTTCAAAACCATCATTTAAGCAGTGCTCTTGATGACAAATAGCTTTTGACCTTTACTGCTAAACACATTATGTGTAATCACTCAAATTTTCCCACTTCATAGCATTTAAAACAAACATTTATATGAATTGCACAAAAAATGTCCTTGCGTTCACCCTTACGTAAATCCGCTCATTTATCGACCACAGCATGCCACGCAAGTATGGCACTGGCAGGTCTCCATTGTGGATGACGATTCTCTGGAGAAATGAGAATAATGAGACTGCATACAGATCCTCGGGGCTTTGTGACGTGACACCTGAGGAGCCAACAAAAGTTTTACAAAGCATAGATTCTTTCTTAATGAGCATGTGCATTCATATTTTTCTTTTATGTTGTAATATCTTCCCCGATGACCTCAAAAATACATTCAATTATGCAGTATGCAGCTATCAGTAAGCAAAATCCTCACAGCTCACTACATTCACATGAATCACTGAACAGAACAGAGGTCCTCTTATGGTTTTCTGACTAATACAAGGCTGCGTTCCACAAAGCTTAACTTTATTCACTATGTGAGGTGATCTGTAACGCGAACTGCTCGTTATTTTTGACACTCATTGAGCCAAACAATGCACAGATGTTGCAAACAAGAAGTATAATTTTTGACAAAACGATTCATTTGAAAACATGATGGTTTAAAGGTTACACACATATTGCACATATTTTCTTGTTTGTTTTTTTTTCTTTTCATTAATTATGCATCCGAATCAGCCCGAGAGGTATGCTGTTTTGATAAGCTTCTCATTCTAGTTGCCATTCACAAATATTGCTTGTTTGCAAAACAATTTCTGCTTAAATAATTCATCAAAAGTGAGCAGGAATATTATCATTCAGGATCTACAACACTTTCTGACACTTGGAGGCAGGGATCATGTCCTTATTCTGACAATACATGCAAACCTCTGACCTTTTTAGATGCATTATTTAAACATATTCTATTGAGTTTCCCTAACATGGACATGGGAACTAATACATAACACTGATGGCACTGACCCCAGACACTCCAGCACTGAGAATAAACAAGAAGCAGGTGACTTTGAGTGATGGTCATCCTCGGACGTGCGTAAGCACAAATTCAGCTCAGTCCTCTTTTAACCTTGAGCCTCGCAGGCTGAGAGCGTGAAAACAATAAAACAGGCTGACGATAAATCACTTCAGCATTTCGTAAACTTTAGTTTTGTTGAGCATCTTATAAGTTATCTATAATTCAGGGTAAAAAAGTGGTGTAACTCCAACGATGGTTGGTGATGTAGTAGAGTTAAATGTGAATACAGAATCAAACTGAATGACAGATCTGACGGGGAAACAAAGACAGGTGCCAAGCGAATGAAAGCCTGGGAGTATCTGAAGATCACATAGCACAGCACAGAGTCTGCAAAAGCTGCCTTTTATCTGTGTGATTTTCAACAATTCTTAAATCCCCAGGAGGCTTTGATGACTGGGGGAACGCTTGTCCCAAAGCCTGCTACTGTTAAATGGCATTAGAGCAGGGGCCAAGAAAGAGTCCAATTCAGGTTCAAGGAAAATTTAAACAAAACAAAATTTAATTGGTATGATACATTCACTCCATTAATACATTCTTCAAACCAATTATCTTCTAGGTTTGAAGAGATACTTGAGCCTATTGTTACAGCGTCAAAGAGACGAGAGGCGTGCAGATCCATATGCAAAGCTTTTATTTAGAACAAAGTCAAAACAAGCAAGGGTCAGACAATGGCAAACAGGTATATTGAGGGCAAGACACAAGAGTAGTACAGTGAACGGGCGTGGTCGATCTCCGGCGAACAATGTCCAAACAGGGTAATCCAAAGGGTTAATCCGAAACACAAGCTATGATCCAGGCGAGGGGCAAACAGTACTCAAACAGGGCAAGACGAGAGGGATAATCCAGGACAAGCAAAAATCAGGAAACAGGCAATCAGGACACTAGACGTGACTAGACAACTAGAAACTCCAACTGGCTCTGTAAAGTAGCTATCGACTAGGGTAGCGATATGCACTTACAATACTCGGCAGTGAATGGTTGTTTGAGACTGATTCTTATAGCGGGTGTAATTGGTAGCAGCTGTGTGTGTTTCAGGTTCAGGAAACAGGCAATCAGGAAACTAGACGTGACTAGACAACTAGAAACTCCAACTGGCTCTGTAAAGTAGCTATCGACTAGGGTAGCGATATGCACTTACAATACTCGGCAGTGAATGGTTGTTTGAGACGGATTCTTATAGCGGGTGTAATTGGTAGCAGCTGTGTGTGTTTCAGGTGAGCTTGTGATTAGTGCAATGGAGCATGGGAAATGTAGTCCAGGGTGATGTGTAACAGTCTGTGTGGTGTGAGAGTCAATATAATGGGTGGGCGACCTCTGGTGGCAAGTGGATGGAAGTTCATGGACAGGATTCGTGACACCTATAATGATATATTCACAATTAAATTATTAGAAATTATTATGTTGATATATTCACAGTTAAAATATAATATAAATATAATATAATATAAAATGTAATATCATATAATAATGTAAATCTGGTGAATTACAATAAATAAAATGAATCCATTATTTTACCTCAATACTGATTACTAAAGCATTAAGTTGATGCTTTATTAATTTTAGAAGAGCATGAGTTATGCATGCGTTCACTATATGCTCACCAATATTTTTAAAAACTACATTTACACACATCCAAATAATCTATTTATAGTCAGATTGATGGCTCCTTGCCTCAGTCGATCTGATTGGGCTCAATACGAATTACATTTCGATTGGATTTAAGGGGGTGGTGAAGACCTGAAATAACCCAATCAACAAGAAAAATTAAGCATGTAGGCACTTCTTTCTTTCTTTACATCTCACGTCTTCCAAACTGGAAGCACCTGACATATATACCAGCTTTCTTATGTTTATTTACATCTCACATCTTAAAACTGGTTAGTGGAGGAGTGTAAATATTTACTAAAAATGTGCTTTAAAAAAACAAATAAATGAAAAAATTATTAAATATATTGGTGACATTATCGAGGTGGCTTCCAAATTCCAAATCTTCAATACTTATCTTGCTGGATCTGTCTGCTGCTTTTGACATGGTTAACCACCAGATTCTCCTGTCAACCCTATTGGCAAAGGGCATCTCAGGAACTGCACTCCAGTGGTTTGAGTCTTACCTCTCAGATGGTTCCTTTAAGTTATCTTGGAGAGGTGAGGTGTCCAGGTCGCAACATCTAACTACTGAGGTGCCTCGCGGCTCAGTTCTTGGACCAATTCTCTTCTCTGTCTACATGGCATCACTAGGCTCTGTCATTCAGAAACATGGTTTTTCATATCACTGCTATGCTGATGACACTCAAATCTACCTCTCATTCCATCCTGATGATCCGATGATAGCTCCTCGCATCTCGGTTTGTCTAACAGACATTTCTTGCTGGATGAAGGACCACCACCTTTAACTCAACCTTGCCAAGACAGAACTGCTTGTGGTTCCATCAAACCCATCATTTTATCACAACTTCACCATCCAGTTAGGCACATCAACCATAACCTTAGGGCTATGATTGATGATCAGCGGCCTTTCTCAGACCACATTGCTAAAACTGCTGGTCCTGCAGATTTGCTTTATTCAACATCAAGAAGATCAGGCCCTTTCTTTCAGGAACATGCTTCACAACTCCTTGTTCAAGCTCTTGTTCTGTCCAGGCTGGACTATTGCAATGCTTGCTCTCTTGGCAGGTCTTCCAGCCAGTATTATCAAACCTTTACAATTAATCCAGAATGCGGCAGCAAGAAAAAATGTTAATGAGCCAAAAAGAATGCACGTCACACCTCTGTTTATCAATTTGCACTGGCTACCAATAGCTGCTCGCATAAAATTCAAGGCATTAATTTTTGCCTACAAAACCACCACTGGCTCTGCACCCCTTTACCTAAATTCATTACTTCAGAATTATGTGCCCTCTAGAAGCTTGCGTTCTGCAAGTGGACGTAGCTTTATTGTGCCATCCCAAAGAGGCACAGAATCCCTTTCACGGACTTTTAAATTAAATGTTCCCTCCTGGTGGAATGACCTGCCCAACTCAATCTGAGCAGCTGAGTCCTTAGCCATCTTCAAGAATCAGCTAAAAACACATCTCTTCCATCTTTTTTGACCCTCTAACTCTAGCACTCTCTATTCTAATTCTATTATTTAAAAAAAATTGTCCCTTTTAGACTTGCACTCTATTCATTTACTGCTTGTTTTCTTAAAAAAAATAATAGTAAAAAATAACACTAGCTTTTCTAATCTTTTTGTATTATATCCGTTTTCTTTTTATTTATTATACAATTAACAAAAGCAAAAAAGGCCTCTGACACTAACTTGCTCTATTCTTTTTCTATTCTATCTGTTTTTTTTTATTTATTATATAATTAAAAAAAAACTTGCTATGTGTACTGCGTTAAGCTAACTGAGACTTGTTATAGCACTTCCATATCATTGCTCTTTTGATTGCTTCCATTGTCCTTGTAAGTCACTTTGGATAAAAGCGTCTGCTAAATGACTAAATATAAATGTAATGTAAATGTAATGCACTAGAAACTAATATGTAAATCAGATTGCAACATGTAGTGTTCATATAAACAGAAATTTTAGAATCAGTAATCGGATTGGATTCACTGTTACTGACGAAACTTTGTGCAAGTGAACAAAACTTATTTTTCACAGAAAAGAGTGCTCCTTGACAGTGTTGTGACTTTACAATTCAACCCGTCTCCAACCCAGAAAAGCTAAATTATTCCATGTTTGTTGTTAGAACCAACAAGGGCACAGACAGGGCGGCCGCGACCTCAACCAGATGGAACATCCCAGCCTTATTGACTACTCTGTCACCCGTTCAGCCCGCTTCTGATTTGACATTCCATTAACGGCTCCCGTGGGCTGAGGGTTGACGGCAGAGGAGAAATCTGGGGACAGCGAGACAGGATTTACGAAGGTGGCGAGCTCACCTCGTCGCTGACCGCACAACTGCACAGGTCATATCCGCATACTGATGTGCGTCGTGCCCTAGTGACTACGGTGGAGGCTGAGTGAGGGTCATATTTCCTTCTATACGAATACCCATAAACAGAGAAGCAAAAGGATTTGAAGAGCGAAAACAAAGATTGAACATCAAAAAAAGAGCCAAGAGTAGGAAAAAACTCTATGCTTTACCAATAAAATTTGTGATAATGTCCAGTCAGCTGTTCATTACCACAACATAGGCTACTGTATAGCCCGACACAAAGTCTATTTTGGTTACACTTCACAAAAAGGCCCCAATAGTTAACATTAGTTAATGCATTAAAGGGACCGTTTACCCAGCCAAGGTAAAGGGCTGCCAAGTCTGCGAAACAAAACCAGCCCTATTTACCCTTCACAAAGACCTGCCCTCCTTAGTTACTCTTGCTATGTCCAACAAGATAGGGTGCTCTCACGCCACAATTCATGTTCTCACGCAGTGAAAAATACATCGCGGAGTAAAGAGGACACTGACAATGCACTGACAGACAAGACAGAGCAGGATACTTCTGGTATGAAACAAAGTCTCAGCTTTCAAATTTTTAATTTTTTTAAGGAATTCAAACAATAACTACTTTTTTGTGGCTCTTTAATATGTAGTGACAGATCGCTGCAGCACCTCAGTTCAAGCAGCATGTGAATCGATAATTTTTTCATATATACTAGTTAATATCTTGTTTTAACCGTGGAAAGCCATCAAAACACACCATTTTTCTGAATCCACCATATTGTCAGACAAACAAATCAGACAGGAGAGTAGATTAACCTCTGTGGACTTAAAATGTAGTGTACCCTGAAAAATTGTGTGTATTGAAAAATTGAAAATGAAAAATTGTGTGGATTGACATCTTTCTACAGTTGAAATAAAAACCTTCTGATGTTCATTCATGTTTATTTCATACTTTAACAAATTACATGAAAGTAAGAATCAATAATTCAAGAATCAAGAACCAGTAGAGCCTCATATTTATTAATAATAATACCAAGTGGGAAGAGGAAGAATCCTCATCATCTTTACTATTAGAAATGGACACTCTTTCAACAAAACGGTGAATAGGAGTTTGACAGACTGTAGTGCCAGTAGGCATCAGCTTTCTATGTTTTATTCTGCCCAGCGTACCATACTGCCACATGAATGGAGCACGCTGCAAACACACCACTGGGATGGTGCAGCCATCACGACATAAATGTGTTTTATTACAACACAGCTGGTGGAAAAGCTGGAGAGACCTTTTTTTTCTTTTTCATTCCTTTGGCCAGAGCATCTTGGCCATCTGGCCTTTGCGAACATGCAGTGACTGGTTCCCTTACATGCCTGTTGTCATACTGTTAAGACTTTCTGAGGCTGGTATATACAGCAAGCTCACAAACACACACAAAATCTTCTCACATTGCTCTCAGAGGTCGTTCATCTACCTCAAACAGATCTCTGTTTTGTGGAGACAAAGCAGCAGGAAGCTAAGCTTCTTGGTTTACGTAGCCACTGATGGATCTCCCTCCATCTCGCTGTCTTTCCCCCTCACTTCCTCCCATAATGGGCCCGTGTCATCCCTTGACATCTTTGTTTGCCTAAACTACAGGATGCCAGTCGTTTACCACACTTACACACACATACCACCAGCTGCGTTCCAACAGTCACGCCACATCACCTGCCCAGATTGGCTGAGGCTGCCATGCATGTAAAAGCGTACATGCTTTTTGATGTGGAGCCGCGAGTTCCCAGACATTCCTGCTTCTGATCAATAGATGTGTGTGACTGCGTGTTTTAGCAGCATGGATGGTGTTTATGGGGAGAGAGTTTAGCTCTGTTTGCCTCTCCACTGGAAACAACAAGACAAAATCACATTGGGCGGCTGAATAATAAGCGAGTTTATGGAACGTGGCGAAAGCAGTCTACAGCTCTACATGAAACAGCCATCAGGGCGCCGGCCTGCCGCAGCAGAGCAGTGCTTATTATCAGCAGTCATCTTGTGATGCTTCAAACAATGAGAGAAGGACAGAGAAAGAGTGAAAGCAAGACAGAGTGGCCCAAAAAGTGTCTTTAACTTAAAGGTATGGTTCATCCCCAAAAAAGAAAATTCTGTCGTCATTTACTCACTCTCATGCTGTTCCAAGCTTGTACAAATTTCTTTCTTCTGCTGAACACAAAAGATGATATTAAGAAACAAAATAGTAACTGTTCCCATTGACTGAAACACTAAATGACATTATGGCTTTTCTAGGTCTAGAATAATTTGAAGAAGAAGAAGAAACAAAAATAAGAATATAAACAAGAAATATCACTTTTTAGTTGTATTAGCTAATTTCAATGCTTGTTTTATCTTTATTTTAAATAATTTAAAGTCATATTGAGGCCCCTGTTAGAAAACCACTAGTATATAACAGTGAGAAATCATACATTGACACATCACTTAGGGAGGGACATTATGTGGTCACTTAGTTATTATGAATATAAACTGCTGTAATCAATACAGTGCTATTATCATGAGCATAGGTCACAAAAGTGAAGTCACAAAAGTGATTAATTCTGTAATGTAATTCAATGATATTCATTTAAAGGGGTCATATGATGTGATTTCAAATTTTCCTTTGTCTTTGGAGTGTTACAAGCTGTTCGTGTATACATAAGATCCATAAAGTTCCAAAGACTAAAGTCTCAAACCCAAATAGATATTCTTTATAAATATTAAGACTCATCCACGCCTTCCTAAAACACCTAATTTAAACACACACCCACATATCTACGTCACTGAGTTGGACAATTTGCATAACACTGCCCAAATATTTACACAAAGAATGAAGGCATAACATTTATTCTCATTGTATTGTAACCGCCACCACCATGTTGTGGAGACTTGGTGTGTTTCCAAATATGGTAAGGGGTGTAACATTTCCGTCACACACTTGAGGTATTCAGCCAATCACAATGCACTGGATAGCTGACCAATCAGAGCACACAGCTTTTTTCAGAATGATGAGCTTTATAAAAATTGACGCGTTTCAGAAAGGCGGGGCAGAGAGGAGCAACAATAATGTACAGTATGTGGAAAATAATGTGGTTTTTGAACCTTAAACCACATAAACACATTGCATTACACCAAATACAAAAAATAATGTTATTTTTAGCATAGTCATATGAGCCCTTCAAATATCCAAATACTTTTCAGGCCCACTGCATGCCTGTTACATCATAATGTCTGGTTTTCAAAACTCCACAATGCCTCTACAGGACAGCAGCGAGCAGTGGTCAGAGTCTTGTCACCACACATTGGCTGGATGCTGGGGGATTAGGCCTGGCATTTGCACCAGTAATGTTGACATGTTTGAGCGTGTGTTTGCTAAAGCAGAGGCAGTCTTGTGGCGAGTCAATCAGACAGCCTGTGACTCATCTGCTCCTCACTTCCATGGCTGACTATGCCTGATCCTCCACAGATTTTTAGGCCATTTGCAATCCTCACATTTATAATATCCTTGTCAATCCATCCATCAATCAGTCCCATCCAAATACATTCACTTGTCTGGACATAAAGACATCAGCCCATATGTGACCCTGGACCACAAAACCAGTCTTAAGTTGCACGGGTATATTTGTAGCTATAGCCAAAAATACATTGCATGGGTCAAAATGATAGATTTTTATTTTATGCTAAAAATCATTAGAATATTAAGAAAAGATCATGTTCCATGAATATATTTTGTAAATTTCCTACCGTAAATACACTGAACAAAATTATAAATGCAACACTTCTGTTTTTGCCCCCATTTTTCATGAGCTGAACTCAAAGATCTAAGACTTTTTCTATGTACACAAAAGGCCTATTTCTCTCAAATATTGTTCACAAATCTGTCTAAATCTGTGTTAGTGAGCACTTCTCCTTTGCCGAGATAATCCATCCACCTCACAGGTGTAGCATATCAAGATGCTGATTAGACAGCATGATTATTGCACAGGTGTGCCTTAGGCTGGCCACAATAAAAGGCCACTCTAAAATGTGCAGTTTTACTGTATTGGGGGCTCCAGGGGGGTCCGAAAACCAGTCAGTATCTGCAAAAAGTCTTAGATCTTTTGAGTTCAGCTCATGAAAATTCATTTGGACAACTTTAAAGGAGATTTTCCTCAATAATTTGATTTTTTTGCACCATCAGATTCCAGATTTTCAAATAGTTGTATCTTGGCAAATATTGTCCTATTCTAACAAACCATAAATCAATGGAAAGCTTATTTATTCAGCTTTCAGATGATTTATAAATCCCAATTTTGAAAAATTGACACTTAAGACTGGTTTTGTGGTCCAGGGTCACATATGCATTAATACATTTATGTCATTTTGAGGTAGCGTCCTTGGACGATCTGATGTAATACAGACGGTTATGCAGGTTATTTATTAATAAAAAAATAAATAAAAAAAAGAGCTAATTTGATATGCCTAGACTTTTATGCCTTTGGAAAGAAAAAAGAAATCTAGTCAACTGCTTTACAGGTCAGGCTTTGCTAAAGGACTACAAGATAAAAATGCATCTTTGACCTGGCTGTTTGCTGAACGCTCGCACGCTCTGATCTCGTAAGTGCAAACTAAGTCTTGTTTCCTCACAGCTGAAGCATTATTAATGACCCAGGATTGTGGTGAAGGGTTTTAGAGTGATAGCATGCAGGCCTGAATGGA
>NW_015505346.1:763050-773050 GCF_001515645.1 Sinocyclocheilus grahami | reverse complement strand
GGCACAGACACCTAACTCTGTATTTCATTTTAGTTTCCATACTTCAGGATGCAAAATACATCATTATTATGTTGTATTCCCGTTGAAGGCCGATCCATCAGAGTGTAAATTGGTGTGGGTGGCTGTACACACGCCCTGGGTTTATAGAGAAATGGAGCACGGCGTGAGAGCGAAAACAGATGAAGTGTGTGTGTGTGTGGTCTCGGTTCATCTTTCAGATCTCCGACAGGGCTACTTATGGGAGCACAAAATAATAAGGATAATATATTACACACACAAAAACATAAAATAAAACAGCCCATGCTCTCATTATCTCCCATGATTCTAATCTACACAAAACACAAAGTCTTCCATGCTTCAGGCCAGGCCTCCATCCTTCACCTCCAAGTTAGAGGAATTAGCGAATCTGCATTTGTGCCAGAAAACGAAACAGAGCAACTGATAATTCAACTTCAACAGTGCCCTGGCATCTAATGAGCTTTCAAAGCCGAGGAGATGGAGAAATGAGCCTGACATCTGCACAAAACAGAGCGTCTTGTAAAATTAGCCTGCCTTTAATGACCGGCTCGCTACAAATGCATCAGTGCTCAAAACAGAAAACACTACCATGCCAGATCACTTGTTGGCCATTGCATCTTTTCTTTTTCTTTTTTAAATCCTCCATCTGTGTCAGTGAATTAGCGAGCAGACACAGAGCAGAAGCAGACATGAAAACTTACTCTAACAAACAAAATGCACATGGCCTGGTCTGCTAGTAAAAGAAAGACCTTATCCTAACAAATCTCCCTCCAAATGCGCAGATGCAAAGACGAACAGACAGTACACGTGCACACACTCTGGAGAGAGGCAGAGATGGGAACATTTCAACCATTCCATTTCAGTGGTACCCAACGGACGGCTCCCCAGTGGCGGCGGTACACTCGGAACACGGCCAGAGACACTCACAGTTCAGAATTTGAAAAAAAGAAAGTGCCTTTCTATTTTCTAAAAGACAGACTGACAGGGAGACAGTGAGGATGGTGACAGAGAGATGGAGAAATAACAAAGGGGCATCATTGCTTTCTCCATCTCTAACCACAGTGAAACCAAATGTCAGCCATCAAAAGAACAATGAAAATAATGCCATATATTTTACAGCAGTTTATATTTAGCTTTGAAAATGATGATTTCTTGCATAAATCAGTCGGATTCAAGCAGCAAAATAACATGTACGTGCTTACTGTGAAGTGAAGGAAAGACAGAGAGCAAACAATACAAAAGAGCACTTCAAACAAACGACAGAGTGCTGTTATCTCCTTCTGACAGTAGTTTTACTTCGCAAACCCATCAATTCAGTAACTGAATAAATGCTATTCTTATGACAAAAAGCAAATAAAAACAGTTCCTGTCTGTGTATTGAGTGCATGTTGCATCGAAGCAACACTGAATTATTACTTATATAATAGCGATAAAACAGAGCTGGTGGTTTTCCAGGTATTTCTAATGATATTTGTAAGCAAACCCACTGGAGATCAGTCTCAATAGCATCAAAATAGTTAACGTTTACACCAGAAGTGATGCAACCTTTCCAGTGACTGTAATTCATCTGATCTTACACACTTAACCCTTTGATGCACTACATGGGTCTAAAGTGACCCAACTGAGTTTATTTTTTCTATATCTTTGCAAGAAATTAATTTCTCAATTAACTTATTTTTGATCATCACATATTCTTATTTCTTACTTTTTGAATAAAAATAATTTTTGTGTCACTACCCCTCTAATGCACAACATGGGTCTAAAATGACCCGTATTCATTTCCTGTGTTACTTCAATCATGCCTGAGTGATTCTTTGCTGAATCTTTAAAATATATGCACTTTATCATTCCAGGTATTCATTACATATCTTGTTTTTGATTTCCACAAATCATTGTGTTTATTTTTCCTTTCTTCACTTTATATAAAAAAACACAGTTTTTGTATTTCTACATCAATTTTACACAAATGACCCATATAGAAACCTTTGATTATTTGCTTTTTTTTTTTGCAAGTAAGAACATATTTACTGCAGAAAACTATGCACCTGCCCCACATTTCACAACTCAACATAGCTGCTTTTGTATAATTGATGCATTTAGTCTTATTTAATAATTTATTACCACAGAAACAAATTCTATATAGGCCTACAGGTGCATCTCAATAAATTAGAATGTCGTGGAAAAGTTCATTTATTTCAGTAATTCAACTCAAATTGTGAAACTAGTGTATTAAATAAATTCAATGCACACAGACTGAAGTAGTTTAAGTCTTTGGTTCTTTTAATTGTGATGATTTTGGCTCACATTTAACAAAAACCCACCAATTCACTATCTCTACAAATTAGAATACTAGTTTAGAATAGATTCTCTATGGGGTTCAGGTCTGGTGAGTTTGCTGGCCAGTCAAGCACACCAACACCTTTAATACACGAGTTTCACAATTGTAGTTGAATTACTGAAATAAATTAACTTTTCCATGACATTCTAATTTATTGAGATGCACCTGTACTGTGGAAGATAACTGGACATAATATTTGAATGTTAGGCTAAGGTTACCTTGACCTTGAAATCTATTACTAGTGAGACAGAGAAACATGACTAATACGATTAACTAGCTTGTTGTTGACATTCTATTTTAGCTAACTAATGTTAGCTAGGTCAACAAAATAAAAGTCAAAATAATATTTTATATACAAGCATATATCATTGCGGTGAGGCAGAAACCTCGTATATCCACATTTCATAATTTTTCTTTTTTTTTGGTCAAAAATCAGTGCTATTGATCACCCTTTATGTCTGTCAGTGATTCTGAAAAGTAATGGTTTTGGACATACAAGTTTTCTGTCTGACAGTGACAATATATAATCAGTATATACATGATCAACTGCTTGTTGTGCACTCTTTATCTAGAGTGTTAGTATGGCTGAGATATTCTAGATTAATGGCTGACATTTCCTGATGAAGTCCTGATCCAGAGTCTGAAATATCTGATGCTGATGATCTAGACTATGTGCCACAGGGTCAATCTGGAGTTGTGGGTGTAAATCCAGCTCTCCTAGATGAAGAAGACTCTGTGATGACATTGAAGACTTGTCTGACGAGTCCTCTAAAGAGGAAACTCCGTAAATATTCCAGTCCAATATATTGAGTAAAAATGTTTTTCACCAACTCATGTAAGCGGAGAACACGGAGGTGGCCTATGGTGCTGTATTGTAATGCATTGTAATGTGCTGGATGTAATGTGACCACATTAAATAAATAAATATATATATATATACAGTGGGGGAAAAAAGTATTTAGTCAGCCTCCAATTGTGCAAGTTCTCCCACTTAAAAAGATGAGAGAGGCCTGTAATTTTCATCATAGGTATACCTCAACTATGAGAGACAAAATGAGAAAAAAAACTCTCATAGTTGAGGTATACCTATGATGAAAATTACAGGCCTCTCTCATCTTTTTAAGTGGGAGAACTTGCACAATTGGTGGCTGACTAAATACTTTTTTTGCCCCACTGTATATATATATATATATATATATATTAATTTGTGGTCATTGTAAAAAGATATTTTGAATATTCATGGATCATGGAATTTATAGATCAGGGAATATTAAATGCTGAAATAAACTGATTTCAAAAGATAAATCAAAACAAAAAATGCCCAGCAAAGCATGAAATAACACAGGAAATGAATACGGGTCATTTTAGACCCATGTTGTACATTAGAAGGGGTTTTCATAGCTTGTGCATCAAAGGGTTAAAAATAAATTGTCCAAAAGGGGGTTTTAACAGCAATGCAATAGAAGAACCTTTTTGGCTTTCAGTAAATGGTTCTTAAAATATCTATTTTATTTCTTAATAATGTGAAGAACATTTTGTTTTGCTATATAAATAAACATTTGTGAAATAGAAAGGTTCTATGGATGTAAAAGGGTCTTCATAGAACCATCAATGCCAACTGACCCGTCACCGGGAGATTGATTGACAGGTGATCTGACCAATCATAACGCTGAATCTGCCATTTTGTCCAACAAACAAACCAGACAGGACAGTAGATATACGTTGGTGGACTTGAACTTGAAAAATGGTGTGTATTGACGTCTTTCCGAGGTTGCAACAAGATGGCATGAGAGCGCCATGGCTTGTCGGACGTAGCAACAGTATCTAAGGGGGTTGGGTCTTTGCGAAGGGTCAATTAAGAATCTTTATTTTTAGGAGTGTACTGAAAATTAATATTCTGTACAGTGTGATCACGGTCAGTCAGAATATGTTTAATACTTAATATACAGTATACATTTACACATTTTGGACTAGAGAGATTTGACTGTGGGCGGATCTACCTAGCACAATGAGCAAGTTCTGCACAGAATCAATTATTGATGAAATGTCAAACTCGCTGCGACAGCGGCAACAGTCAGGCACCAGAGTTAATAGACTAAAATGTTATTCTAGTAACTCTAATGTCATTTTTTATGTATATAAATGGCCCACACTCTGGCAGTATGATCTCTATATAGAATATATGATTTCTTTGAAACAATTTATTCAACTAAAAATGGATAGAAAAGGATGTTGGTGGAATGAAATAGCAGGTAAATTGTAGTGCAGTTTCATGTTCATCTTCATGTTAAAGCATCTGTATTTCATATATCTGCTGCTTGCTTAAATATTTTTTATGTTCCACCACAAGATATGAAAGCTGACAGACTGGTTCTTTATTGACTGTTCACCTGACTGCAGTCTTCTGCTCTTGTCTACACAAGTCTATCAAAATCATCTGACTGATCGAATGTCCTGACGTTTGCAGTGTTGAGTTCAGTTAGAACAAAACCATTCAGATTTTCAGACAGAGACAGCATTTGGTGCGTTAGGGGCTGGTTAGAACACAGTGTGAGTCTGCATAAAGAGAAGGCATAATTTGTAACTCATTATGGAAATAACACTCAAAAAAGAAACACTTTTTAATTTTTTTTTTTTGAGAAAGTGGTTATTATTTAGTATGATATTCTGTTACATACTCAGGGAACAGTGTGTATAACCATTTTCACTTTCTTTTTTAGTCACAGATAAAAATAAACTTAAAAGATGTTACAAATTTAAACTGCTTATAAGACAATAAACACAATGTCAAGGAGAAAAAAAGGCAGGGCTATGGAGTCTTACATTACCTAAAAAAATAAAACAATGTCCTGAGACAGTTGCAGTTGTTCTCACCCATTTAACTTTGATCTTGTTCCAAGCGCCAATTATAATGTGAGGGAATAAGAGAGAACTGGAGGAGACTTCGGAGAGAATGGAGATTGAATCACTTGTCAAGAACGGTTACCGCACATGCAAAAAGTCTATTTTGGCAATGATATGCAAAGAAATCATAAATTAAAAGATCGCTCCAGGTCTATATTTAACAAGTTAAAGTGCACCATCATACAATCTGAACCGAGAATATTGAACAAATGTGAATAAATGAGACAGCAGAGGACCCAAATTGGCACTTGTAACTTCATATTTTCTTGCCTGCTTCTGGTCTCTGCCTAACATCCAATTAAAATATTGGATCTGACTTAAAATGTTACACAGTCAGTCACCTGCAGACTCTAACCTGCATTAGGATATACTCTCTATCAAATACACAACACATATATATTAGCCTATAGTAATACACAAGTTTAACACCAATATCACAGATGGAGAGGAAGATCACTGGTATAAAACAATGTTTTCTTAGGAAAGAGGGGGGAAAAAATCTATAAATTACACAATTTTGAAGAAGATTTCATAAACATTTGATGTTAGCGTTGTAAAAATGATGACATCCCTAAGCCCTACATCTCTTCAGAGTCTGAATGGTTGCTAGTTTCAGTCTTGTGTATGTGATACATCACTTTACTTTCATATTGAAGATCTTGGTGTGATTTAAACGAAAATCAATTTTCATAATCATTGGATGGAATCGCAGTATAGTAACTTTTTACCTCATGAAAGTTTGGCACATTTATCCTAAAGAGAATATATTTCTACCCAAAAAAGATGACAAATTCTCTGGTGCCAGTGCCTCTGCCAGTCACATAATATATGTAGCTGAAGTCTGACTGGGAAATAACAATGCATGTCGGAGGTGTCTGCACTGACAGTGTGTGGATGCTGTAATTACCATTAACATGAGTTTAAAATAACCGATAGTGAGAGCCATGAGAACCGAGCGCAGCTTCTGTTGTGTGGTGTTGGAAACCATTCAAAGGGCAGTTTTAATTAGAAAAGCAAATCAATGGATTGCGATTCACTGCATCTCGACCTTTCCTCTCTCTCCTGAGAGAGTGTATGACAAACACAGTGTGAGGAGAAAGCCTGACTAACAGTGGTTTGTTTAACAGTACTGTGTCTGTACTCTGTACGCTTGCATTGGGTGCTCAAACTTAACATATTCCCCTCATTTACAAATGCAGACGATTTCAGCGTGGCATGTACCAGTATGTGAGTCAGTATGACTCCAGTCACCCATAAGAGACTGTTTTACATACTGTTGCCTGCGGTGTTATGGACAGAGAGGGGGGGAGCATTACAGAAAATGACTACTCATGCCACAATCAAGAGTGAGGGGATGTGGAGGAAAGATTTCACTAATGGTTTTCACATGAAGATAGCCACCATGTTGTGAACATTGCCTCACTGTCGCTGTCTACGGCTGTACGTCCTCATATCCAACCCTCAATAGAATCGGGTTAATGTTCACATATAAAAGGCTTCAGGCGAAATCTGGCAAACTGTGAATAAATACGTATTTTGCAAATTGTGAAAGATACACTTCGAAACTAAATCTGATAAATTCTCTTTGTAATGTTTTGGACAGTTTTCAGTGCTGAGATGGAGAGGTAAATGTGGCAGGTCAGTAAGAGAAAACTCTTAAAGATGACCAGTGGATCTTGAAAAAACTCTAAGCAACAGTTCACTAAAATACTCTTCTACGAGAGGGCTAAAAGCACAGTGACTTACAAAGAAATCACGAAGAAAACCTGTGACATGTTTGAAAACTGGCATCTCTTTGATTTGCATTTGCTTCACATATCTGCAGATTCACTTAATAAAACCTTTGCCTCTGCAAGAGAAACGTCTACGAATCTTTGAAGTGTTTACCATAGATAAAGAGCAATATCTTTCAACCACCTCAGGTACCTTGTGGCACTGGCAGCTCTTACACAGCACAAATGTGTACACACGAAAGCACTAAGGCTAATATCAGCAGCTTGTTCATGTCGCTACATATATAGGATCTGTAATATATAAAGTGAGGCGGTGATCAGAGATTAAATGGCTGATGGTGGGAATTACAGACTGGCAATATTATTTTTTTCTGTCAAAAGAAGTAAAGGGGGCAGGCAGAATCATTCAAGTCAAGGTTTTGTTCAATCAAAACTGCAAATAAAGTCCCTTTGCTGATATGCATACAGAATCACGCAGTCCTTTATGGCGTTTTTTGGCCTTTTGTCAACAAGAGCGTGTTTGTGCGTTGAAAAATCCAATAGCGAGAGATCAAACCGCAGCCAATCATTGATTGTTTGCAGATAGCGAGGTGGACGTGAGCCAGATCAGGGGCGTTAGCTTGGTGAGATATAAACAGAACCGGCGTAATCATGAAAATAACAAACAAACAAACACTGCTAAATGGAAATAAGCCCAATGCACAAAGAGTATGAAGTATATAAGGCTTCAGAGAGAAGTGAGGGTCAAGTGATCCTGTGATGAAGCGTCTGGAGCTGTGACGCAGATCTTGAGGTTTGTTCTGCGTTCTGTATGCATGTACGTGTGGATGTGGATGTATGCGAATGCCGAAGGGCTCTTTCTCCATTCCTCTTCAGCCCTCCTCAGTGTTGTCCCCACTCTTGGGTCTTTGGCACTTGGCAAACGTCCTTAGCCGGCAAGCGATCATCGGACCATAGGGTTTGCATTGTGGCGTGAACGGGATCTTTCCAAACCAGTGCGACGGTTGTCTGTTCAAAAAGAAAGCATGGGAGAAGACCAGTTAGATGTGTTCACAACCGCAGCAGACAAATATGAAACATGGGAGAAACAGGAGTACAGTTAATAGTTTGAAAGAAGACGAGGAACAACATTAGACACAACAAAGGCAACTGATTAAAAAGAGATAAGATAAGATGGTCTGGAGTCAGCTGCTTCTTGTCTGGTGTCATAGTAACACCATTGAGCTCCTGCTCCATTCTCGTACTCGAGAGATCCTCCACCTATAACAACACAGCCTGGAAAAGAGGCACTTAATGGGACGCACCCATACACAAGTACAAAACAGTGCGTACACAGCTGCACGTACTTATCTAAACACCCATGGGAGATTCGTGTAGCATTTAAAGAGATAGTTCACCCAAAAATGGAAATTCTGTCATGTTGTTCCAATTCAGTGGCATCCAGTGTTGTTCAGACTTCAAGTTTCTTTGCAATTCCTTTTGTGTTCCACAGATATAAAGAAAGAATGGAATAAAATGAAGGTGAGTAAATGACAGAATTGTCATTTTTGGGTGAACTATCCCCATTTAAACTATGAGATTCTATGTTTAAAGAGGATTCTTTTTTTAAAAACTAAGCCAGTAGGAATATAATGGAGGCAAGTACTAAATGTGCTAGCTGAACTTGGCAACTGAGGCCAACCCATTATGGGATCACACAAAAGGCCCTTTCCACTCCAAACATGGTGTAGTGAGGGGCTAGGTGGGGGCCATGTGGCAGGTGGAGCGGACAACCTTCCTCTTTCCCCTGCAGATTCGAGAGCCAACTCCATGCTTAAGCCGCCACACCTTTCCTACCTACCCTGGCAGGTCTACCCGTGCAACTGCCATTACTCAGTGCCAGGTGCCCATGCCACCATGGGCTGGGCATAGTTTAACGGAACAGGCCCCATTCATCATGTCAGGTAATGAGTTAGGAGCAAGTGGGCACCACAGTAAAGGTGGACTCATACTTCAAACGAAATTGAAGCCCAGCTCGTTTGCCAATGTCAGTAGCGGGGGCCAATGAGGAAACAAGCTAGAAATCTTTTTTTTTTTAAAAGGCTGGTTTATGGCTTTGTCTAGGCAAAGACATTTTTGTAACAAGACAAAAGTTTGTTGTTGTTTTTTTTTGTTATTACCACCGTTACAGTGCAGTCGAAAGCTCAATGTTGGTTGATTATAAGAGCAAGTGCTCTGTGCACTTCCCCTTTTTGAGTTTGCCTAGAGCCTTTTAATTCAAGCTTCAGTAGACGTATAAATCTGTCCTAACAAGGATACTCACCACAGGGGAGGGACAATGCTAATAACAAGAGGGTAATACAAAGAGATGGAAGAGATGTGGTTAGGTAGAGAGATGAACAGATAAATGAAAAACAGAGCACAAATGGAGAGAGAAAATGTGTAGTTCTCTGCAGGACAACTTCCTCTGGCATTGGTAAAAGTTGAGGATGCTGAACTTTGAACTCTGCATGGAAATCACAATATGAGTTGAAATGACGGCTGAGTCTTTCATCCACTTCCACTTCAAAAAGCCAAGCGCCTGAAGGCCTCCAGTCTCTTTCTCTCTGAACTGAATGGGCACTGCACATTGACAGCAGTGATACAAACAAAGAAATTTCTAGAACTTGTCAGAGTATAGGCTGTTATTTCAGATTTTATTTACAATTTCTACAAATGGGGGCTTTTTAGGAGCATGGTGGCATACTGATAAATGTACATTATAGGTTGAATGCAAAGTATAAGCTACTTTGGATAAAAGTGTCTGCCACTACATATGCCACTAATATAACAACTATACTACTACTACTACCAAAATGTTAAAAGGGGAAGTAAAAATCTAAACTAATGGCCTGTGTCTATACAGAGAAAATCCTTATTGCTGAGCCATCATTCAAAAATATTGCTTGGGAAATATAGTTCATCATGTCATGACTACACGCTCAGTGTGACACCATGTAGGATGAAGAAGGGTGGGGGGTGGGGGGGG